>NC_139022.1:22888474-23481049 GCF_964662115.1 Mustela nivalis | reverse complement strand
AAGGACATTCACAGAAATTCTTAATGAACTTCTGGGGAAGGGCAATAAGTGCAAGGAAAAATTGCAGCAAGACTAATTACAAATTTCAAGTGGTCATTGCTTAATTATAGAAGCTTTTAAGTTCAAGTAATATATCTTTCTTATGAGCCTATCATATTGTATTAATTACCACAAACTGCACTCTTGAACACTTATCTTTTCACATATTTCTTATTCTTAGTACTTAAAATTACCCTTATGATTGATAAGTAAATGGATTTTACTGACAATGCATTTATTTACATAAATAAATAATGCTGTTTATATATATAAAAACAATTGAATATGTGTATGTGTTCAATGAAATTTTTTTTTCAAATTAACATCTTAATTCTACCACATTGGTTACAAATAGATATAGACTTTATAGATTCATCAAATATTTTATTCTCAAATTTATATCTCCTTTGTGAAGTAAATGAAACTGTATATATTAAATATAATCCTATCACATGTAACAGTTACTAGTGCATCCCAGGACATACATAGGTCAGGTCCTACTCAAGGCATCACGGATAACTGGATTTAACTTTCTATCCTGGGAGTCTTCTGTATATTTCTGTGGCTTTTATACTACAATCAGGAGGAAGAATTCTTTTGCTAAAAGCTTCCAAATCACTATGTGAGTAGATTATTTGTAGACTAGTGATATAATATTATAGTTTAATATGTAAAGCATGATAAAATAAAATGCTATTGCCATATTTAATTTATTCAGAAAAGCATTCATTTAGTTATCAAGCATTCATTTGCTTTTTTAAAAGATTTTATTTATTTATTTGACAGACAGCACAAGTAGACAGAGAGGCAGGCAGAGAGAAAGGAAGGGAAGCAGGGTCCCTGCTGAGCAGAGAGCCTGATGTGGGGCTCTATCCAAGGACTCTGGGATCATGACCTGAGCAGAAGGCAGAGGCTTTAACGCACTGAGCCACCCAGAGCCCCAAGCATTCATTTTCTTTATACAGAAGAGATAGAACAATATTATATAGTAGAAAATACAGTAAATAATCTAGAAACCTTGATCATTGTGTTTTGGCAATTTTAGAACATAAAATTAGCTAAAGCTCAAGTGCAAGTTATATTTGTATCCTAGGAGGAAAAGTTAATTAAAAGTTTGTTTATTACCATAGTTTAACACTTCAACAAAATGATAATGAATCAAAAATTAATGAATATATGAAGTATACAATAAAAAGAATAATCTTGAGTGTATGTGACTCACTGTAGGTATTGATAGGCTAGAAATCAAAGGGAAAGTATCTATACCTTTTGTTCAGTTCAATGCTCATCAGATTAATAGGCTTTTTCATATTGCTTCCTTCATCACATTAATTTGTCTAATGAAGTTTTCAAGAGTTAAAGACAGTGATAGGTTCATGGCTGGAGAGAAGGTACAGAATCTAAGATAGTTCAGCAGTGCTTATTATTTAAGAGAAAGACAGCATGGGAGGTGAGGGGTGGAAGGAAAGGGATAAGAAGAGAGAATCTTAAGCATCCTCCTTGCCCAGCACAGAGCCTAAAGGGGCTTCATCTCATCGCCCTGAGATAACAACCTGAGCTGAAATCAAGAGTCAGATGCTTATCTAATTGAGTCACCCAAGTGCACCAGTTTTTTCCCTGTATCTTTATTTTCATCTCTTTCTGCAACTGAGTTTCCCTTCAAAATCAGGACTTGCATACACAACCTAAATAATTATGTTGGGATTTGATCGCGTGGAAGAGGAGAGAATGAGAAGAGCTAAGTGGTCCAGGAGAAACATATATGAGTTCAGACTGAGTGGATTATGATTGTGGACAACTGAGCATCAATCCTAATGCACAGAATACATCTCAGAATTATTTTCCTGAAACAAGAAAGAATCTGTTTAACCCACTGGCTTCTGCATCCTATCCACAGTGGTTAAAATTCATCCCAGAAGTAATTAATGTCCCTGACTTTTCTATTAATGGGCATGAGAGAGGAGCTGAGTGGTTTTGGTCAGTGTCCCACCTAATGAAAGGCAGAGCAGATTCAGGCAAAAAAAAAAAAATATTAGTTCTTTCCAAATTAGATTTAATGGGATTCTGTTTTTCATTCATGAATTCATTTTACATTTTATATTTTATCGATTTTTCTAAGCTTTGGCCAATATTCACTGCATTTTTGAATAGCTTTTATCTATTATTGTAAATCATTTTTCTGCTACATTTGTTTAGTCATGGTTATCCATTTCTTCTTCCAAGTTTTTCAGATATGTGATATCAATTTCCAAATAAATTATTTAAAATGTTTATTTTTTATACTAAACTTCTATGAAAAACATTGATATATGTATTATGGCATATTGTTCCCCTTTCAACTTATTTTTTTAAATGTGAATGTGCCTTGGCAAATATATATTGTTTCATTTTATGTTTATGTAGATTCTTCATAATTTTCCCAAGTTCATTGGCTTATGGTTTATATTTTTTTAATAATTTTCCTACTTCCAATTAATAGATTTTTTTCCATTACCTTGTCTAAGTTGCTATTGCCATTATAAGTAAAAAGCATCTGGAAATCTATATCCCTGTCCAGTTTCCTCAAATCACTCATTATTTTCAGGATCTAGTTGGATTTTCTTACAGGTTCCAGGTGGACAAGCTTTTGAACTGGTGCTAATTATTATTTGTTTGTTTCTGGCTTCCTGCATTTACCAGCTTAGGGATCATTTTTAACAATTATGATGAAATGAGGCATCATATTCTTATTCTCAACTTCATTAATAATGATATTAGTGTAACATGTCCTACAAGATAATAATAGATACATGTAAAATAATTTCATTGACCAAAAAAGTGGTGGAAAATGTAAATAAAACACAGTGGCAGCCAACTAGTCATTTCAAGTTGAGCTATTTTTTCCCCCTTTATCTCCCTGTCTCTTTAATTTCCTGTAGCACATTCCTACAAAGTATTTTAAGGTGTTTTATATGCACATACATAGAGATCATCATCGAGTCTAAATCTAATAATTCCTTGTCAGTTTTAAATATTTTAAGTATTGTTCATTCCTATGTCAGTTGTCAAGTAACTTTTTCTCCACACTGCACCTAATTGCAAGGAAATATTTAATTTTAATATAAATTAATTAATCACTTTAATAAATATTTTTACCTTATGGATTAATCTTTGATGCTTATTTCTTAATTTTTTTAACTTTTAAAATTTTATTTATTGAGAGAGAGAGTGAGAGAGAGAGAGAACAAGCACAAGCAGGGGAAGCTGCAGAGGGAGAGGGAAAAGAAGAAGCAGGTTTCCCACCAAGCAGGGAGTCGAGCTCAGTCTCAGGGCCTTGGGATCATGATCTGAGGTGAAGGCAGAGGCTTAGCTGACTGAGCCACTGAGTCTAATTGTTATCTTTGATATTTAAGGAAATACTTTATCATCTCTAATTGATCCCCTATGTCACAAATACAGTTTTCTCTATGGTGCTATTAATTTTATTGTCTTCAAATGAGACTCTTTTTCTAGAAGCATTTTTAATCAGTCTCTTAGGTCTATAATTTAGTTTTTATACATTTCATTTAGTATTTTATTTTATCTTCATCATCTCTGAGTATTCCTGACCAGTACTCATTGGTCAAATCTTTCTTATTAATCTATTCCAAAAACTTGTTTGTTTCTATAATATTTTGTTATGACTGCTGTCGTTCTTAGGTTTTGCCTTTATATTCTTTTTGTTTTGTTTTGTTGTTTTATGCTTTGGTGTTTTTGTTCTATTGTTTTGTTTTTCTTTTGAATTAATACAATTAAACCTTTAGATTTCTTTCATACCTTTAATTATTGTCACTTATTTTCACAAATGATATTACCGTAGTACAGTAATTCTAAATATTTCTGAATTAGCTGTATTTCTTTTTAGGTATAAAGTTAACTTCCAGTTACATGGACTTAATATTTTGGTCATTCTATTCTAGTTTTATTGCCTTATCATTGGAAAATATAGCCTGATACTTAACTCTAGGGAATGATGTGGGAGAGCTAGGTTCTTGTCTCTTGGAATCAAAGAAGGAATCTCGTGGGCAATGGAGAGTGAGGAAGTGACAGAAGTTTATCAAGTGAATATATAGAAAAAGCTCTCACAACTAAGAGGGGTTCCCACACAGTTAACAATGAGTGCCTTCAGGGTTTATTTTTTATAAAAAGGTAACCAGGCAACTTTAATCCTTTTAACATCTCTATCAATAACTCCTGCAATGGCTTACCTCCTTTTGAGGGTCTGATTATTCTTTTTTGGTTACAGGTGTTTATCATAGAGACACCCACCCCACATGACCCACTCCATACACCTAGGGCAGGGTGGTCCTCTATCCCACATGCCTAGATCAGGGTGCTCTTCCCTGGGATAGGGTGGTCCAATTTATCTCTTTACTCTGGTTTTCCCACACCACATTTTGGGGATTTCTGAGAGCCTGTTCACAAAGTTCCCTATGGATCTCTTCCTCCCTAGCCCCACCTGTCCGTTTCTCATTTTGAGAGTTGATATTACCAAAGTACTGTAATTCTAAAAATTTCTGAATTAGCTGTATTATTTCTTTTTAGGTATGAAGTTAACTTCCAATTATATGAATTTAATATTTTGGTCATTGTTTTCTAATTTTATTGCCTTATTCTTGGAAAATATAGCCTGATATTTAACTCTAGGAATTTATTGGCATATACTTCTGGCCTAAATAATGGCCTGTTTGTGTAAATGTTCAACTTATGCTTATATACTTACTGAAGACTATTGTTTTGGGGTCAGGATGGCTACATTTATTAATAGATCAGGACTATTAGATTCTCTAAATTTTGATGTCTCCTAATTTAATCTAATTAAATTATCAGTTAATGAAAGAAGTTAAATTTTTTATGTACTACTGCATCTAAACTTATCAAAGTCTTTTGCTATTATTAGACAAGTATGTCATCCTGTTTTTATACCAAGTCTTACATTTAAAAAAATCATACTATATGAAATATTACTTATTATTATTATTATTTTTGAAGATTGTATTCATTGGGGTACCTGAGTGGCTCAGTCAGTTAAGTGTCTACCTATAGCTCAGGTCATAATACCCGGCTCCTGGGATAGAGCCCCGCAGGGGGTTCCCTGCTCAGTGGGGTGCTTCTCCCTCTCCCTCTGTTATTCCCCCTCCTGTGTGCATGTTTTTCTTTTCTCACTCTCTCTCAAATAAATAAGTAAAATTTAAAGATTATCTCTCTCAAATAAATAAGTCAAATTATTTTTCTCAATGGGAGGGAGAAGCAGACTCTCCACTGAGCAGGGAGCCTGATGAAGAGCTCAATACCAGGACCCTGGGATCATCACCTGAGCTGAAGGCAGACAACTTGAACCGACTAAGTCACCCAGGCACTCCAGTTGTTTATTTATTTATTTATTTATTTATTTATTTTTATTATGCATATGTTTTATCTCTCTTTTCTTCAAGTCTTTTTTTCGATCTTTTTACTTTTTTACTTTTTTCATAAAACTGAATTATTTCATGATTACTTGGTCATCCTCTTTTATCCCACCCCATAGGTCATAGAGTACATTTTAACTGTTAAAATATTAGTATTTAAGTGCTGCCTACACAAATTAAGGCAAATTATCTGTGGTCTGTATTCCTGAAAATATTTTTTTTTTATTATGCCTTCCTATTCCAATGACATTTTATAAGGATCTAAATGTTTACATTTGTGATTATTTTTTTCAAAATAATAAAGCTATTACTTCATTCTTTTTTATATCTGATGTTATTTAAAAAATTTCTGTCAGTCGGATTCTTGTTTCTTTATTAATGAATTATTTTTTTTTCTCTCTAACACTTATGATTTTTTTTTGTCTTTGGTATGTATGCCCTAGTTTGGGATTCATAGAGTCAACTATAGTTATGAATATTTTCTTTCTTTTTTTGTATGTAAGTTTTAATCCAGTGTCTTGACTATTTTATGCTTGAGAAATAGATGTACATTAATATTCAAATATTTCTTTCCTTTTTCTTATTTCATTTAAAAAAAAGTCATTTATTTTATTTTATTTAAAAAAATATTTATTCATTTATTTGGAGTAGAGAGAGAGGGTCATGAAGAGTGGCTGATTATATACTTTCAATTTGGGAATAGGTTAGGGATAGCACAAGCCTCCAAGGTATTTTATAAACAAGGTTTCCAGGACCTTGAGGGGGCTAGCTATTGTTAGGGAAAGGTCATTTATTACTATTTAGTAAAAACTCAGGGAAGAGACTCTTCTGATGTGTATCAGTGGGTATATGCTTGGGAGATGATTGCCAATGTATATCTCGAGGGCAGGGGTGGGGAATAGAGATAAAGAAGTTTCCAAAGTAATTTTTACATGTGAAAGTAGATTTTCAGTATCCTGGGGCGGTGGACTAAGAATGCTTTTTGCCCTGAGTAGATGTGTCCACATGGAAGCAGCTGAGTCCCCAGAGGAACTTCAAGGACTTGTCAACAGGCTATGAGTAGTAAGGAAATCTAATTTTTTCTCTAGCTTTTGTTCCACACGTATCACCTACATCTTACACCTCTTTTATATTGATAATTTTAATGCTTTGCTGGTATCCAGATGACTATATCCTTAAGTGACTTCTTATCTCTATTGAATCCATTATATATTCTATCCATTGTATTCTTAATTCAACTAGATTACATATATTTAATCTATTAGTACCACTAGGTTCTTATTCTTGTTTTTATTTCAAAATCTTTCCTTAATTCCTTACATTATTTATTGGGTATATTTTAAATCCCTGATATACTCACTTATTATATATAAGCTGTCAACCTTATTCTTATTTTGAGGTAGCTATATCTTTTTGGGTTTTAGGACATCATACCAACAATGCCAAATAATTTTCAGAAAACAGCAGGATATCCAAGAATTCAACTAAATTCTGACACTATCTACCTGAACATAGCATAAGATTTCATCAGTTAAGGGATCAGTCCTCCAAGACTATCTCCAACCCCATCTCAGATGCCAGTCTCACTGTAGGCCCCAGGTTATTACCTGTGCTTGTGACTGAGCAACTACAGGTTGGAGGTCCCAATGGCCTACTTCTTACGTTCTTTTAATTTGCTACAGGGACTCACAAAACTCAGAAAAATACTTACTTTATGTTTGCCAGCTTATTAAAAGATATAATAGAAGATTTAAATCAATAGATAGATAAAGAAGTGCACAGGGCAAGGTATGGAGAATGGGCACAGAGCTTCTATTACCTTCTGTAAGACTGCCACTCTTCCTGCCTTTTCATACATTTAACAAACTAAAAGCTTTCTGAACCCAGTCCTTTCAGGTTTTCTGTGGAGGCTTCATAACATAGTCATGACTGACTAAATCATTGTCATTTGCTGATCTAATCTCCAGCTCCTCTTCCCTCCCCAGATACTCCTGAATTGGGAGGAAGGGGAGGCATGTTGGGCAAAAAGTTATGAAGGCTTTCACCAAGTGGTTGGTCCTTCAGGCAAACAGCCCTTGCCTTGAGTGAGGTCTGAAGGTCACTTCATTAACATAACAAAACACACCTCTCTCACCCTTATCACAGGAAATTCCAAGAGTTTTAGGAGCTGTGAGTCAGTAGCCATGGTTGAAAACCAAATATTCAGATGACCAAAATATATTTCTTGTAAACCACTATATTACCCTACATGCTTAAGTATTTAATTATGTGATCTTTTAAACTAATATTTTTCCAAGAGTCTAAACTGTTCTGTTAGTAATCTGGATTGGGGAGTGATGTATTGCCAAATTTCTGTCGTTTCAGTCCAGGAAGTCAAAGAGAAACAACAGGAGAGCCCCTTAGGGCAGGAAGTTCAAAGTAACAATGTTGACTACTACTCCCTTTTCTTGATTTTTTTTTAAAACAAGCAAAGCATCTCTTCAGAGTTGCAGTTTAAAGCCAAGAACATGCGGAATTGGGAGAAGAAAATAGTTAAATTTGGAGACTTGCAGAGGTAGAATCAGAGTAGTGAAAGCCATTACAGTAACGAAACTAACTGAGGTCAGTCTTTGGTGAATCACAGAAACAGGTGGAGTTGTCAAACAAAGGAATCTTTGTTTACAACATACAAGGAGATCACAGGGAATAAGTTCCAAAGCCTTGACTGTTTGAACAGGAGAGAGATTTTTATTTAGTATTTAAGATGAATACTCAGAAGGGAGAGTTTTATTATCCCGTGTATGGTTGGTCATAAGGTTGTAGATGCATGCACATCCACATATGTATTTGTGCAATATGTATTGCATGTTCACCTGAATGAAGCTTGTATTCCACCGAGGGCAGAAACTTCAACGTTAGAATAAAGCAGAGGTAACTGTTGGACAAGGGAAAGGGACTCTGCAGGCTTCAAGAGCAGATATAAATTAGATGGGGTCTTGGGCTCATTTTCTGGGACAAGGAATGCAAGGCCTTGATTACTTTTGAAATAGCACTAGGAGTTTTACCACTGATTTATTGTCTCAATAGCTTAGGCTATTTCCTGGTCTGGTGGTGACTGTTAGTTTTCCCATTGCCTTGTTCCCTCAAAATCCTTAACTAGTGAGGTTTTTGCATTTCTTTGTATGAGCCTCCCAGGAAATTTTGGAAGAAGTGTGCTTGGGCAAGTACACAGGTGGGGTATAGATCATTGAAAATAGCTGGGGACAAAAAATGACTTTTCTTATGTCAGGAAAACTATATCTCATCTTTAATTTTCTGGGAACCTCTAACTCTTTCTGCTGATGTTACCAGCAGGCATCTGAGATATTACTGATTGTTCTCTTGAACCTAAGGAAAAGGAAATGTAGAAAGCAAAAGACAAAACTTTAAAATCTATCCTGCAACTCATAATTCACTGCAGCCAGCCACCTCTCTGTCTTTCCCTTTCTCTTTTTCTATTTCTCTCTCACTTTCTCTCTCACATACGCACAACACACGCAAATCAACTTAAAACAATATTTAATTTTCCCTATTCCATTTTAATATACTTGAGGCATGATCATTTTCTTAGTAAATACAAGAAAAAAAATCTAGGATTCCATCATTCTGTGTGATTAAAGTATTGAGGAATTTACTTCCAATAGCACTTATAAAAACATATTTTATTTTAAGTAATATTTTATAATCAGGTGCCTGCATTTTTCTTATTCTCCAACTAGTGTTATTTGGCAATTAATATTTTGTCAATCAATATTCCCCTATATCTGAATGTGTGGGCAGTGAGAGGTGAGTTAGAGGCAAGGATGGTGAACACTCCCAACAACTGCAGACTACATATATCTTAAGCCATGATTTTCTTTGCAAAGGTCAACATTGATAATGTTCTAGTCATACCTCTGTGTACCAGGAAAGAAGTAGCATATTTCTTGAAAGACACAGCTATCAAAGCTCCATTGAGAAACCGTAAAGATGGAGAAGGGATTTGCAAATTATATATCTGATAATGGACATCTACTCTGATTATTAAAAAATGAATAAAAATAAAAAACCTTACTAATAACCAAACAGAGTATCCAATTTTACATGTGAAGGAAATAATGGAAGAGACATGTCACCAAAAGGATATGGATGGCTTATAAGCACATGACAAATTTCTCAACATTTAGACATTAAAGAAATACAAATTAAAATCATAATGAGACATGCTTACATATCTATTAGAATGGCTAAAATTATAAAGGCTAATTGTACTTCGTCTGAGCTAGATTGAGAAGCAACAAAAAATCTAAACTGTTGTTGGCATATATCATGATACAACCACTTTGGAAAATAGTCTGAAAATTTTTTTAAATGCAAAATATGTTGCAGTTACACAAATAGCCATTTTACTTCTAGGCATTTAACCAAGAGAAACAAACCCTATGTTCATACAAGGACTTGTATATGAATTTCATAGCAGCTTTATTTTTAAGAATTGAAAACAATGGAAATGTTCATCAATGTCCATCAATAGAGCAAAGACAAATTATGATCTATTCATTAAAGAGATTACTATTCAACATCAAAATGAACTATTTACAGTTGGAGATTCTCAAAATAATGATGCTGAGAAAAGAAAAGCCAGGCAATGAATAGTATATACTGTGTGATTCCATGACTATAAAAAAATCTAGAAAATACAAATTTATATATAGTCACAGTCACCAAATATATTGGTGAGATTTTAGTGCCTTCTTCTGTGCTCCCATGGCTTCCTACACTTGGATCTCCGAGCATTTGTTACACCATGTGAAAATATGAACTCTTTTTCTTTATTCTGTCTTACTACAATAAGAATCCTTGAAATTTTATGGACATTTGAACTCTCAGTTATTAGCAGAAATTCTATCACACAGTAAGTTTCCAAATATAAAAGCCAGAGTTTTACAATGACTTCTAAGCTTTTACATGATCTAGCCACTCATTTAACCTCTGTGACCTCTTTCCCTGCTACTCTTCAGTCACTCACAGTGGCCTCCTTGCTATTCCTCAGATATGCCAGGCATGATCCAACCTTATGGCCTTCAAGATAGCCAATTCCTTTGTCTGGAGTGACCTTATTGCTGATAGTTCTGGGCAAATTCATCACCTTTCCATACCTTTGTTCAATTGTCAGCTTCATTGTAACTACCCTGATCTTCCTATTAAAAATTTTAACTCCCCATCCCCTGCCTAGCAACCTTGATTTTTCTCACCCTGATCGAATTTTTCTTTTTCCCCATTATACTCATCAATTTTGAATGCACTATGCAATTTTTATTAAGGTTTATAGCTTTTAATTGTCTCACCCATGAAAATAAAAGTTCTACAAAGCCAAGTATTTCATTTATCAGTGTAGTCTGAAGTAATATCTGCCATATAATAGGTTCAATAGACAATTGGTAAATTTCAGAATAAATTAATGTTGAGAGTATACTGAATTTCATAAGTCATTTCAATAATTTTTTCCAAAATATAAACTATGTAAAACATACCTTAAATTTACTTTCAAAATATTTTATAGTATATAATGGACAATATGCATAAGCCTTAAAGAAACAATCATATAAATAACCATTTCATACCTACTTAAAAACTGCATAATACCACACTCCTAGATCCTCTCTGAACGTTCTAAATTAACCCTTCAAAGGAAATACATTTTTAAAAATAACAGATTTTTTTGTCAAATAATTTAATAAAAGTTTCATTCATCTATGTAGATCATAATAAATGTTTTTAATAAGCATGAAATTATAACTCTGAAGTGTGCTAAAATGAAACCACCTGCGAAGGGTGAGAGAACAAAAATAAACATCATTTTTCCAAATAAGAGGAATTTATTACTTTTGAATCCAAGCATGTGGATTTGTTCAAACTGGCAATAAAGGAATATGGAAACACAAACCATAGAAAGTCATATTTTAGATTTCTAAAAGACTTTGAAGTGAAGAGTATACATTTTTTAAATGCTACATAATGCTACATAATGACAAGATGACAGGTTGTGACAAATAGCATTTTAAAAGCTCTACACATAATGGAACGGAAGGTGTCATTTCCCTATAATTTTATATATATCATTAATTTACTATATCTGGATACAACATATTACCAAACAGATGTGCATCAAAGACTAAATCATTTTTAATGGAACATAATAATTTGAACCTACATGTATTAATCATTTTTTTCGATCTAACATTTATCGTCTCACTAAACATTTTATCAGTTGTCGACAAAATTCAAAAAAAATAGGATAAAAAGTCGTGTTTGGAAAAGTAGATTTTTTTTCAAATTTGCATTTAAATGAAAATATTTGATGATATTTTTAAAACTTTAAATGTAATTTTATATATATCTGACCTATCAGATGATATAAAATTTTTGGAGAAAATATGACATATTTTTTGATCTTGGTTGAAGGTATTAATAAAGAGCAACTGTTTGTATTATTTGTATTGTGATATCTTAGTTAATAAACATGAATAACTGGTATAAAATATGTTTTTTAAAAAATTTTATTTATTTACTTGACAGAGATCACAGGAAGGCAGAGAGGCAGCCAGAGAGAGAGGAATGGAAGCAGGCTCCCTGCTGAGAAGAGAGCCCACTGTGGGACTCAATCCCAGGAACCTGGAATCATGACCTGAGCCGAAGGCAGAGATTTTAACCCACTGAGCCACCCAGGCGCCCTAAAATATGTTTTTTTTTATATATATATAGAATTATAGTTCTTGCCAAAATATGGAACTAGCTGGAACTGAATGCCTCCTTCAAAGTCAGCTCTGGAGAAATTATGCAAGTGTAATATGGAACTATTTCAGATATTAACCAAAAACGAAGAAATGATGATAAATTCCTTAAAAGACTCAAAGTTGCTCTTGACTGGTATGTTTCAAGCTCTATTCCTGGTTTGAAGACAGGTTTTAACAGGCCTGTCACTGTAGAAATCAGCTGGATGTTTAGAGGCTATCAGAACTGTACAAAAACCTTGAAGGGGTAAGGACTTGAAAATTCTTTAGAGAGATTAGCTCCCTAAGGCATTATTCCTCCACACGTTTTCCTCCAATCAATTAAGACTGATGGATGAGGGGCACCTGAGTGGCTCTCTCATCACGTGGGTGGTGGGTTAAGCCTCTGCCTTCATCTCAAGTCATGGTCTCTGGGTCCTGGGATCCAGCCCCACATCGGGCTCTGCTCAAAAGGAAGCCTGCTTCCCTCCCTGCTTGCCTGCCTCTCTGCTTACTTGTGATCTCTCTCTCTCTCTCTCTCTTTATCTCTCTCTGTGTCCAATAAATAAATAAAATCTTTAAAAAAAAGGCTGATGGATGATAAATTATGAAAACTGCTCCCTCCAAATGATGCTTCTTTATAAGGATTTAAGAATTTAAAATTGTAAGAATTTAAAATTGAAACTTGATCGTAGGATTTATCTTATAGAATAACATCAAGTGAAGGCAGTTATTATTAGTTTTGAAGTATTTGTGATTCTGAATTCTTGGCCTCATTAGTAAATTTATTTTTAAATTCTCCCATGGAGTGGTGATTGGCCTTCAGTCTTTCATTGATGTACATCATTGGGTCAAATGAGATGTGTGTGCCCAGAACTATATATAATCTTCTTTGTATTTCACTGGAGATGGCATTTCTGAGTTTTGTTCAATTGAATTTGGACAGATGTTTTAATAGTCACTTCTAGAGTTGGCCCTGGAGAATATCTTCCTTTTTTTCTCTTCCCGATTCTCTGAAAAACCCTGACTAATTCACATTATCACAGTGATATCACAATTCAAGTTTTTCCAAACACTATAGCTGCAAAATAGAAGGAAGCTACTCAGAATGTAATACTATTGTGAATGATTGAGAAAGAAAACATTATTATAATTAAGCTACCAGGTTTCAATGTATTTTATTGTTGCCTAGAAAATCCTAGCATACCCAGACTTTACAGATATTTGATAATCCGAAGAGGAGCTGAACTCATGGATCAAAATAACTATGCATATAAAAAGTACAATTACTTACCTAAAAAAGATGATGTGGTTAACTTTATATGGCAATCCAAGTGTTATTGGAACAGGAATTAAAAAAATAGCTTAGGGGCGCCTAGGTGGCGCAGTGGATTAAGCCACTGCCTTCAGCTCAGGTCATGATCTCAGGGTCCTGGAATCAAGTCCTGCATCAGGCTCTCTGCTCAGCAGGGAGTCAGCTTCCCTCTCTCTCTCTCTCTCTCTCTCTCTCTCGCTGCCTGCCCTCCATCTACTTGTGATCTCTCTCTGTCAAATAAATAAAGAAAGAAAATCTTAAAAAAAAATGGAATGACTGTACTTTTAAAAAATAGCTTGAAAGGGGCGCCTGGGTGGCTCAGTGGGTTAAGCCGCTGCCTTCGGTTCAGGTCGTGATCTCAGGGTCCTGGAATCAAGCCCCACATCGGGCTTTCTGCTCAGCAGGTAGCCTGCTTCCCTTCCTCTCTCTCTGCTCGCCTCTCTGCCTACTTGTGATCTCTGTCAAATAAATAAGTAAAATATTTTTTTTATATTTTATTTTATTTATTTGACAGAAATCACAAGTAGGCAGAGGCAGGCAGAGAGAGAGCAGGAAGCAGGCTCCCTGCTGAGCAGAGAGCCCGATGTGGGACTCGATCCCAGGACCCTGAGATCATGACCCGAGCCGAAGGCAGCGGCTTAACCATTGAGCCACCCAGGCGCCCCAGTAAAATATTTTTTAAAATAGCTTAAAAGTATATGATAAAATAATGATAGACATATACAAAGAAAAGATACTATACTGTGAATATAAATTAAGTGAAACTTGTTGAAATAAAGAATACAATAAATGGAGACTAAGACGAATATAGCTGTAAAATGAATAAATGAGTTGGGAAAAACAAACAAACAAACAAATTAATGACTTCTGCCCAAATGCCACAGAAAAGAAAAAAAAATAAAGAAAATATTTAAATAAGTACTGAGATAAATTTTGGAGAATTAAAGAAAGATAAAAATTACCAGACTTAAAATGATGCCAAACATGAGAAATCAGAAACAAAACAAAACAAAATCCACACACACACAAAACCACTCATATACATTATGGTGAGTTTTAGGAATATCAAAAACATAGAAGAGCATAAATGATGCCCAAGAGAAGAACAGATCACCTAAAATGTACAAGAATAATACTGACAGCAGAATTCTCAATAGTAATAGCATATAAAGGAGACAGCTGGGGGTTTGTATAGATGGAAAAGATATTTGAAACTAGATATTATACATCAAGCCAAATTATTGATTAAATTTGAGAGCACAGTAAAAATACAATGAAGCATGTTAGGTCTTAGAACATTTTTCACACAGAGACACACATTTTAGAAAACTTCCTTGGAGGACAGCTCAATTTAGATAGAGAAAACAGAATTATGTACTCAAAGGCACATTTTGAAGGAAGGATTGAATATAGTCTGCACTGCAAATATTCTTTAATCGTATGTTCTGAATTTCCTAAATTTAAGAAGTATTTGTTCAAATATTTATCTTTAAATAAACCCTAGGAGACTTTTTCTTGGATTCTGGAAAATCAGTCCATTTGGATACAAATCTTTTTGTCACTGATGGAAATTTTGATAGCCCTTAACAGTGGAATGCCTAATGTATTGTTACAGCAATTGTAATTTGCCAATACATGGGTGATGTGTGTGTGTGTTGTGTGTGTTTATTATTATTTTTGATGGTTTTACTCTTCTATGAGATTTTTAAGTAGACATAATTTTAATAAATTATGATTTGTTGAAATTTATCTGAGGTTATATATAATAAAATGAAATTTGTGTGAACTAAAGAAGTGCGTCTCCATTTTTTTGTTTTAAGAGTAGACTGGTCTTTAAAAATTGTCCAAAGAAGTACATTATATTCATTATTAAATTTGATAATATACAATAAAGTATTTATGGGCATATGGAGCCATATCAAATTCTATTAATTCATATTAATAATTACCATAAGAGGAAAAAGGGATATTTTTCAAAATAAAAATTAGCGTATTTTTCAGAATATGATATAGTGTTATTCACTGAACAGAGGGAACAAATGTCAAAGTATAACACAGTTTACAGAATGTTTTAACATAAATTGAAATTTAAATCTGACCCAATTTCACAGTTTTAAGTAAAATGGTAGCACTTATAGTTGGGGATGCCCAGCTTGCTCAGGGCGGAACACCGCCCCTTCACAGAAGCTGGGCAGCGGGGGATACCTCGCTTGCTCATGGCGGAATGCAGCCCCCTCACAGAAGCTGCGCTGGCTGGAAGCCCGGCCGGCCCAGGGCAGAATGCCGCCTGCTTCAGGAAAGCGGAGCACCTGGGAACGACAGGTTAGCTCAGGGTGGAATGAAAACTGCCTGCCTCCCTTATCCGCCATAGAGCCTTTCTCTTCCCAGAAGTGCCTGTTGTTAGTTAGAAGAGTTCTTTCAATGTGCTTGTTTAACTATAAACTTTATCCTCCTTCTTGCTTGTCAGCAAGATGGGATTAACATTTGACCTTCCTCAATCCTTCTATTGGCTATTGGTGTTCTGTTCCACTCATCTCTGCCACCGCCCCCAGGTCCTCAAAATGGTTTTCTATGGTATCTTCCAGAAAACTTCTGATGTCCTCTTTAGTATGTAGGGTACATCAGTAGGGAATAGCGTTAAAACCTCTTCTGTTCCATGTGAATATTCAAGTCATTGAGCACCGCTTGGTCAAAGTCTGCCCTTTTCTGTTGGTCTGTTTTCTCTGGTCACTTCAGGAGTCCTTTTGTAAGAAATCCTATCCCATCAGATGCTCCTCTCACTCTCTTTCTCCCTTACTCTTGCTCTGGCTTCTTTCTTCAGATTTGCCGGGGAATGACGAGTCCTTTTCATTCCTATGAAGATAGAAGAATTGGCTAATCCACAGATACCATTTTTAGTGATATACAAGTGTATATATAATAACTGATATGGAGATGTACATGTGCACCTACATATATATTCTTTAATCTATAAAGTATGGAGGTTGGATTAAGTCTGAAGTCTCTCATACAGCTTGATAACCTGTGACTCTTTGATCAATAACTTCCATTTTCCCACAGGTCAGAGAAATGGGAAAAAATGCACATATGAACATATGTAGCACGTTAAAAAAAGATCACAAATCCTATGACTCCCCATTCCCTTTGATTCACATGGGTTATGTGACTGTGTTAAACAGTGAAATAAACGTGTCAGTTTCAGGCCCAAGTCCAAAAGGAACCCCTCTCTTGGAACATTTGCTATTGGAGCTCTGAGTGGACAGGAAATAAGTCCAACAACCTTGTTACAAAGACTGCACGGAAGTGGAGGGCCATCTGAGCCTCATCTCCCAACTGTACCCATCAAAGTGACAGGCATGTGCATAAAGTCATCCTGAATCCTCTAGACCAAGCAGCCGCCTGCTGAAGGCCACCACCCACTGACTTCAGTTAATGCCGTATTAAGCATAAAAATTGCCCCATGAGATCCTGCCCTAATTTCTGACCCCCAAAACATATGTAATATGACAAAAGGGTTGTTTTAAGCCCCCAAATTTTGAAGTCATTACATAACTAATTGGGTAACATGGCAAATACGTATCCAAACTAATGTAAATCAAGGAATATGTTTAAAGGCACCAAGTTATCTTAAAAAGTTCTCTGAACACACAGAAAAACAGAAAGAGACCCATAACTACAGAGAACAAATTGATCGTTTCCAAAGAGGAGGCAGCGGGTGGACAGGCAAAATGGGTGAAATGCAGTGGGAGATAACAGGCTTCCAGTTACAAAATTAATAAGTTGCAGGACGAAAGGCACAGCATAGGGAATATGGTTGGTGGTCCAGTACGGCGAGCACAGCATAACATACAGACTTGTCAAATCTTGTTGTTTTATATCTAAAACGAATGCAACATTGTGGGTCAGCTATAATTCAATTAAAAAATCAAAGGAAGTTTAAAAAAATTAAGAGTGAGCTCTGTTATCCAAATAGGACATACGAGATGGATTTCCCATCATACCATAAATTGAAAACGACTTCTCTTGATAGAACAATGCTTTCCTTAGTCTTAGTCCCTACTCCCTTCACAAAAACAAAATTTCAAAACAAAACAAAAAAACAAAAAACAAAAAAACAACTACTTTTGAAAAACATCTTGGTATTTTGAAAATTATAACTGCAGTGAGTGATGAGAGTGAAAACGAACTGATAATCCACGTTTCCTCATTTCTTATCCCTTTTATGAAGATGAACAGTAAAATCATATGTAAGAATTAACCAGAGAGAGGTCCATTTTCCACTCACTATAATCAAGCTGGAATTCTCAACTATTATTTAGTATTAGTTGATTCTGGTGGCAAATGCAAATATGGTTTCACTTCTTGGGCACATGAGGAAGATTTGGTTGGTGAAACAGACATAACAGGTTGGCCCAGGCCTGCACTGCCAGGGTTCAGAAAATTGCAAGATACAACCTGACACTTAAAACTTCCCATCAACAACTACTGCTGCCCCCCCCAACATCTTGTTTCTTCCCACAGACAGCTCATACTGAGACCTGTCCACTGTCAGGGTCAAGCTAAAGGGGGATGCCCACAAACTAGGTGGGAAATGAGAGGATGCAACTGCAGCTCTCTGGGGATGCCTAAGGCCACTGAATGCCCCGTCATGATTCTCCAGCACAGATGGGGGCAGCCTGCACCACGTGGGTGGAGCTCTAGGACACAGAAAGTACTGGAGTGGCAGTCAACAAACAAATGTGTTTGTGTAATATATAAACCCCCATAGGGTTGTCAATTGGTGGGATTCACTTTTTCTAACTGTTCACCCCATGACATACAACTTCAGGAAACCCAGAGCCCATGGATTATTGTTGAAGGGCACATTCGGACTCAATCAAAGTGTAACTAAGCGTAATCATACAAATAAATACAAATATCATTAAAAAATCAATACCACCTCAAACTTTCTTTTTCATTCCCAAATGAGCTTTTATGGGTTTTAATATCAATTAATGTGCTTATAGAACTGGTAAAAAAAAAACAGTCAATGATGAAATTTTAAAATTACCACTCTGCTTTCCCTAATTTCTGTTGATGTACTTTTATCTCACACAAAAATGAATTACTAAGGAATAAATCATACTTCACTGAACACGTTTCAGCTGAAATGATGCACCAAGATGTACAGCTTTGGTCAGGCTTATACTGTTGTTGTCAACATAGTATATGGGGTGTAAGAGCTACTGTCTTTTCCTTCTCCCATGAATATTAGTCCTAACAGATTCTTCACGTGGAAAGAAAACTTAGTCTAGAAGATACACTAATTCCTCTCCTCCCTGGTGAAAAATACTGTTAGAGGTATTAGTTTTAGATAGAGAAACAAGTTCACTTTGGAAAAAAGCACACACACACAAAACCCTCCAACATGACCTTTAATACAGTGATAAGGGTGAAAGTGTAAACTTCATTTGGAAACAGCACTCAAAATACTGTTTTGAAGGGCCTTTACAACAGCAGTATACTCTTTGAAAAGATTTTTCAGATCAACTGATTGAATCATATTTAATTTACCTAGGGACAATTAGATAAAATTTAAAATTCCAAACAAAAACTTTTAGGACACAAATAAAATTATATGTGCTTTTATTCCTGCAACTATCTCCAAAATCTAATATTCAATGGTTTAAATTGCTGCATTTCTCATTTGCAATGCAGATGAAGAGAGGAACACAGCAGACACATGTGAGATGAGGTGTGAGGCATAAAAGGGAGCACAGGAGGCAACTGACCAGCTGAATAGCGACTGCCCCAAAGATGACCATATCCTGAGCCCAAGAAGCTCTGAGTACTTTACCTTACCTGGCAAATGGGATTTAGCAAGCATGATTAAATTAAGGTGTGAGGGGGGAGAGATTATCCTGGATTACCTCGGTGGTCCCAATGTAATCATGAGGATCCATAAGGAGACAGGAGGATCAGAATCAGAAGGCAATGTGAAGTTGGAAACAGAGGAATAAAAGGTGGTGCAATGAAGGGCCACAAGTCAGGGAATGCAGGCAGCTTTAGAAGCAGGACAAGGCAAGAAAGTGGATTCTCCTCTAGAGCCTCCAGAAGGAACACAGGCTGCTAACACCCCGATTTTACCACACTGACACTGATTTTTGAACTTCTGACCTCCAGAACTGCAAGATAATCAATTTGTGTTGTTTCAAGCCACTGAGAATTTGTCATTTGCTACAGTGGCACTAAAAACTACTAGAAGAACTCACTGAGACATATTGAGTCTGTACAATGGCAGGGACCATTTCTAGGTAGGACTATCTTCAGGGTGTGGTAGTACTGGATCTGGAGAGTTGACTGCCAGCATCCTTCCTCCCTCCCCCTCCCTGAACCCCAGTGCACTGTGTGCCTCCTCCACTGCAGCCCAGGTGACTCACAGGAAGCTGGCCCCATCCACACTACAGGGAAGGGGTCTGTCATGGAAGCCAGTCATGTTCCTCCTGGGCCATTCACACAGCCAGCTGCACGACAGTCAGTGCCTTGTTACTGTTCCATGAGAGACAGTAACCTAGGTTGTCCCACACACACAAACGGGAAGGGCTTTACAGAAATACCTGGGTTGTCTCTGAATGTGAACAAGAAAAGCAGTGCCCCCACTGCGGGCAGACATCACACAGTCAGCAGGGGGTGGAAGACAAACTGGCCAGAGGGAAAAGGCACAGTAGGGAAAAATGGAGCAAATCATGGAGACAGTGTGAATAAAACACATTCTCTGCAAGCACTGCCATGAGCTGCTTCTTCATGAGATTGAAGGGTTTTTTTTTTTTTTTTAATCTTTAAGACAGTTTGAGTTAGGATGAGACAACCATCCAAACTGGTTCAGGAGGTCAGACTTTACGGAAACTAAGAAATCCAGATAATAAAAGTAGATGACTCACATGTGTGAAAAGTTTCCTTTCCCACTAAGGGCGGGGGAAAACTAGAACCTTGAATTTGTGGCTATTCCATTATTCTTGCTATTTTTCATCACTCAAATGTATTTTTCAAGAATGAGGAAATTATTCTCAATAAATACAGTGATGGTTCCCTGAAAATTTGTAACCAAGTAGGGAACAGGCAGAGTCTCTAAACAGATTGTTTTGAATTGACTTAACAATCACACAAAATAGACTGTAAAATTTATCAAAGAGTGGGGCTGAGTTTCTTATATATGATTTCATGCAAATTTTTGTCTACCTGATGATTTTTAGTTTTTGTCTACAGGGTGAGTGAATAAAGGTGTCTCAACATGGTCCAGAACTAATGGTGTTCCCTGGCTCACTATGAAATCCAGGGTCATTTCTGTTTCCTTTTCCATGAACTTCTCCTTCCTCTCATTTGGTCTGTTTTTCAATCGGACTGTTTGTCTTCTTCTCAATTTGTAGGCACGTCAGAGACATGAACTCCTTGAATAGCTGATGTTACAGATGCTTTTCACAGCCTGTTGCCCACATGCAGCTTTACTCGTTTTTGATATACAAATCTTTTTCAAATTTTTAAAATAAAGTGGCATGTCATTTCTTCTATGGTCTGTGGGTCTTATCTCTACCTAAGGTAGTCTACCACTTCCCAAATTTTTACATGCCCCTAGATTGTCTCCAAATTCTTTATCATTTTGTTTGTAGAGTTAGAACTTAAACCAATTTACAAGGTTAATCAATCTGACATCTGCCTACATATGTGATAGGAAGCAAGAGTTCTAAGAAAGAGAGTTCTTTCAGCTCTGAGGGATAGAGCTTAAAGTCAATATTCAATGATACTCTGTCTCATTTTCTAGAAGGAACTGGTGGTTTCTGTTTGGAACTCTGACAATTTTTTCTTAGTCCCTGAAAGTCAAAAAGGTTTACGTCTGTTTTGGTTTGAGTCTGTTCAGCTAATTCTCCCTGGGACTTGAAGGCTTTATGAACTGAAGGCATGACTGTTTTTCAGCTCAAGTAAATGCTGCATTAGTTCAGTTATAACTTCTGTTATTTTCTCCTTTTGTCCTCAGGGTACTTGCAAGGTAGATTTGGACCTGACCTCAGATCTTACTTATTGGTTTCTCATTTCCATCTCTTTGAAATTTTCCTCAGTGTTCTGGGATATTCCTTTGGAAAATCAATTTTGTGGGGCACCTGGGTGGCTCAGTGGGTTAAGCCACTGCCTTCAGCTCAGGTCATGATCTCAGGGTCCTGGGATCGAGTCCTGCATTGGGCTCACTGCTCGCTGGGGAGCCTGCTTCCTCCTCTCTCTCTGCTTGCCTTTCTGCCTACTTGGGATCTCTCTCTGCCAAATAAATAAAATCTTTAAAAAAATCAATTTTGTTCTCAGCAGTGATCATTACTGTTTGCAGGGTTCCTATTACATGTTACAACTAGTGAATTTAAGTTTCAAATCTTTCTTGTATTTTTATGTTTTAAAAGATTTATAAAATTTATTTGACACAGAGAGACAGAGAGAAAGTGAGCACAGACAGGGAGAGTGGCAGAGGGAAAGGGAGAGGGAGAAGCAGACTCCTCACTTAGCAGGGACTCCCCACCCCCCACCACAGGGTTTGATCTCTGGCAGACATTTAACCAACTGAGTCATCCACGCACCCCAAAGCTCCCTTTCAAAATCTTCAGTAAGTATTTTGCTGCTCTTTACTGTAACTGTATCCCCCTCAGACTTCTTGACAATAAGTTTGTCTAGCTCTGTAGTCAGTTCTTAATCAATGAGGACACGTGCTCTGGACCTCAGTTTGGTGCTCCTCCACCAAGATGCTACCTGCCACTCAGGTGTGTGAACTCTTGCAGCTCAGGCCTAGTCACACTTTTGGGAACTCTGGGGCATCAGCGAAGCTACTCTAAGGGGACCATGCTTTGTGCATAAAAGCTGGCCCCTGCCATGAAGCAGCCCCTCTCAAACCTCCCCAAGTTGTCCTTCCTTACACAGCACAAAGTCTCTAAGAAACTCAACCTGCTGGGAAAGCCCATTTCTCTATGACCAAGGACCACAAGAGAGGGAAGGTATACCATGGGCCCCACACAGAAAGAGGTCTTCACTGAAAGCCTTCTAAAGAGAGTCTGCCTTTTCTTCCAGGCATTCCATCATGGCACCTCAAAATCCTGAGATCTCTTCCACTGCTCCCTCTGAGATGCCAAGAGGCACTTGGCAGTCAAATAGGTCCTTCCCACAGCCCACCTACATGATTATTGAGGGCCTGCCTGGTGCTGGGGATGGGTGAAGGCAACACGGGCCCCTGGTCTTATGCTCTGATGTCACTGGCTCTTGAGCAAAGGAAGGAAAATGAGAGGGTCTAGGAGACTGCACACAACATCATGTTTTCAGAACATCTCCCTGGCCCCCAAGATCACCTTGTCATGGCAATGTCAGCAGGGCATGGCAAGTGCTATCTCAGAAGTCCCTCTGACACCTCAGCAACAGAGAGAGAGCCCACCCATAAACATAATCCCTAGAACCAGCATCCTTTAGGAACCAAAACCCCTATGAGTCAATTACTTTGGTATGTGTTAGTGTATTTTTACCTATGTAAAATAGAAGAAAAAGAGGAATGACATACCTGTATGATTTGGGGCAGTACAGCAACTCGATTTTGAGTGTTTTGGATTATAGCTAGATACTTTTTTCCAAAAAGAAATTTATAATCCATTTAATAAAAACAATGTGAATTGCCATGTATGGAATTTTTATACTATAAATGTTTTCATTGTCTTGAGTTGTAGTAATGTACATACACTGGCGCTGGTCTCATATGGGGGATGTCTGGAAGGAAACAGAATACATCATTAGGGGAGTGAGTGTAAGCCACCACCCTAAACAGTTCAATTTCTCACAAACATATACCTCAGCTATATATTTGATTGGATGAATATCAACTAAAACTTTAAAATTAAAGTACCAGAAATTATTAGGGATGACATTTTTTTGGTAGACTTGTTTCTGATTCTGCCTTGTGACCTGACAAAGGTGGGATGGTGACTCCTGTTACTGCTTGCTTATTATAGCTATGGCATACAGCGGTGGAAGTACTAAGTACTAAGCCACTAGAAAATTTGAGAAAGGATAAGCAATTCTAATAGTAAGGATATTTTCACATACATTATAACTAATTTAATATTTTAGGACTGAAACAAATCTAGAAGAATGTACAGACATTCTTCATCATTTCAGGTACTTTAACATCCAATACTACCCTAATCAAATCCATGAGGCTTTAGTTTTATAGCCTATTCCTTGTAGATGAATCTGAAGAATAGAATCAGTATAAACTACTTTATGTCTGAAAAAATTCATCTTTAAATTTTGACTTGACCAGCTCCACAGAATTAATAACAAGTCCCTTTCTTGGTGCAGCCACATTGGGAAACAGTGTGGAAATTCCTCAAAAAAATTAAAATGGAGCTGCCCTATGACCCTGCAACTGCACTCGGTATATACCAAGAAGATACAGATGTAGTGAAAAGAAGGGCCATCTGTACACGAATGTTCATAGCAGCTATGGCCAAAGTCACTAAAGTGTGGAAATAACCAAGATGCCCTTCAATGGATGAATGGATAAAGATGTGGTCCATATACAATATGGATTATTATGCCTCCATCAGAAAGAATGAATACCCAACTTTTGTATCAACATGAACTGGTCTGGAAGAGATTATGCTGAGTGAAATAAGTCAAGCAGAGTCAATTATCATATGGTTTCTTACTTCTGGAGCATAAGGAATAACACAGAGGACATTGGGAGATGGAGGGGAGAAGTGAGTTGAGGGAAATTGGTGGGGGAGACAAACCATGAGAGACTGTGGACTCTGAGAAGCAAACTGAGGGCTTTAGAAGGGAGGCAGGTAGGGGGTTGGGTGAGCCTGGTGATGGGTATTATGGAGGGCAAATATTGCATGAAGCACTGGGTGTGGTGCATAAACAATGAATTCTGGAACACTGAAAAGAAATAGAATAATTTAAAAAAAAGTCCCTTTCTCCTTTAAATTTCATAATCAACACAAAAAGTTACATGGTATTGGACTTGAGCTACTACTTGCTGTATGTCCAGCTCTCTTACTTTCTTTTTTTTTTATTTTCAGCATAACAGTATTCATTGTTTTTGTACCACACCCAGTGCTCCATGCAATCCATGCCCTCTATATTACCCACCACCTGGTACCCCGACCTCCCACCTTTTATATACCTGGAGGCACTTGCATGAGGCAGACAAGTTCTCAATAAAGAACTTTAATTCAATATATTAAAGTATACTATGTTTTCCACAGTGAATATAGACTAATTATCAAATCAGAATCAAGTTCTGAAAAAAATACCCATATACAGATAGCTAACAAATACACAGCCCGGTACCTCTAAAGGTTAGTACTTCTACATATTTCAAAAGGCATCAAGTTTTTGCTGCTTTCCCCTGATCCAAGCATGCACATTTGTGTGTATGTAAGTAAACACCCAAAGACAACTGAATTAGTAGTCCACATTCACCACATGGATTAATGCCTGTTGTGATCTCTTTCCATCCCAAATTGTTTCTGATTATTCACTTTAACTAATTTTGCCTGCTTTCCAATAATAGGGAGAAGAAAATTTGCTTCCCCACCCCAGCACCAATCAAAGGGATACTTATGTCCTGTGAGCCTTCATTTTTCATAGGGGAAAACAAACAAACAAACAAAAACCCAAAAAACCCTGAGCAGTGAAACTAGAAATTCCCTCATGTTTCCTTCCTTTCTGGAGCTTACTGCCCTTAGGTTTCACAGTTGCCCAAATATTGGCCCCTCCATAAGAAGCTGTAAGTAGCACGTAGTGGATGAAAGATCCAAGATATAAGGAAGGGCTACTCTGGGCAGTTGCATGGCCTGGGATGGTCTGCCTCACCACTGGGCAAGGTCTGGGGTCTGGGGTCACCGTACCTCAACACCGTTAAGAGAAGACTTCAACGAGAATGTTTATTTCAACATCTTTGCATGAGAAAATAAACACTGCCTTCAATAAACAGTTTCAATTAAAAATTAAAATTTTAAAACCTAATTTTAAATATAATTATACCAAGAAGAATCATGACACATGTTGAATTATTTTAGGAGCCACAGTCTTCCTGAGGTACAAATAAATAGTTTGTACAAATAGGTAAAATCATTTATTAGGAAACTTTAAACCTCTTACAATAAAGTTACCATTAAATATAAGAATAAAGTGACTATTTTGCTTAAAAATAAACAAAGGTCACTTTGAAAGAGAATGGCAGCTTCCCTGTGGACATCCTCTATACCCAGCCCAATCAGTACTTACCAAGTACAAGTTTGTAGATTTTGCTAACATGGTAAATGATGGAAATAAATGAGGAAGACAATATTTTCAAAACAGTGTAAAAAGAACTTTAAAACAAGTATCTTGATTCTCCTTATTCTTCCACTCTAATTTGTAGCCTTTGGATAATATGTGGGAAAGAACATATATACATTTAAATTTTAACTTAAATGTCTACTGAAATAAAATGCTATCTTATTAAAATTCCTATCCAAAATTAAAAAAAAAGTCATGGTGACAAATAATGTTGACAATCATGTAATGTAATCCTATCTTAAAACTCAAATTATGTTAAGAATGAATATTTCAAAACTAAATGGTTCACTTTGTTAAAAATATTCTTACTGAGTATTAAAAAAATCACGCAATGGTATCATGTTTTTAAACTCATTCTACTCATCATGCCTGTATTTTATCCTACCAGTTCTCTCTAATGACTTAGCATTCTTTCTTGTCTGCTCTCCTCTCTCATTTCCTTTCACCAGCACCAAAAACATAAAGACTCCAAAGTCCTGAGAGCAGACTGGAGTATCCCTTTGCCTTCTAGAAGCTGTGCATTTTGACCCTACTGGTCCATTCCACCTGCCCAATAGGCAAGATTGCCCAATAGGACAGTGCAGTCAGGAAGGGAGGCAAGGACAGAATCTTGAGGGATAGCAGAGAGAAAGAATCACCTTAAGAAAACTGGCAAGAATTCCTATCTTACATTGAGGTCTTCCATCCATTTTGAGTTTAATATTTTGTTCTAATAACACAACTCTGGGTGGGCTCCGAGATGGCTCCTCAGTGGGGACACATCACCAGGAAGACCACACCACGATTAGAATTTAGAATCTTCGGCACCCCCACCCCAACCCCTACATTCCCCCAGAGAGTGGAGGGGGCTAAAAGCAGAGCACATCTATGTAAGGAAGCCTCCATAAAAATCCTCATAGCAGGGACGCCTGGGTGGCTCAGTTGGTTAAGCAGCTGCCTTCGGCTCAGGTCATGATCCCAGCGTCCTGGGATCGAGTCCCACATCGGGCTCCTTGCTCAGCAGGGAGCCTGCTTCTCCCTCTGCCTCTGCCTGCCATTCTGTCTGCCTGTGCTCGCTCTCTCCCCCTCTCTCTCTTTGATAAATAAATAAAATCTTTAAAACAAATCCTCATAGCAGGGGTTTCAGGAAACTTCCAGGTAAGTCAACATATCCAGGTACCAGGAGGGGGATAAAACCCAGCTCCACAGGAATAGACATTCCTGTGCTTGGGACCCTCCCAGACTGTGCCCTTTGTGTCTCTGCATCTGACTGTTCATCTGTATCCTTTATCATATCTTTCATAAATTGCAAATGAAAACAAATGTTTCCCAGAGTTCTGCGAGCCACTCAGTTGAACCGGAGGAGGAGTTGAAGGAACCTCTGATTTGTAGCCAAGTTGTAGAGAAGTTGTGGGTAACCTGGGCTCCTCCTACTTATGACTGGCACCTGAATGTGATGGAACAGTCTCACAGGACTGAGCCCTTAACCTGTGGGATCAGATGCCATATCAAGGCAGACAGTGTCAAAGCTGAGTAAAACTACAGGACACCCAGCTGGTGTTGCAGAGTTGCCTGGTGAGGGAAAAATCCACAGCCTCAGCCACAGTGTTAGAAGTGAAGTGTTCTGTGTGAATATGGTAATATAAAAGCCGATGCGAGAACTGAAATGTTTGCTTGACATACACTCTCACACAAAATATTATGTATGCCAGGTCTTTGCTGATGTGATATAGCACATATTCAAGTTCTAGTGAAATATCATAAAGAGTCAACTCAAAAAACAAACAAACAAACAGACAAACAAGCAAACATACAAAATATGGATGAGCTGGGAGAAAATAAGCAATGTTTCCTCTTTCCTATCAAGAGAAAGACCATTCCTGAATTATCCAAGATTTTGCTTTTACCTGAATAACCATACAGTTCAATAGTACTTGAAGGAAAAAGCATGTTTGGTCCTCAGCGATCCTTTCCCCTGATATGGCCGGCAAGAGTGGAGTGATTCTTGTGGATATATCTTTGCTCCAGAGTGGGGAAAAAAAGGAGTTCTTTCACCAACGTTCAAAGGGTTTTTAAAAAATGGCCTTCATTAAAATACATCTGCCCCTCCTTTGGAACCTGCTCACGCTACACTCCAGGCCAGCGAGCATCAAGGGGTTGGAAATACGGTACAAACTCCCATGAAGCCACCTCTCCCTCTAAACTATTTTTCTCTCTGCCAAATTCTGCTTTGGTCAGCCTAAGAATCAAATACCTGTCTTTGGGCAATAAAGTGATGTGCATTATTCAATCATTGGCCCTAACTGGCAAGTTCCTTAAAAACTCATGGGACACAGATGGTTGCCATGACTTTCCCAGGAAGCAGCTACTGTCTTTCCATGAATGCGGCATGAAAATACAGGGCTGGGTGAGCAGATGAATGTCCACTCGTGAAACAATCATGCTGAGGACAATAAACAGTAGTTTTGGATGGCAGATTTAAATTTCATTCACAGCCAAGAAAACACTCCAGATACATGATGTGTCTCCACTTCCTGTTGTTTCCAACATCTGAGTCCTCCCTTCCATTCCTGTTTCCACCACTTCAGTAAATGTCTCCCATCCTCATTGCATATAAAAAAGGCTCTGATTCTTTCTATTCTAATGTCTGTAAGACATTACTGTGAACAAGAGCAGGGGATAATTCCTCCTCCAAACCCATCTACGAAATAAAGGGTTCTATTCAGGATCATGACAAGCTGAGGAATCCCTCAAGAGAACTTCCAGAGTCATTTCAATCTGTAAGGCTGGCTAAAATGTTCCTCACCATCCGCCACACCAGGGCTAGGACTGATGAGTGTCTCCACCATGCAGGTCCCTAAGGATGACATGATTGCTGGGAAACCAGGCACGAGGCAAGCAAAAATCAGCACCTGCTCTTCTGCAAAGTTTGTCTGAAGTGCTTGAAGCCACAGAAGAAACAGATTGACTCCTTCAGATCTTACCTAAAAACAAAATTAAAGGTGACAAAATTAAACACATGTTTATGCAGAGATGCACTGCAATGCAGATTCAGTTCTGAGAAAGAAAAACTAGAAGTTAAAGGTACCGTTAAACTCCTGCACCAAGTTCTTAGTGACAAGAAATCAGGCGTGCTGCAAGAAGCCCAAGGATGAAGAGTTGGGGTCTGGAGCCACAGTGCCTGGTTCCAATGCAGGCTCTGCTTTTTGCTTTTTGCTTGCTTAGCTGTGGCCAGTAGAGAACCACCAAACTTCTCCCTTTGCATCAGTCTCTACCTCTGAAAAATAAGGATGATAAAAGAATTTACCACAAAGTGTTTGCACAGGGATAAGTGACTTACAACAGTGCCTGTATCATCAACTGTCATTTAATCACAAAAATAATGCAAAGACAATCATCCTCCAAATTTACAGTGTGCTTTGAATAGGGTCTTTTCTATAATATGCTTATGTATCATGGAAAGTTCTTGAAAAATCTCCGAGCTAAATAAGACCTTAAAGACCTGGCTCAGTTATTTGACCTTGAAGCCCATTCATCAGGCATTTCTACACCAGCCCTCCTTTTTTTTTTTTTTTTTTGCCTGTGCAGGTAGCTACCTTGAGGGCTGCCGCCAAATCATCACTTCCACAAAGAACCATTCAGAAATTTCTCGAACTCATATCATTGCTGGACTTCTGGCATAAGTCCATTGTTCCTGGTGGATGCTTCCAGTAGTAGGAAATGGAACATGCTCAATGAGGGCAGGGGGTTGTGTTTGACTTGCCCACTGCCATATCTCCAGCACCTAGAAAGGTGCCTGAAACACATAGCTGGCATCCAGTAAATGTGTGCAATAAATGAGTGAACTAGACAAAAATAGATATGCACTGGTAGACGTGGCCTGTGGAGTACAGCTTCAAAAGCAGGAGAGTATTGAGAGTCCTACATGGTAGGTTGCATGGCACTGAGTTAAAGAAAATGGGTCCTACAATCAGACCAAAGGTTAAACCTCGAAAGTTGTGCGATCTTGGACAAGTCACCTACAAGAACAAAGACCCCTGTCTTCTATTGATAACAGCTGGGAAGAGAGAATCCATTTCAGAACGAAAGGGGACACAGGACGGCTGTGTACGACACTTATATTGTGGTCAAGATGGCAGTGTAAATTCACTTCATGGGGTCCCACACCATCATCCCTCACTACCATTTGAAATACATGGTAATAAGAGATGAAATATATATATATATATTTTTTCAGTGTAACAGTATTCGTTGTTTTTGCACTGGGTTTTGCACACCCAGTGCTCCATGCAATCTGTGCCCTCTCTAATACCCACCACCTGGTTCCCCCAACCTCCCACTCCCTACCCCTTCAAAACCCTCAGATTATTTTTCAGAGTCCATAGTCTGTCATGGTTCACCTCCCCTTCCAGTTTCCCTCAACTCCCTTCTCTCCATCTCCCCTTGTCCACCATGCTATTTGTAATGCTCCACAAATAAGTGAAACCATATGATAATTGACTCTCTCTGCTTGACTTTTTTCACTCAGCATAATCTCTTCCTGGAAGAGATTATATATATATTTTTAAAAGATTTATTTACTTACTTATTTATTTGACAGAGAGAGATCAAAAGTAGGCAGAGAGGCAGAGAGAGAGAGGAGGAGGAAGAGGGCTCCCTGCTGATGCAGGACTCAATCCCAGGACCCTGAGATCATAACCTGAGCTGAAGAAACAGGCTTAACCCACCCACTTAGCCACCCAGGTGCCCCTAGATTAAACACATATATTTTTTAAAGATTTTATTTATTTATTTGGCAGACAGAGATCACAAATAGGCAGAGAGGCAGGCAGAGAGAGAGGAAGGGAAGCAGGCTCTCTGCTGAACAGAGAGCCTGATGTGGGGCTCAATCCAAGGACCCTGGGATCATGCCTTCAAGCCAAGCCGAAGGCAGAGGCTTTAAATCACTGAGCCACCCAGGCACCCCTAGATTAAATATATTTTTTTTTTAAGAGAAGAGAAAAGTTAGCAAGTGAACCTCGGTAAAAAACAAAACAAAACAAACAAAACCCAAAACTGACAAACATCTCCATGAAGCAGCAACCGCAGAAATTCTCAGTGATGCACAGATGTGTAGCGACAGGAAAAGATGTCTGGAGGCTGACTTCAAGGAGGACAAGTCGCTCCCACTGGAGATAAATGCAGACAGAAAGGCCTGCTCGCTTGCTGCCTGAAGCCACAACTTCAACTGGGCTGCGGACTTGATTGCACACCACTTGCTTCACCAGAACACTGTGAGGTTTCCAGTAGCTCATTACATCTAAACACTACTGCCTCCTTTAACAAGGTTTCCCTTCCAGATTGCCCCTGACTTACAGGGATGGGCAGTAGGTGTCCCTTCACGTGCTCCTTCCAAATTCTCTCCTCTCTCTGCTTTCTTCTGATCCACTTTTTATTTATGGGCTAGCTTTACAGGATATCCCTTCTGTGATTAAACAGGTCTTAATAATTCTACCTTTTGTAAAGGAAGCCTTCCCCAATTATTTAGATGTTGATAAATATTTACCTCTGAATCTCCATAAATCATCACTTTATATGGCACCAACATGTAGAAAATAAGAATGAAGTTACCCAATTTTCAGAATGAAGCATACAAATGACAACCTACCATCTAAAGCCAGAGACAGAAAGAGAACATCTGCATAAACTAAAGTAATGCGGGTTCCTTATTCATTCATATTTATTATGCAAAATGGAAGTTTTAGGAAGATTAGAATAATGCATACTTGTTCTATTATATAGGCAACTAATCCTCTGTAGATGGTAATGTATCCATAACTCCATCTCCAATCTAGAATTTCTGAACACGAGGAGAGGGTATTAAAATCTCCTCTGTGGGAGGCAGAGCATTACAGTGTCTGGCTCTGGCCTTCCTGCTGCAGGATGAGACTTGCAATTAGTGATGGCAAATGGAATTCACAAAACATTTCTGGGCTTTAGAAGACATCGGAAAACTAGCAAAGGACTTAGAAAATGGTAGGAAAGGAAGCAGGAAGAGGGAGGTGGCAGAAACAAGTGAGCCAAAACCTGATCTGTAAGCAACAAGCTCAAGAGAAACAAATCAGGGTGCCAGAGAACAAATGCCATTTTCACTGCAGGATCTCTACAGGCCTGTGCCCTCCAGACCCCGTTCCCACCACACGGTAAGTTGGGGGAACTGAACCTGAGATTTCCTTAATAAACCAGGACCCTCAAATGGAACCAAAGTGATCCCAACCAAGAACACTCCCAGCCTCCTGGCAAAGGAAAGACAAACCCTCCAGGAAAAAACATACAGACAAACAAAAAAAAAAAAAAAAAAAAAACAGAATTAAAAGAGAATACATCTATGTTCCAATAAATCTGGTCTCAAAATCCCTTCACAGAGCATGCAAGAAATGAGGCCACTGTGAGAGACAGAAGACTGAGGGAAAATGAAGACTTTAGACACTGGAATGATCAGATACAGAATAGAAAATATTACATGTTAATTGTTTAAGAACACAAAAGAGGTTTAAAAATGAAGAAGGATCAAGAGCCTATCAAAAGCAACAGGCCAAGTGTGAACATGGAACTGAAGGAAGTTAAACAGGGACCAAAAATCACTGAGACGTAAAACACAACAGAAAACACACCAGAATGGTGGGGCAGTAGATGAGCCCCGAATGAAGGACTTCACAACACTGCACCAAGAAGTGAAGACATTCCCCAGAATGCAACACAAGGAGGCAGGAGAAGAGGATGAACGCCAGCTTGAGAGACACGAACAACAGACGGGAGGTTTAAATAAGAATCCTGGGAAGTACAGCAGAAAGACAGAGTCAGAATTTCAGAAGAAAACAGCTGAGGATATTACAGAAATGATAAATCCAGAAATACAGGAAATGCACAGATACCAAGCAAGATGAGAAATCTTCAATTAAACATTTTGTGGTAAAGCTATAGAACACCAAAAACTAAGAAAAGGTTTTAAGGAAAAGGCATTTAAAGGAATGAACAGGGTGGAAACAGGGTTTAAAGCTGCTACAGTGGTAAGGAGATGCTAGTAAAATGGTACCTGTAAAGGGTGACAGGGGTATTTTTACTGCCACTACTGCTAATACTGTGTCTAATGCACATAACAACTGAAGACTGCGAAGGTTAAGCTGGAGCAGAAAAAAATTAAACGAATTATGACCCTCAAAAGAAGGATCATGTCGGGGCGCTTGGGTGGCTCAGTGGGTTAAGCCTCTGCCCTCAGCTCAGGTCATGATCCCAGGGTCCTGGGATCGAGTCCCGCATCGGGCTTTCTGCTCTGCAGGGAGCCTGCTTTCTCCTCTCTCTGCCTGCCTCTCTGCCTACTTGTGATCTCTGTCTGTCAAATAAATAAATAAAATCTTTTTTTAAAAAAAAAAGGGGGATTATGCCAATGAATTTCACAACTCTGGTGATCACTTTAAAAGCATCTCTTCTTTTTATCATAGCATTTGTATCATGTCCAGGATGAGATATTACAGCACACATGATAGAATATTTTAAAGCAATAGTCCATTTTGCTCAAACTCCATGTTGAAAGCAAACGACTCTGTCAAACACTTTGAAGAAGGTAAAAGTAGTGGAACCATGTTTTGTCAAGAAAGCCCAGGGAGAAAAGCAGGTAGTAAAACCAAGTAGCAGTATCGAGGAAGGGCAGCCTCAGGAAGAAAATGAACACCGTTTTCTTCTGCTTTGTTCTCTTTTTTGTTTTCTTGTTGTTGGTATCTTTTTTTTTTTTTTTTTTGGTCTTTCCCAGAAATCACTTCATATATATACATTTATCTGTTCAACTTCAGTGAAAGTTGGGAGGAAAAGGTGCCAGAACTTTTGAATGGTTGTCTTCAGCTGAGTGCTTATTTTCTTCCTTCAGTTTCTCTGGGGTTTCCCACTATTCTTCAATAAACATGTGTTGCTTTCTGGCAGGGTAAAGCCAAATGCATTTTTAAAAGAAGTAATGGCAGGTCATCCATCCATCCAGATCAGGAGAGAGTCCATACCAGAAAAGGCAGAGAAAGTAGTAGACTCCCCTCTGTGAGTTCCTGCCCTCTTGGTCTTTCCTCAGCCCTTGCTCTCTGCTATGTCTCTCCAGTCACACCCCAAACCCAGAGAAACAAAAGGACTCTTCAAAACTTAAACCCTGTGAGAAGGGCCACGCGGAGGCAAGGAGAGCCCTGTAAGACTCTGAGCCATGTGGTCTGTATCTGAGACTGCACATCTCCTTAAGCCACGTTCCATTCCCTCCATGCCTAATGTTGGCCTTGTGTTCTACAGAAGCAGTCAGGGCATCCATACACTCCTCTCTGTGTGCTTTTCTGTATACCTGATCCCATCTCAACCCACAACATCCAGCAGCATGCACCATCTGTCATCTCCCTTCAGTCAACCTGCAAATAGGTAAACACAGCCTGTAAAACCCACCCTTGTCCAAGCTATGTCTGGAGTTATGATTGTCTGTGTCTTTACCATCAAACTTTCTAAAAGGCTATTCTTGTGTGTGACCTCCATGGTATCACGCCCAGTCACTCTATCTCTATGTCTGGCTTAGGACTCCACTACTCACCTCCCATTTTCTTTCAGTACTCAGTGACAACCTCCTCGATCTACCCCCACCCCCTAATCAAGCTGCTTTGCAACTTTTCACATCATCAAACATTGCTGACATTTCATTCCTTGAAATCTCTCTTCTCTAGACATCTGTGCAAAAATGCCTTCCTGGCATCAAAGCCACATCCCTCCCCTTCCATCCACTACTCCTTTATTCTTCCCCTTTATCTGCCCAAGAAAAGAAAGAATTACCCTAAATCCTTAACTGTCACTCTCTCTACAAGGAATATATCCCTTGGCAACAGCATGATTGCATCTCTCTTCCCTCAAGCACCCATTCCTACATTTTGACTGTCCAACCAGAACCTACACCTGCACGTCCAACAGACACCTCAACTCAGATTGCCTAAAGCTGCACTCCTCCTCTTACCTCCTGCACCTGGCTCCCTTCCTGAGTTGCCACGATTGTTGTGGCAGTTGACACATCAGACTCAACATTCTGAAAGCACAGAGGCACCCCTAAGCCTACTGCAGCATTTATTTTTCCATAGCCGAGATATGGAAGCAGCCCAAGTGTCCAGCAACAGAAGACAAAGTGGTACATACACACAATGGTATATTACTCAGCCATCAAAAAGGATGAGATCCTGATATTTACAACAGTATGGATGTACCTAGAGGGTATTGTGCTAAGCAAAATAAGTCAGACATAGAAAAACAAATACTGTATCTCCAGGGATGAATCCTTAAAAAATGCCCTACATATTCAAGTTTTAAGGCAGGACCAGAAGCAACAGTTTTAGCATATATCACCACGATATAAAATAAAATCTTTAAAAAAAAAAGGAAATAATAGGACAACAGCAATTAGGGTAAAAAGACTTAACAACTGTCTTGCTCAACATCACCAGCACCACACCAGCTACACGTCTGACCCCCAGACCAGCATAGCAGGTGTGAGGACAGGTCCAAGCAGAGAAAGTGTTACTTGTCACATTTTTTGAAAAATGATAAACAGAAGGGATGCCTGGGTGACTAGGCTGGTTGAGCGGCCAACTCTTGATCTCAGCTCGGATCTTGATCTCACGGTGGTGAGTTTGAGTTCCACACTGGGCTCTGCACTGGGTGTGGAGCCTGCTTTAAACTAAACTAAACTAAACTAAACTAAAATAACAGCTCTGTCAAAAGTACGTGAATTCACAACTTACATGTAAGTCAAGTTCTACTTGTTCTAAGACAGCATGAAAACCAAGATGTCGTTATCAAGACAGGAAGCAAGATAAATTGTGTATTCCATGTGCCGTGAGATGACTCCGACTGCATCCAAGTCAGCCATGGCCCTCCACACATCTGCAAGAGAGGGTATATTATCCACATTAGCACAGAGGAAACCAAGGCTCAGAGAGGTTAAAAAAAAAAAAAGAGTCCAAGATCCTAGCATCATTTAGCAGCATAGCCAGAATGTATAGGAATTACCTCAAAACAGGCCACACTAGTGGAAGAATACCTTAGTGTGGAGTTATGAAAACCCAGGTAGAACGCTGCCTCAGAAAGGCAGATAATCAATAAAGGAAAAATAAAGAGGCGCCTGGGTGGCTCAGTCGGTTAAGCATCTGCATTGGGCTCAGGTCATAAATAATCCTGGGATCTTGCCCTATGTCAGACTTCCTGCTCAGCAGGGAGTCTGCTTCTCCCTCTGCCTCTGCTCCCCATTCATTCTCATAAACAAACAAATCAATAAAATCTTACCCAAAAAAAAGAAAAAATAAAGATTATAAGCTTACAATAAAGATATGAATGACGAGTCAAAGCTTTCAGTGACACACCCACAACTGCCTACAGTTCTCTGGCTAAAACATGGGTGGAATTGATGGGGTTAGAAGAACAGGAGGCACATAGGCCCGGACAGCACAGCCCCAGCAGATGCAGAATCCTGGTGTAGGTTTAACTAGCTTTCATTGTCCTTTAAAATGTCAAAGCTAAAGAAATCTGGTAGGGTTATTGAAGTCTGATCCTGGGGGATGCCTGGTTGGCTCAGTCTGTTAGGCAGCAGCCTAACATGACTCAGGTCATGATCACAGGGTCCTGGGATCAAGTCCGACATCAGACCCCTTACCCAACCAGAAGCCTGCCTCTCCCTCTGCCTGTTGCTCCCCCTGCTTGTGCTCTCTCACTGACAAATAAATAATCTTTAAAAAGAAAGAAGAAAGAAAAAAAAGAAAAGAAAAATAAAATCTGATACACAGTATAGAACAACTCAAAGGATGGTACTTTCTTGGGCTGATTTCTGTTTGTTTGATTTTAAGTAGGTTCCACAGCCAGCACGGACACTAGTGCAGAGTTTGATCTCAGGACCCTAAGACCATGAACTGAGCCAAAGGCAGACAATCGATTAAGCCACCCAGGCACCCCACTTTCTTGGGTTCTAATGGGACTTTTCCTAGGTTCTAATCCTAGCTGTACTGGCTGCCAGGGGGAATGAAGTCCAGCACCACAAGAAAAGCATCCCAAGGCAGCAGTCCTCTGCAGAAGATTTGCTGGTGGCTGCCATCATCAAAGAGTCAGTGGGTGAAGTTGTTGAAGCACAGTGGGAACAATGATAGCCACTGCCTTTTGGGTGTCACTGAATCATCCTACTCATCTTCAGGAAGCCTGGCCCTTCTCCAGTCAACGCAGCAAAAGCAAACTTGTTAGAAGAACAGGGGAGGGGGTCATCTCCCTCCCTCCCAGAAACTGAAGCAACCAGCCAAACAGTGCAGCACTGGAGTAAAAATAAAAATATGAAGGAATGTGGCTGCACCTGGGTAGCTCTGTCTGTTAAGCATCTGCCTTTGGGTCAGGTCCTGATCTCAGAGACCTGGGATCTGAGACCCACATCAGGCTCCATGCTCAGTGAGGAGTCTCCCTTTCCTTCTCCCTCTGCCCCTGCTCCTAGCTCATTCTCTCTCTCTCTCAAATAAATAAAATCTTTAAAATAAGAAATTTAAAAATGAAGGAATGAATCAAAATGCAGAATTCAGAAACAGAACTACAGATATAAAAACTACATATAAAAACCTGAAATATGACCCGGTGAGTGAGGAAGGATTATTAAATCATGATACTGTATGAATTGATTGCCAATTTTTTCTTAGAACATAGAGCACACTGCACTACACGAAAACGAAAACACAAAATTAGGATTGAATACAAAAACAAAATTATCAGTGTTATTCCATCAAGTGTTTCTCTAACCTACTGATCAAAACCTCAGTTCATCCTCCAAAAGAATCTGGGCACCACCTCAGCACACATGAACACATTTTCAGGCCACAGTTCACACTGCTCCAGTCCCCACTCTAAGTCCTGAGCCATGGGCTCTTCCAGGCAAAGCCACCACCAACTAGGCCCCGGCCCTAGAAATCCCCAAACCCAACCACTTCACAACAGGGAGACTCAGGGAGATTCAAATGGGCAGAAACGTGGGACTTTGACTTTTTTTTTTTAATTAAAAGAAAAATACAGCAAGAAACATTTCTAGCACAAAGTGAAGAGCTAATCTTTCACAATGTCGAGAGTATTAGAATTATCAATACACCATCAGTAGTTTGATAGGTCAAACAGGCCAAAAGCTGGAAACACAAGAGGAAATGCTCACAGTAAACAGACCTGAAAGCCAGGGCCTGGACTGGCTGACATGGCTCTGCCGCTTACCACAGCGAGAAAGTGTAACTTTCCTGGGCCTCAACTTCCCTCCTGGCCAGCAGGAAAGTGGCAACACCACAAAATTCATATCTGGTCGGGGATTACGTGAAAGGAGAATGCTCAGTGAGAGCCCCGCCACACCGCCCATCCAGCCACAGTCTGTGCCCAGTGAATGGGAATTTCCTCTACTGCAGCCACACGAAGAGCTGAAGGATCTGCACAGGATGCCTGTTTATTTACCAGTCACAAAACCACGTTCTGCCATAAACAGAGAGGGCAAGAGACCCCAAGAGATGGGAATATCCCTCACCCTTGCCTGGACCAGGCTTTCAAGACAAGTTGGAAAGCCCACAGCAGCTCTGCCACTGACTCTGAATGAGCCTTTGGAAGACAACACCATCCCAAACAACAGTTTAATTTACTTCTCTTTAAAAAGCAGTGAGACAAGGTCTTGGCCACATCTTCATAAATTAACAGCTTAGGAGGCTAATCCCCAATGATTTAGTTATGTCCCCAGCAGGCACACCTCCACTCGTGGGCAGCTTCAGGGAGAAAGGGTGCCTCCCCATCCATGAGGACACCCTCTGACATTCATCTGAAGATGCTTCCTACCCATGGGCATTTACTCCCTGGAACTCCCCCATCTAAGTTCCTCTGTGGATGCTGCACGAGGCAACTTCCTCACACCCCCATCACCACTGGTGACACCGCAGCTATCCCCGAGCCTTCAAGCAGGGTGCACCTGTCTTTGCTGCCAAGCGTCCCATCAGCTCAGCTCCATCACTGATTTCTGTACCCATAATTAATTAACTTATGCATGTATGTATTTATTTATTTTTACAGCTTCATTTATTTTAGGGAGAGATAGACAGAGAGAGAGATACAGAGAGAGCACACACACACAAATACAGGGAGATAGAACCTCCAGCAGATTCTACACTGAGAGCAGAGCACACCTCAGGGCTCAATCCCACCACCCTGAGATCATGACCTTAGCTGAAACCAAGAGTTGGATGCTTCAACAACTGAGCCACCAGGCACCCCTCTGTACCCTTAATCTTAAGAAAAGACAGACACCGCTTCTTTCTGTCAGCCACGACCTCATAAGCCATCTGTCACACAGCCAAAGTTTCCAGAGGGTAGGACCAGGTCTGCAACACCAGTGATGCCATAGTATCTCCATAAAACTACAATCTAGTGAGTACCAGGCTCTGCTCTAAGCTCCTAATATGGCCTTCTATTTTGTACCCCTCACAGACCTACATGCTAGGTATTATCCACAGTGCACAGAGGAAGACACTGAGGTCCATGGCTTACCCAAGCGATCTACTTTTATGTGGCAGCAGCAGGGGCCTGAACCCAAGTCTGTGACTCCAAGGCCCCTCCATCAACTCTGTTACTCATGCAGCCCCAACATAGTCATCAATTACCTCCCTAAACCCTCATCCCTCCTGTGAAAAAGCATGGTCTTCTGCCATTTCCCAGATGGGAAGAAAGCCGGCGTGAGCCAGATATAGTGACCTGCCCATGATGGTACAGGCGATGTCCCCTCTGTTCTCCCCCCAACACCCATGTCATTCTGCACGAGGCCCCATGGGGTCCTTCATGCTTCCAGTGGAAAACTCTGGTGAGACCACCAGTCTCCTGGCAGGCCTTCAACTTGACCCTGGTGGACAGGACCAGTTAGGAGAAACCGGCTAGTTAAGCCTCTGAAATGGGGTCCTACCACCCAGGAAAACCCCCTTATCTCCAGGGCATCGCCCGTGTGAATTAGCTGGATTTGTAGAGGGCTCCACAAGCACCAAGCATTGCTGAGTCACTTTCTCTAAGGTGGTGGCTGAGACAAAAAGGACCCAGGAAAGAAAGGCATAGGCTGTTGTGGAACTCCAGTGCCTTGGCATCAACAATTAATGTGAGCAGCTGCCTCTGCTCACCAGATCTGCATTTTATGTGGGGCACACTGTTCAAAGTTTACACCCCCCATCTCTGTAACCTTCACGACAACCCCTGGAGCTCCCTGCACCATCATTACCACCTCACAGACAAGGAGACAAGGCATGAGGGGTTTGTAGAATGATGCAGCTCTGTGCTGGGGCCAACCGGGGGAGGACTCCCACAGGCTTGCTCTTCCCACTGCTGCAGAAGCAGCTGAAAACAACGAGTTTTTCAGTTTGCATTATGTAGAGTGGAAAAGTCAACCATAAAGGTCATTCAATTTTTAAATGGGTTATTCCTCAGGATAAAAACTGTTCCAAAAAATAATTTCCAAGAAGTTCAACATATTCCTCCTTCCAGGTGCCTGGAATGTGATGGAGTGTTGTTAAAATAAGTTCTGGCCCATCAGTATGCCAGACAGAAACTGGAAGTAAGCTGTTGCAGGTCCCCAAAGGCTCCGTCACAACCCTAAGAGAAGACATATAACTTTCACTGTCCCAAAGTGGTTATGTTTAAAAAAAAAAAAAAAGGCACAGGTGGAACATTTTAAATTACAGACTTTCAATGCAGGGGCAGTGGGGGCGGGGGGGTGTCCCCCAACTACCCCCAAATGTTTCAGCTATATATAGTGACTTACCAAAGTGACTCATCACAAGTACCTACAAGGCGACTGACAGGCAACTGACCGATGAGGAAGGTATTCGGACTGCTTAACAAAACCAACACAACTTAGAATTTTCATTATTAAGAAGAGAAAACCATTTATTAAACACTCACCAGGCACCAAACCCGCTAGGCACTGTCACACGCTCTACTCATCACAAGGCTGCCAAACTCAGTGCAGAAACTGAGGCTGAGTAAGTCACCTAAGATCATGCAGCACCAGAAACTGGATTCCAACCAGTTCTGACATCAAAGCCCACCCCACCTTGCTGCAATGCTTCAGAACCTAAGCTTTGTGATGATCAATAAACTACATGCTTAACAATGTTTACACATCTCTGTTAGAATTCAGGGAAAGGTTTTTAAAAATGACATACACAAGGGGAAAAAATAATACAGTTTCTGGAGGCAGGCTGCCCAGGGTTCAAATCTTGGCTCCTCCACTTGCAAGCTGTGTGACCTTGGACTCCTTTAGCTCCCCTGTGCCCATATTTCCATGCATTAAAATGGTAGCCATAACAGACCCTATCTCCTAAGGCAAATAAAGCATTTTGGTGTTGTTGTTCTTGTTTTAAGATTTTATTATTTATTTGACAGAGAGAGAGAGACAGGGTGAGAGGGAACACACACAGGGGGAGTGTGAAAGGGAGAAGCAGGCTTCCCACTGAGCAGGAAGCCTGGTGAGGATTAGATCCCTGCACCCTGGGAGCATAACCTCAGCTGAACAACTGAGCCACCCAGGTGCCCACAAATAAAACATTGAGAATCATTCCTGGCATGAGTTAAACCTCAGAAGGTGTGGGCTGGTGTTACTTCTTGCTGGCCACTAGATAGAGTCAGCAGCCTCAGGCCCACTGTTTTAGCAACTCATTTGCATATACAAAGACCAGGCTCAGCCACTTTGTGCTTACCCTATGATTTCTTCCTGTCACTAACATCTCTCCTCACTCCTGCTCTGTGGCACTAAGCTCTGGGCCTCAACTTCCCATCTGTCAAATGAGGTGAGGAGCCCAGCTGATCTATCTGAGGTCCTTCCAGCTGGGCAACCTAGGGTTCTTGGTAACTCAGGGCCCAGAAATTTCAGAACCATCCTAACACAAACATTACCAGATGACACTCACTCAATTTCCTCAAATCTTCTCTTCCGTGTTATGTATAAATGCTTATTTTCATGGCAAATCTTCTCCAAGATCCCAGATCTCCACGAGCACCCAGAATAGGCTGGGCAGGCATCCCCAGTGCTGAGGCTGGGGACATGATGGTCAGAAGCTCTGACCTCCAGGGGAGATGGATTCCAAATCAAGCTGCTCTGATAAGCACGTCTTCCCTGTTAGAGATGATTTCAACAGAGCACAGTTAAGAGGAAGTGCAGGTAAGAAACTCAGAACTTGGCCCACCGGACAGAGGGCAGTAGGACAGTGGGCCGGAGGGGTGACAGAGGGATTGAGAGGAATGGCACGATCAACAGAGGCCAGCCAAGGCAGCACTGATGCTCAATGTGAGAGGGTGGGCTGGGGATACACTGTGAAAATGGCTTTGCACAAAGCAAAGTCCTGAGCAGGAACCTTCTGGGACCAGGTTGGACACTAAGGTGAGCTGAAAATGGCTGTGGCACCCAGTGCAGTCTGAATCTCACCCATGCCTCTCACAGGCTGGGTGACCCCGGACCAGTTATGCTATGTCCTTTAATGTTTCCTAAAGGGTATATTCACTCCATAACCCTGAGCCATGTTCTCATTTCGGTGAGTGTGGGAGGCCGCAATAAGGCTTGAGATGAGAACCAAAGCAGACCCTGACTTGTGCCTCCTTTAAAGTCCAAATAACCTAACAAAAGGTTTAGGACGGGAAAAGTTCAGGAGCACTGGGCAAGAGTCTGTGCTATGTGTTGTGCGCTCGCCTACGTGACTTCCCACACGCTTACTAAACAAATGAGAACAATTCGGTTGGGCTAAAAAGTTCGTTGCTGGTCCTTGCTGCCTTAGTACAACCCATAATTTACTTTCAGGTTTGCTGTATTTGTACTGGCATCAGCCATTTGGCGTCATGAGGAACCATAGTTGCTTAACTAAACACAGATGTAATGTCACTATATATATGGCCTTAAGGCTTTGAATAAACTTAGCACTGTTGGACATCCTCCACAATGCTCCTCCTGTCCCCCATCTCTTTGCTTCTCGAGTTCTTTTCTTCATCCTCTTACCCTCATGTTCCTGGTTGATTTGTTGCGCTGGCCACGACAGGTGAGGATCTGATGGTGCCCACTATCTACAGAGATCCAATATATACAACTAGGACAGCCTGGAGGGGGGTGGGCAACCCAGGCTGGACAGGGAGTTTAGAAGGAGTCAGGAAGGGCGCCTGGGTGGCTCAGTGGGTTAAGCCGCTGCCTTCGGCTCAGGTCATGATCTCAGGGTCCTGGGATCGAGTCCCGCATCAGGCTCTCTGCTCACTCTCTGCTTCCTCCTCTCTCTCTCTCCGCCTGACTCTCTGCCTACTTGTGATCTCTCTCTGTCAAATAAATAAAATAAAATAAAAAATCTTAAAAAAAAAAAGGAGTCAGGAAGAAGTCATTCCCACACTTGAGGCATGGGTTGGTACTGACCAGAGACACTGGGCAAGAGACAGTGTCCTAGGACTGCTGTAAGACTAGCCGGGTCCAGGCAAAGCGCCTAACAGTGTGTAGATGTAACCCATCTGTAAAAGGTGGACGGGGGGTGGTGGTTGCAGCTGGTTGAGCATCTGACTCTTTGTTTTGGCACAGGTCCATTCACCTGGCCCATTCACCTGTGCCTGCATGTGTTCTGTGGTGTGCTCTTTATCTCTCTCTCTCTCTCTCTCTCAAATAAATAAATCAAAAAAAAAAAAAAAAAAAAAGGAAGTCAGGAAGGATCAGGAGACCTGCTGTTAAGGTCCCAAAGACTCCACCCTCCTCAACTAGCCTCCGGAAATAAAGTAAGTGGATGCCCAGGAGCCTCCTGGACACAAAACTTTCCAAAGCAAAGCTTTCAATTTCATACTGGAGAAAAGGTTGTTGTGCAAATTCAAGACAAAAAAAGCCGGCCATGGTGGGGTGGGTTTGGACAGGGTTGGTCCTGTAGGGCTCTGGCCACTAAATGCCCACTGCCCAAGCCAGGAGCCTGGAGTCTGTGCAGCCAGTGCTTCCTGAGGCTTCCACATCATAGCCTCACTCTGAAGTTTCCTCCTGGAAGCTCCTTACCCAGGGAGGCCACCTGTGAGCACCCCCTCACACACACCCCAGCTTCTGCCCCTCCATCCAGCTGGAGTGAAGGATCCCCAAGCCTGCTCTCTCTGGTCTCTCCTGCACAGAGAGGAGTATGTGCCCTGGAAAGGAAGGTCCCTGAGGATACCTGAGTCCTTGGTCCAAAGACAGCTGGCTTGAGAATGTGGGGTTTCGGTGCTCTAGGCACAGCAGTTCCTAGAGGAAACAGGGTAGGGAGCTCCAAGGTGAAGGGGAGTCCCGGGAGTCTGGTATCACAGATGCCAGTGGCCCCCAAGTGGAAGAGTTTCAGTAACTCCAGAGGTGAGAGGGGCCAGGGGTCAGGCCTGGAGGTGGACAAGGACCTGTGGGGTAGGGGGCCGGAGATGGAAGTGATCCCAGGGTGGTTGCAGGCCCAAAGTAGAGGGGTGGGGGTGGGGGTGGGGGAAAGGGGTCCATGGGCCAGAAAAAAATGGTATTCTGGGGCCCCTGGGTAAAAGGCACTTGAAGTGGAGGGGGCCCAGTGGGGTCCAGGCTGCACGGGCAGAGCCAGCGCCTCTCAGGCTAGGGAGCCCGGCGATTCTGAGGGACAAAATTTTCCATCAAGTTCTGGAAAAGAAGCCTGTCAGCACAGGTGTCTCTCTGGGGTTCAGACGAGCCCAGTGGTGCTGGGCCCCTTGATGTCAGTAGGGCCCCACGGGTTCCATGGATACTGAGAAGTGGAGCGAGGGCTGTGGGGCAAGGGCTATGGGGCTTAGGAGCACCAGGCCCCCCTCCCGCTCCCTTGGACGAAGCAGCAGGTGGCAGCGGGCAGCATGGCCCCAGTCTCCCTCTCTGCCTAGCGCCCCTACTCCTCCCCAGCCCTCAGTACCTGAGTCAGCGGGGCACCGATGCACTCCCCCGCGCCTTGCCCAGCCAGCCCAGAACCCCTGCCTTCCAGGGAGGCGCTACTTGCTCAGTGAGTTTGCTGGGCCCACAGAAGGCGGTGGGCGGGGCAGGCAGGTGCAGGCAAGCTGTGGCGGGTGGGGGGCAGCAAACAGCAGTGCAGGCCTCTCTGCAGGCCCGCACGCCCTCGCCCAGCCTCCTGTTCAGTCCTGTCTGGTGAGGGGGCTGGCTGCGCCCCCTGCTGGTTCCCGCTGCTCTTCTGCTGACTCCAGGACCCCAGTCCCCGCCCAGTCCCAGCCTCCCTGCTGCTCCCTGCCACTGCTTGAGCTCCAGGCTAGGCCCGCTGCTGCTCCTGGGCGGCCGAGCTGTGGCCCCAGTGCGGTGTGGCTGGCCCTTTTCTCTACCCAGGGCACAGTGGAGCCGCGAGGGAAGGCCTGAGGGGATCTTCCGTCTGCTCAGTGCCAGTGGACACTCTCCAGGGGACTCTCTACCTGGTGGGCTCCACCCATGGCCATCTTGGAACCCCTGGAATCCCCTTCAGAGACCAGGTGAAGCCCTCCTTGGGGAATCCAGGCTCCTGGGACCAAGGCGAGTTGATCTTGTGTACTGCTGTGTTTGTTCCCTGGCCTGGCATGGATTGACAGTTGCTGAATTGATCTATTCTGGGGTCATCAAGGGCAGAGCAAAGAGTTCAGGGCTGGTATCCCCAGGCCTGGGGTCCACACAGGCTTGGAGCCCTCTTGGCTGTCCCTGACAGAATGACCAAAGAGGAACCCTCAGAAACATGGATCTGCCTTGAACTGGCAGAGCATTCAGGGACAGGAAGGGGAATGTCTCCTTCGCAGAGTATCTGGAAGCCTGAAGTGGAAGATGGATTTGTCTGAGCCATGGTCATTAGTGTTGGGCCAAGGAACCCCTGGCTTGCTTCTCCTACCTGCATCCTAGGTCTAAAAGGGTGTCTGGGTGGCTCCCTCAGTGCAGCATCTGTCCAGGGTCCTGGGATCCAGCCCTGCATCTGGCTCCCTGCTCAGTGCAGATCCTGCTTCTCTTTCATCCTCTCCCTCTACTTGTGCTGTCAAATAAAATAAAAAATAAAAAAAAGTTAAGAGGGGAGACAAAATGGCGCGGAAGTAGGAGGCGTCTTTTTCAACTTGTACCCCAAAATGAGCTGATTACCTACCAATCACCCATGAACTCCAATCACCCATGAAATCAGCCTGAGATCAGAATTATACACGTGTGGATCTCTACAGGGGGAGAAGAAGCCAGTGGGCAGGTAAAGCAGAGTGGGAACTGTGAACTGATATCAGAAGATAAACAAAAGGGGGAGGGAGCTACCAGAGGCAACCAGTTGGAAAGTAATACCCCAATACAAGCGAGAGTGCCCTGCGTCTGGGGACCAGCATTAACTCGGAGACTGGTTGAAAGCACTCCAAAAGAGCAAAGCATCTCTGGGGAAATTGTGGGAATCAGGGCGGCTAGGGACAGGGGCTTAAGTCCCTGGTCCCAGGACAGCCTCCCTTGGCACTGAGTCAGAGAGAGTGCGGCAGAGAAACCAGCTCTTTGTCCCTAAGCTGCCAGAGCAAGGAGAATGCATGGGGTCCGTTTCCTGTGAGGGGATGGGAGCCACACCAGGCGGCAGAATGCAAGAGTCCTGCTATAGAGCCTGAGATACTCCCCTGAGAGAGGTATAAAGGCCCAGCCAGTGCCCTTTGATACACGCCCTTGTTTCAGAGCCTGCACCAAACTCTCGCCCCAGAGAGGTGCACGAAGGCCCAGCCTGGTGCTCTCAGACCTGTGCCCCATTCTCAGAGCCTGAGACCCGTGCGCGAACCTCTGCCTTCCCTGAAATTGGTGCATGTAAGGTGGGCGCTCTTAGACCCAGAAAGACCGGGCACTCCCAGCCCGGGCCAGCGGGAAAATCTCAGTGTGCGATTGCTGCTTGGAACCTCTCTAGCGGTCTACAGGTGCCCAAAGCTGCTGCTGCCATGCTTTTGGGTACAAGCAAAAGATCCTCCATCCCCAGGGACAGCGACTTGGAACCTGCTCTGCCAGCGGCCAAGGGGGAACTTATTTGGGCTCTGCAGCCAGACTGAGGCTTCTCTCTGAGAGGGAGATCAGGGTGCGGTTTGTTTTCCTCTAAAACTACAAAAACCATCAAAAGCGGTCAAAGTGAGAAAAAAAAAAGTGAACAAACAAAAAACCGCCAGAGAACAAAAGCCTGAAAAAAAAAAAGTTTCCTCAGAGCCCACCCCCTCAAGGGGGGCGGTAGGACTTAAGTCAGGGAACATCATTGACTGAAAACCCACATGGCAGGCCCCTTCCCCAGAAAACAAACCAAGAAAGAAAAAAAAAAAAAAGAGAGAGAGAGAGAAAAAAAGTACTACAAGAGAACTACCACTACTACATAGGAAACTTTTATCTTTCATTCATTCCCACTATTCTGGTTCTTTTTTTTTATATATATAGGTAATTTTTTTAACCCCAGCAGGATGGTGGAAGGGGTACATGGCTGAGTGCCTCCCGGGTCTGACCCTGTGTGACGCCACCCGGTGCCTGCAGCTGCCCTCTGGAAGGTGTTGCTTTAGTGGCAGAGCCGGAGGGCACCAAGCATGTGTGTGTCTCCAAAGTCCTGGGCACCACATCACAATGCCTTCCTGAGAAGCAGAATCAAGGACAGTTGCTGATCTTCATTCCTTCCTACCAAAGGTATCTCATACACCATCTTTGGAAGTTGGAGCCAGGGGGCGCCTGGGTGGCTCAGTTGGTTAAGTGTCTTTCTTCAGCTCAGGTCATGATCCCAGGCTCCTGGGATGGAGTCCCACACATTTGCCTCCCTGCTCAGCTCCCCTGAGCCTGCTTCTCCTTCTCCCTCTGCCATTCCCCCAACTTGTTTTTTCTGGCTCTCTGTGTGTCAAATAAGTGAATAAAATCTTTTTAAAAAGTTTGGGCCAGGGGGCGCCTGGGTGGCTCAGTGGGTTAAGCCGCTGCCTTCAGCTCAGGCCATGATCTCAGGGTCCTGGGATCGAGTCCCGCATCGGGCTCTCTGCTCGGCAGGGAGCCTGCTTCCCTCTCTCTCTCTCTCTCTGACTGCCTCTCCATCTACTTGTGATTTTTCTCTGTCAAATAAAAAAATAAAATCTTTAAAAAAAAAAAAAGTTTGGGCCAGGGATGCCTGGGTGGCTCAGTTGGTTAAGCCGCTGCCTTCGGCTCGGGTCATGATTCCAAGGTCCTGGGATCGAGTTCCACATCGGGCTCCTTGCTTGGCGGAAAGCCTGCTTCTCTCGCTGCCTCTGCCTGCCTCTCTGCCTGCTTGTGTGTACTCTCTCTCTCTATCTCAGGCAAATAAATAAAATCTTTAAAAAAAAAAAAAGTGTGGGCCATACTCTTTAGCCATTCTACTTTCCCTGGGGTAATTTGCCACCTCCCTGAATTTACCTGCATCTTTCCCAAAATCTACTTATCTTCCTGCCTTCGTGACCATAATGAGTCTATAAATTTTCAATAGACAGTGTGAACTTACACTTGCTAATATTTGCATAACATGTACCTCTTTCGATCTCAAAGAAAAACTTCACACCACAATGGTCTCTAATCTCCAATTAGTTTCTGTTCTGGGATCCCACTGGAATTCTATGCGCCTGTCCCCTAAGATCTCATAAATTGTGGTCCAGTTTCCCAGCCAGCCAAGGAAAGCACATGGGAAATCTTGCTGAAGTATGAGTAAGAGCCAACAAAAGGGAACATATTTATCTGCCTCGAATGCTGGGACCTGAGGAAAGCAAGTTTCATTACAGACAAATCAGGAAGGAGGTGCAGATTGCTTTTTATGTCACTCTGGAGTGGAGGTCTGCTCACTCACAGAAGCTCAAAATCTTCACAAAGGACAATGCCCCCCACCCCCAAAGTCAGCTGGGGATTCTCAGGAAAACTTTAATTGAAAGTATTAAGGATTCTCCAACTTCCCAAAATGCAGGAGGAACATCTACAAGCAAGACTGTCACCACTTTTAGGCAATTACACTTATTTAGCTTTTTTCTTCCTAGAAAATCATCCTCTCTCCCAATCCATGATCTACTTTTTGTAACAATTTCCTAAAGAAGGAAACAGGTGTCCTCCCATTCCAGTTCCATCCAAAATAATAAAATAAAAATCTTTAAAATTTAAAAAAAAATTGTGATTTGTTGAGACAGAGCACATATGCAGAGGGACAAGCAGACTCTCCCACTGAGCAGGAAGCCCGATTTGGGGCTCGATCCCAGGACCCTGAGACCATGACCTGAACGAAGGCAGATGCTTAACCAACTGAGGCACCCAGGAAGCCCCAAAATAATTCAATTTTTAATCACTTTGCCATAGACACTTTTGGGTGGCTTTGAAACACCAGAATCTCATTGACTTATCAGTGTCCTCTTCACCATCTCAGAAAAGGACTGGGTGCCTCTCAGAGGCCTCTCTCCCCTCCTGACCCAGGTCCCAGCCAAAGGTCCTTCACATTAGAGTATGAGGTACTGAGCGGGATGGGGTGTGGAAGCACCCTGGGGTGGGGTGGGGGGCTCTGGGGCCCTCCCACTCCCAACTTCAAAGACAGCGCCTGCTTTCCCCTGCCTCATATAGGTACCCTGGGTTTGCCCTCTTTAAGGTTCCTGGTTGCTGCAAAGGTCTGAAAATCTCCTAAGTAGCACAAAAGCCATCATGTGCATTTTGGCCACATGGGACAGAGGGAGTTTAAAGGAAGAAAGATAAAGCTCCCCAGAATGAGCCAGCAGCTCTGGGCTTCCCCGCACATCTTTCCTGACCTTCAGAACCCTGGGAAGGAGCCCCTTGGTGCAAAGTCACAGGGGGAGCCCACGCATAGCCCAGGCCTCCTGCCCCAGGTCCTCTCCAGCCATAAACTGACCCCCTAGCCCCTTCCAAACCGTCTACAGCCTCAAACCAGTGACGTGCGGTTCAGCACCCATCTCCAGAGCGCAGGATGCACGTGGCTTCCCGGCACCCTTCCGTGGCCGCTCCCAAAATCACCGTGGGAATGTCGTAGCAAGGAGACAGGGACTCGATTTTTATCCTCTGGGTTGTCTTCCCTCGTAGCCCCTCAGGAGTCCCCACGCAGCAATGCCGCGTGGGCCCAACTGCTCTGAATCCACTTCCCCGGAGGAATCTGCTTTTCTTCAGTGTCTGTGTCTGCAAACCCGGCTCCTCTAACACCCCCCACCAAACGTACCAAGAACCAACAGGGGAAGAAGTTCATTTCTGGCCGACAAGCCTTTAATCCCTGAGAGCTGTGGCTGATGCAGGAGCAGCTTTTCTCCAAATGGTGATTTCAATACGAGGTCGTTTTGCCTGCCGGCCCCCAACATCCCTGACGTCTGGCTGCCAGGGGCCTCCCCGCGGCCAGGCCTGAGAGTGGAGCCCACCCTTGGGCTCATTTTCCACCGCGCTGAATCCAGGCAGCGGCCCCGTCTCACGACAAAGGGTGCTGAGTAACGAGGTGCCGCCACCAGGAAGAGAGGCAGCAGGTCAGACAGATCTGGAGAATGACACTGGCCTTCAAGGGCCCCTCACAAGGGAAATAACATTAAGTAGCAGATCTGAACAGATATACTGTGTTCCACATTCACGCCGTAAGGATGGGGTTTCCTCGAGCCCTAATCAAAGGAACTCTTTCACCTGAGATCACTTGACCAATCGGTGACTCAGTTTCCTTATACTAAAAATGAGGATAACAATACATCGCAAGATTGTTTTGAGGAGCACACACGTTACAAAGTGTTTAGAGGCACCTGGGTGGCTCAGTGGGTAAGCATCTGACTTCAGCTTAGGTCATGATCTCATGGTCCTGGGAGAGGGCCGTGTCAGGCTCCTTGCTCAGCGAGGAGTCTGCATGTCCCTCTCCCTCCCTCTTCACTTCCTGCCCTCTCTCTCTCTCTCTCAAATATATAAATAAAATCTTTAAAAAAACGAAGTTCTTAGAACACTATATGCACATAGTAAAGGACACACAAGCACTTGTTAAACAGATAAAAGGGTACAAGAGGCTGGCTTCCCTTCAGATTTCTAATAGGCTCCTGTCTGGGGGTCTCTAGCTCTTAGGAAGTGGGCAGGCCGCAGAAGCCCAAGATTGTAGAGTTCCTCCGAGGCCAAGTTCAGTTTTCTATGCAGGACAGAAAACCTGTAAAACATATCCCAGACTTGCTTCGCTGCCTTCCTAGTAGGGAATCCGTTCCCTCAAGAGTGGTCCAACCTCTCTTCCACTATTTGGGATGTAGAAAACGTTTAGACATTTCTCCATTGGTGCTGATTCCATCCTCATTTTTAACAATCTAGCTGTGTGTTCATCTGGTCTTCTGTTAGTTCCTTTATTCAACAAACATAGAGGACTCACCGTGTCCTAACTGTGACCAAGACATCCAGCATCTCATCCCACAAAGGAAACATATTAGCAAATGTGGCAGCAAAGAGGGATGGGGTAAGGCAGTGACATCTGAATCAAGATCAAACTAACAAGCAGAGCCTGCCATGAAGAACATTCCAGGTATGGGCCCCATAGGCATGAAGGCGGAAATGAATAGATTATGTGCAGACAGCAGGACAGGGGACTAAGGGGACACTGGAAAGGAAGGCTGCAGAGCAGCTGTCGGCATTGGAGGCCTTGCGAAGGACTCTGGAATTCCCTTTGGTTTCAGCCAGAAGCTACATGAAGGTTTAAGCGGGGAATCATCAGATTAGCCTATATTTGTAAAAGATCGCTCCTCTTCCACAGAAGAAATGGGGATGGGGTGGGGGTGTCCACGAGCCTAGAAGCTGGAAATGGAAGCAGATGAAGTTTCCAATATCCTGGCCAAGGAGTGAGTCTGTCGCAGTGAGAGTGTCAAGATTTGCAGTTCTAAACTTTTTAGTAAAGTGGCTTATTAAACACACAGCTAACTATTGCCCGGGGTTCCTACTTTTGTAATAAGTTTTTTCTGAAACTCAAAAAGGGGAGAGGGGCTCTCTGCACCACGTGCCAGTCGGGGCAGAACATCATCGTCACATTACAGGGTGTTTTCAGAGCCTGTTATCCTTTTAGTACGACATCCCTCCCACCCCGAGACAACACCGTGCCTCTTTCCGCCAACAGAAGTTGAGTTTTTCCCTTTCCCTCTTCCTTCTTTCGAGGGCAGAGCTCAGGGCTTCTCCAGAGATTCCATCCTAAGTTCATAGATCTCACCGAGCCGACCACATTCCCCTCCCTGTGGGCGCCAGGAAACGCCGGAAACATCTGTATCTGCACCTGAACATGGGACCTTGGATCCCAGCTACAGTTACTTGTGCTGTGGTAACAAGGACATCATGTCGCGTTTCAGGACATTTTCGTATATAAGGCCTCGGGTCGGGATGCTCAGGGTAGGAAAAGGGTGGGTTCGCCCCTGGGCAGAGTGGCATACCTTCTCTCTCCTCCTGGCCTTTGCCCGAGTTGGAGATGCCCTGTTCCTTCCTCTTCACCTGAGTAATCATTATATCTGCTTCCAGAAGCAGCTCAGGGGGCCACCTCCATCCGAGGGGCCACCTCCTCCCCAACCCTGCTGGACCAGGTGACCCTCCCCAGAATTCCATATAAATCCCTGTTAACGTTGATCCCACTGCTTCCCAGAGGCTCTTTCTCCTTGTCTTTACTTTGTCTCTCCTGCTGGACCCCAGGAGACAGGTCTCACTCATCATTATATCCCAGCAGGGTTCAGTATGTTGCTGAATTAACACATGGCATGTCCCGCACATCGCTGGCAGCTGGATGAACTGGAACACAGTGTGGCAGCATGTACTGAAGCAGGGGTTCTCAGAGCACCAGGGGATTCAGTCTGTGAAGCATCTGCCTTCGGCTCAGGTCATGATCCTAAGGTCCTGGGATCCAGGCCTGCACCGGGATCCCTACTCAACAGGGAGTTGGCTTCTCCCTCTCCCTCTGCTTCTCCCCTCCCTCTCAAATAAATACATAAAATCTTTTCAAAAAATAAATTTAAAATAAATTTTAAAAAAATTAAGCAGTTGTTCTCAGCTGCAGGTGATTTGGCTCCCCAGGGGACATATGGCAATGCCTGGAGAAACGTTTGGTTGATGTAATTGGAGGAAAGGGCGCCACTGGGCATTTGGTGGGGAGAGGCCAAATTGGAGGTGGCCAACATCTGGCCATGCACAAGACAGGCCTCAGCAAAACATCACCCAGTACACGAGGTCGACAGGGGAGACCCGCATCTAATCTAGGAACTGGAAAACCTTTTCCTAGGTTTACATGATCAAGGGAAATGTATCTGTCCATCAAAACCACAAGAATGTCTAAAGCAGCTTATCCTCGGAAGCCCCAAACTGGATGCCATGTAAAAGACCATTAACAGGAGAACGGATAACCGACTACAGTACCTACGTGATGGAAGACAACAGACGATAACGAAATTTAAGATGCCACATACGTGACAACAAGAAGGAATCCACAGATGTCCTGAGGAACCGAACCACCAGAGCAAGGTAACAGGCAAACTTGATCGCTGGTGATGGAAGAGAAGCAGGGGGCACGGAGTGACTGACTGGGAAGGAGCAGGAGCGAACCTCTGGTGTGCTCAGAATGTTCCTGATCCTCATCTGGGTAGTAGTTACACACAGCGTGCTGCATGCTAGGACTCATGTGCTGTATGTGTGTATTACACCTCAGCAAGCTTTACCAAAGGCAACGGTCCTCTAAGAGCCCCGGCGGGCAGGAATCACACACTGGAGCAGGTCCTCCGAGCATGACTTTCTAAGGATTTCGGTGCACAGCTGGCAGGAGCATTGTAGATATGTTTATGGAGACCTATTTCACCACAGACACCAAAAACCTTACAGTGGGTCCTTGATTCAATTCTGCTTCGGTCATTTTCTGCTAAGGATTGTGCTACAGATGTGCACACAGACTTAGGTTTCAAGAATACTTATCACAGCAGAACAAATACAAGAGGGAGGCAGCAACAACATGGACCCAGAGGAAACTGTGTGATACCGCGGACTCATTAAATCGACATTTAAAAATGTAAATGGAAAACGACTACAATATATTAATTACAATTAAAGAGCAGGGCACCCAACAAGCTGACACCTAAGATATATGAAGAATATACTCAATATGATTAACTATGATTAGCTAAGGTCATGAGGAGTTATGGGATTTCTTAAAATTTTATCATTTTTCCCTAAAATGTACATATATTACTTATTAATAAGAAAAAATACACAATCACACTTCTTAAAAATAAAGGTGAGTTTTCAACTCTAAAACTGAGTACCAGGGGCGCCTGGGTGGTTCAGTGGGTTAAAGCCTCTGCCTTCGGCTCAGGTCATGATCTCAGGGTCCTGGGATCGAGCCCCGCATCGGGTTCTCTGCTCAGCAGGGAGTCTGCTTCCTCGTCCCTCTCTCTGCCTGCCTCTCTGCCTACTTGTGATCTCTATCTGTCAAATAAAATAAATAAAATCTTTAAATAAATAAAATAAAACTGAGTACCAGACCCCACACAACTCCCAGATTCCCCATGGATTCAGAGCCCTGCTGCCTGCAGAAGCGCTCTATCGACGCTCATCACAGTGGCTGAGACAGATTAAATAAAGAGATAACATTGCAGATTTCCTGTCTCTTATCCGACTGTGCAGATTGGTTACACAAATCCAAATCCATACATGCATTAGATCTCACTGAACTGCGTACGCCCTGAGAAAAAGACCCTGTAAAGCAATTCCCTGTAAAAATACAAAAGTATTTCTGACAGCAAAAGTTTTCAGATGCTGTAAAGAAAAAAAAAACTAAAAAGGCATGACCTTCCCTGATTAATCAAGTCTCCCTCCAGAGAAGGCTACCACTTCCCCAGGTAATCTCATCGCCTCAGACGAAACCATGTTTCTCTGTGAAGTGGAGGTGATCGCAGCTCTCTCGGAGTACTCGCAAAGGTTTGGCATAATTATGAAACGGAACACTATGACCGGGGCCCGCTGGTTGTGGTCACCGTCATGCCCACAGCCTGAACACCACCTCCCTCCAGGAAGCTCCCTTCTCTGAATTCTGTGTGGTAGGAGCACTGCATAAGGCGTACCCTGTCGCTTGCCCAGATGCCCAGCTCCTCCCGGAGCCACCGAATGCCATACAGAGCTAAAGCTGGGAGCAGTGGCTCACCGTGGACACCAATGATGAGGGATCAGGTACCTCAGCTCACAAACCCATTACAAGCATATACATTTAACTCTAGCTTTAAGATGTTTCTCCTCTTACTTCTCAGTCAAAAAAGACTTTAAGCTGAGTAAATCAACAACAAACCCTAAGATAAAACATTTAACCGTGTTAATTTCCTAAGGCCTACGGTCGTCTTCAGCTTCTCAAGGTCACACCTCCCTGCTGAATGATTACCGAGGGTTGCTGACACGGTACACAGAAAAAAAAAAAAATCTTAGGATGTCCAGCCTCTAAGAGAAAAAGCAAACAGCTCAGAATGCAGCCAGCCACGGCAAAGGAACCACCGACAAAGCCAAACACAGAGGGGCCCCTGAGCATCTGGGAATCTGCCTGTTCCTTTGCCTCCTCAGAGGAAACGAGTCACAAGACTGCTCAGAATGGGAAATGAGAAGGGCAGAAGCCCGGAAAGCAGCGCGTCCTGAATTTCGTGCTGCTTCCAAGGAGTGAGCCCGCCTGCTGTGCTGCTGTGTCAGTTATTTACACAGTGGGCAGGTGAGGCTGACAGCTTGAAGGGGTTATTTTAGAGGGAGAGCTGTAAGTCTGATCAGGAGAAGGTTCTGGACCCTGGGGTCCCAGCACGCATCTCCAGCTTCCAAGCTGACCCTCCCTTCAGACAGGGTTTAAGAGGCAGCAGGGCAAGCATGGTCTTTGTATTTAAATCACCTCAAGGGGGCCCATATCTCCAGGCACAACCAGAAGCCAGGGAGGAGAGGGAAGGGGGAGAGGGAGAGGGTACCTCCACTCCTATCTGCTGGCTGCACTTCTGGAGCGCCTGATCCAGGAAGCTAAATGTGTGGACAGAACAGAAGGAAGAATCTGGGAAGACTGGAAGACTAGAAGAGCTGTTCGTGGACTAGTCTCAACCTGAACCACAGAAACACCTCTGCCTCCCTGCCCTCCTCCCCTCGGCTGGGCACCAGGTGCCTCCCTACTGCACTCCAGATGCAGATCCAAGCTCAGGGGTGCCCAGTGCCGATGCCTCTCTCCGGCGCAGGGACTCTAGGGCATCAGCGGGACTCCTAGACAGCACCTGTGATCTCTAATTTAAAACCAAAACCAAAATCCCCAACCAGCCCAATCCAGCACAAGCAATACATATTTATGTGTAAGACACCTATGCACACATACACATTCACTTATCTACACACACACACACACACACACACACGCTTTTGCAGCAGAAGGCAGGCATGAAACCTGTTCCCTAAGTCCTTTGCTTTCCTCATCTGCTCCTAGCAGCAACAGCCATTTCTGCTACGGATTTTCCTATTCGAGGGTTGATCACAGATCCAAATGCCACCATCCTGTTTGCCACCCTTTCCTACCCCACCGGCCCGCTGACGTCTGTCAGTGAACCATGGAACAAAGATGGAAGACAGGCCCAAGCTGCCTTCCTAAAGTGGGGTTATATTTGACACTTTAATAAACCTCAGAGCCTGAGCCTCTCTGCTCTCAGACTGGCCAGGGTGCAGCTCTCACTCTTACCAAACCCGTCCATCTCTCCTCCCCCCACCATGGGGCACAAGGGTTTTCTCTGCCCGGCATCTATTTCCAGGCCCCATAAATCATATCCCATTGTTCCAGGCCATCTGAACTCATGCTTAATAAACCATCCACCTCACCCTTCCGCCACCACCCCGAATTTCCCACAGGGAAAGACTGTTTCAAGAAGAAAAGGAAATTCTTCATTAGGGCTGGATTTTAAAAGCAAGCTTCCACAAAAAACCAGAAAACAAAATTGGGTATAAATACCATCCAATAACCACTAAATGTCTTTGGTTAAAGCACCTGCCTGCCTGTGATTCTCAGGTCCAGATGTGAGCTCAGTGCACATCCAAAGGAAGCAGAATTTGAACCTGATGCTAAATGACAAATGATCCTGAACTTCATGACCATTTAAGTGCCACAGTGGCTAGACTAAATTGCTCTGATGCAGAATTTCTCCCAAGTAGAGGTTACTGAGAAACATAATATTGCTTGAAAATGTATTTAGGTGCGCTCATCCTTCTCAGACCAACACTCATGGGCTCTTAGTCATAACCAGGCTTAAGCTAACACGATTCCCCTATTTTCCCCAGAGAGGGAGGGAAACAAGAGGACATGTCTCTCATGTTCCAAGATCAAAAACTGGATCACAGCACTCACAGCATCAAGTCTGCCAAACCAGAGCTCTGGGTATGTACAATTCTTAAAGAGCTAATTGAATGGAAAACAGCCATCTGGGGCTGGAAACCCTTATGACATTCTGGGAAATGTATGGGCTTTAAAAGGATTATGCAGGGTGATGTGACTTTCAAAATTCCCAAACTCTGAACGGAAGCCTAAATGAGAATATGTTAAATTCACCCATTCCAAAACACAGCACAGTTGACTCGGACCCTAGAGCCCCGCTGTAGCTCAGGGTGTCCACACTGCAGCCTGGCTGTGGGAGGTCTGCAGACCACTCCCTGCTGAGAGAGTCCAGCCAACCCAATCAGCCTACCAGCAGGCTGTGGCACAAGGTCCAGATCCTAGCCCAGGCACCAGCCAGGGTTCCCTTTGGCCTGCCCTCTTATGGTTGAACAACAATCATGGAGAGCCACAGGGAGAGCGGCATTGGGTCCAGTATGGCCACTCCCTGGTCCTCCAATACACTGGTTGCACACTCTTCAACACAAGAAAATGGTGTGCAGAATCAAGGGCCTGCCACAGTAGGCTGTCGAGCAAGGAACAGAAAGCATCAGGGGACAGGTGGGACTGCTGGCTGGTCTCCACCTCTCCCAGAGGGCAGAGGCCGCAGAGCTTCTGCAGGCTAAGCAGAGACGTGTCAGAATTACCTTCCCAAAAAGTAGGCAGTAAAGGAGGATTTCAAGCAGCCACAACCACCAGCAGGCCTGCGACCTCCAGATATCAGGGGCTTGACCATGACCGTGTCGGTAAGCAGAACACACAAGTGCCTTCTGGAGCGAGAGAAGACAGCTTAACGCTGATAACTGGTCCTCTCACTCTTCTCTGCTCTCAGCAAGTGATCCTGAAAGGGATGGACAAAGTTGGTCAGATTCACTGGAGAAAACACGAGCCAGTGAAGACGTCCGGGCTCGCACTAGGCCTCCTTCCAAAGGGTGGCTGCCCCACCCCTGACACCTGGGTAACGCTGCTCTGGGGCCATCCACACAAAACGATTTACGTACCCCCCACCCGCAACAAACACACACAGACACAGACACACAGACACACACACACACACATACACACACAAGCTGCATCGGGCTTTAGGAACCTAACTCAAATGCACCCCTAACGAGCAACCCCACAGGTGTGACTGGGTTGGACACTCCCAGCAAGGGAGGGAAGGCCCCCCCCTTGGGTCCTTGCCAGCGGCAGGGTGCCACCTGGGCCTCCGCCTCATCCTCTACATCCGCGGGGAAGTCGGAGCGGCCCCCACCAACCACCACCACACAACCAGATTGATTCTCCCACTTCAAATCCCCGCTGCCAGGGTCCCATCTGGGTGCTGACCGAAAAGCCGCCCTCAAGCAGCTGGCCCGCGGAGCGTCTGGAGTTCTCCCAGCCCCGCACTCACGCCTCCCCAGGCCGCCCCCTCCCCCGCTGGCCTCGCCTTACCGCCAGTGTCCACGAAGCGCGGGGGCGGGCGGTCCCGCAGCGTGGCACTCCAACCCGCGCTGGCCTCGTCCTCGTCGGACTCCGGCCCTTCGGGGGCGTCGGGAGGCAGCGGGGGGGCCGGGGCACTCGTGTTCGGCGTCCGAGGAGGAGCGCGAGGCGGCAGACGTGCTGTAGAAGGCGTTCCCGCCGCTGTCCGGGCCGGACTCGCCGAACACTTCGTCCCAGATGTGCAGGCTCTCTTGGCCCGCGAGGGCCGCCTCGAGCAGCGCCGGCGCCCTCCTCCGCGCGCTCCCGCCGACCTGGGTCATGGCCCCGGCCGCCGCCCGCGCGCCCGCCCCCAGAGCGCCTCCCAGCCGCACGCGCCGGGCACCAGGCCCGCGCCGCGGCCCGCCGCCCCCCACCAGCGCAGCCCGCAGCACAGCGCCTGCCGCCCCAAGCCCGGCCGGACCGCCATCTTGGCCGCCTAGGGCCCAGCGCCCGAGGAAGCGCCCTCGGAGCTCGGGCGCCACAGGCTGCAGGCCGCGGAGGGACGCAGGGCGCGAGGGCGCGAGGGCGGGAGGCAGGGGCTGCGGCCGGGCCCAGGTGCCGCCGCTACCGCCGCCGCTGCGTCTCCTCGGCGCCCGCTGCGTCCCCCCGCGCCCTCCCGCCGCACCCCGCGCTCCCTGGCCGACCTTCCGGGGCGCGAGCCGCCAGAGACGGACCCGCCTCCTCGCACCTGCGGCCCGCCCGCCGGCCAATGGGGAGCAGGCCGGGGCGGGGCCCGCACGTGGCACGCCCCACACCCCTTGGCCGAGCGGGGCGAGGAGAGCAGCTGCGGCGGCGTTGGCGGCAGGGGGGAGGGCGGCCGGTGGCTTCCTCGCCTGCGGGACGTGTGGCCCGGGTCGGCCACCCGCAGGCCCCGCGCGGCCCCGCAGGGGGAAGGGAGGAACCCAGTGGGTGTCGGGGGTTGGGGGGGACGCAGCCGGTCTTCCCGCTGCCCCAGCCGGCTCACGGAGCGTGAAGCCCGCGCTCTCGGTCCCTTCCGCAGTCGGCGCCGGCGGCGGTGGGGAGCTGTCCGCCCCGGTGGTTCTGAACCAGGCGCTGCGGAAATTCCAAGTAGGCGCCGGGCGATTCCCGTGGCTGCTGTGGCTGCTGCTGCTTCGATGCTCCACAGCCGGCTGTACCTTGAGCTCTTGCAAGCACAAGGGCTATCTGGCTTCCGGGAGCCTTGCTCTAATAAGGAGCCCTCCTCGCTGGTTCATTCCTGGGGTCAGGTGGTGACTCAGTCTCGCTTCAATACCCTGTAATTTGAGGGGGTCAACATCTGATCTTAGTCATTCCTTCCGTCTTTGACCTTTGACATCTTTAAAATCAAAATATTCATTACCTTCCAAATATTAATTACTCTAACACCACCCCTGCAACATCTTCACCCATACATTTGACACACTTGTCTGTTAAAGTACGGCACAATCACCCAGGCTTCAGTGTTCTGATAAACAATAGATCAGAAAGGTTTCATCCATCCCTCTGCCTTGGCCAGGAGTGCGTGGCACTCATTCCATTGATGACGATACACGTGATCAGGCGTTTCTTGCTCCTCTCTCCCTCCCACACTAATGCAATAAGTCACAATGATGGTAATTGGGCCATAAAGTCACTTGCACTCTGAAATAAAATAAATCCACAGAGATGTGAAGGGCTTGCAAATCCTACTGGGTATTAACTAAATAAGGATGACACGAAAGGGAAAGGCATATTGCTATTTCATGCATAAAGGATGCAGATGCATAAAGGGTGAAGATGTTGGTACCACCAGCTAAGGTCGTTCTAACAGCAGGTGAGCAGCTTCTGCTCTCGCCCTCCCCTCGCAAGTTCCTGTTTCCTCCTCCCAAACCAGAGTCTCTGTACCAGCATGAATTCCTGATCATCACTGAAAGATGATATATAAAAAGGAAAGGATTCACATGACATTGCTTTGTATATGAATTGGCTGATATACGTGAAATTGTTTGCAAAGCATTTCAACTCCGTTGGAAGAATTGTGTCACAGAAAAGAACTGGTTTCCAGCACTTCTCTATACTGTGTTAACCAGGGAAAGATTCTGAAGAGAGTTCATACAGGTAATCAGACTTAAAAAGGTCACTGACACATAGATTAAAGATGAAAAGTAAGATTGTGTAGCTCAAGTTCAAATTCTGCAATTAGGAATTCTGTAATACTCCTGTAAAATTTAATGACATATATTTTAAAAAATAATTGAAAGGGATCAAAACACTGAAATACATAGGCAAGAACTCCTTCTTTTCTCCAGGCAGCCAATGAAAAGTCAGCAGCTAAAGTGTGTATTTTAAAAACAGTGGCTTGCTTTGCTACCCAGAGGAAGCAGGAAGTAGAGTAGTAACAGTTACAAGGATGGAATCAGTCTTCCATTGTGCCAAATCTGCATTTGTATGGTGCTAATCCCAAAGAAACCTTAGAGTCTTTGTGCTTATGAGCTCTCAAGTGCTTGTAGCTCACAGAGCATGCAACACTGGGAGAGGATTATATGGTCACAAAAGAAACAGACTGGGAAATCAAATTGTTATCCAAACCCTGGCCCAACAAAAATGAGATGGCTATGTCCATTTAGAATCAAGGGTTTAGCAACCAAGTGCTACTTTGTTTAAACAAATGTTTCCGACCAAGAACAGTAAAAATACTTCAGCCTTTAAAAACAGGTGGCTGGGGGCGCCTGGGTGGCTCAGTGGGTTAAGCCGCTGCCTTCGGCTCAGGTCATGATCTCAGAGTCCTGGGATCGAGTCCCGCATCGGGCTCTCTGCTCAGCAGAGAGCCTGCTTTCCTCTCTCTCTCTCTGCCTGCATCTCCATCTACTTGTGATTTCTCTCTGTCAAATAAATAAATAAAATCTTAAAAAAAAAACAGGTGGCTGATTCTCCTTGTGAAAGGAGGGGAGGAAAGGGAAGAAAACAACTGGAAAACAAAAACCAAAAAACTTTCCCATCTGCTTGGCAACCTCCTACTCGATGCTATGATTATGGTTCTACATCATTAAGTTTTACAAGTAATGTTTTCTGGGAGGATAATTATACAACCAGCATTATACTGAGATCTTTTAACTTTGAGTCTTCCAAATAATACAACTTTGTAATATAATTAATTTTAAGATTAATATTGAGCTTTTGGTTCATAGTCTGCACAAAAGGCTCCAGGGTAGTAAGAACAACCCATTTCTGTAGTAGATTCCTTAGGCTTTGTTAAGCCAGAGAGGTTCATGCTCTTGTGAAACTGGGGATAATAGCCATATTTCATTGAGTCTTGGCCTCCTTTCCTGGTATAGTTTAAAAAGAAACAAAAAAATGCTACCATTCAAACTATGATACAATGTTTTCTTTTCATTAATATTTTAATTTAAATGTATTCAAAAAGCTCTTTGGTAAGTATTTAGACAGATTTTTATTACATATGGCCTTAATGCATACATAAAATAAAAGTTAAAAATTTTGGTTAACGTTTTTCCAAACCTCACATTAAGAATCTCATTACTTTTATTTACTTTCTAACTGAGAGATTTCAGTGCCCAGATTTTTCTCACAATATGTTCCTCTGAGCCACCCAGAGCTTTCGTCATGCTGCACTTAAAAAATTATTATTAGACATATACCTGACATTCAATGTTAAATTAGTTTCAGGTGTACAACATAGTAATTTGACAATTCTATACATTACTCAGTGATCACCACAATAAGTATATCATCACGTCACCATATAAACTTATTATAATATCATTGGATGTATTCCCAATGCTGTACTTTTCATCTCCAGATGAGAACAGGAAATTATTTTATTTATTTTATAACAGGAAATTTGTACCTCTTAATCCCCTTCACCTATTTCACCCATCCCCCATCCACCTTCCCTCCCATAACCACCAGTTTGTTCTTTGTATTTAAGAGTCTATTTTTGTTTTGTTTTGGTTTTTTTTGTCTGTTCACTTGTTTCTTTTTTTATATTCCATATAGACGTGAAATTACAGGGGCCCCTGGGTGGCTTAGTGGGTTAAAGCCTCTGCCTTTGGCTCAGGTCATGATACCATGTTCCTGGAAGCGAGGCCCAAGTCGGGCTCTCTGCTCGGTGGGGACCCTGCTTCACCTGCCTCTCTGCCTGTCTCTCTGCCTACTTGTGATCTCTCTCTCTTTCAAATAAATAAATAAAATCTTAAAAAGAAAAAAAAAAAGGAAGTGAAATCATATGGTATTTGCCTTTCTCGGTCTGACTTATTTCTCTTAACCTAATACCTTCTAGATCCAGCCATATTGTCACAAATAGCAAGATCTCATTCTTTTTTATAGCTGGATAATATTCCATTATATATCTATATACACCATATCTTTACCCATTCATCTACTGATAAACACCTGAACTGCTTCCATATACTGGCTATTATAAATAGTGCTGCAGAAAACCTAGGAGGGCATATATCTTTTTGAATCAAGTGTTTTTATTTCCTTTGGGTAAATATCAAGTACTAGAATTACTAAAGCATATGGTAAATCTATTTTTAATTTTTTGAGGAACCTCCATACTGTTTTCCACAGTTGTTGCACCAATTTACATTCCCACTAAAAATGTACAGAGGTTCCTTTTTCTCCACATCCTGGCCAACACTTGTTCTTTCTTGTCTTTTTAATACTAGCAATTCTGACAAGTATAAGGTGATACATCTCCCTGTGGTTTTGATTTTATTTTCCTGATGATGAGTGATATTGAGCATCTTTTCACATGTCTATTGGGTGTCTGTATGTATTTTTTAGAAAAATGTCTATTAAGTCCTCTGCCCATTTTTCAATTGGATTATATGTTGGGGTTTGGGTTTTTTTGGGGTTTGGTGTGTGTGTGTGTGTGTGTGTGTGTTCTTTACATATTTTGGTTATTAATTCTTTATTTTATTTATCATTCACCACTGTATTCTCCCATTCTGTAGGTTCCCTTTTGGTTTTGTTGCGGGTTTCCCTTACTGTGCAAAAGCTTTTTATTTTGTTGTAGTCTTAATAATTTATTTTTGTTCTTGTTTCCCTTGCCTAAGCAGACATACCCACAAATAATGTTGCTAAAACCAATCTCCAAGTGATTACTGCTTATTGTCTTTTAGGAGTTTTATGGTTTCAGGGCTCTCATTTATTCATTTAATTTTTTTTTTTTAAGTAAGCTTTACACTGAATGTGGGACCTAAACTCACAGCCTCAAGAATAAGAGTCACATGCTGTAAAGGCTGAGCAAGACAGGCACACCTCACACTTCACATTTAGATCTTTGATCCATTTTGAGTTTCTTTACGTGTATGGTAAAAGAATGTGGTCTAGTTTCATTCTTTTGCAAATGGCTCTCCAGTTTTCCCAACACTGTTTTTGAGGAGACTTTCTTCTGTTACATATACTTGCCTCCTTTGTCAAAGATTAATTGACCATATAATTGTGGATTTATTTCTGGGCTCTCTATCCTGTTTCCATTGATTTATGCGTATATTTTATCCCAGTACCCTACTGTTTTGATTACTATAACTTTGTAGTATATCTTGAAATCCAAGAAACTGATACCTCCAGCTTTGTTCTCCTTTCTCAAGATTGTTTTGCATGCTACACTTCTTATAAAAGTATTCTGAGGTCATCCATTCTGCTTGGTTTGATGCTGGTAGGGTTTCTCTTTTTCTTTTTTCTTTTTTTTTCCTTATCTGAGATTTTCATATAATAACCAGTTTATTTTCTTTCTTTAAATGGTCCTCAAAAGGCCTGTGGCTTGGCATGCCAAGGGATGTAGATGATCAGTTGTGCCCTAGGAGCAATAACCACATGGCCCAGGGTCAAGCTGTGGTAACTTTATAGGGACTTCCACCTGCTCAGCCCCAACTATAAGACAATTCCTGACATTGGAGATGTGAAAAAAAATGGGAGGGGAGGGGCATCTTAAAATCCATAAAATATGGCATATTGTCTCCTGTTTGTACTTTTACAATTTCTGATTTTGCAAATGGCCAAGCTGCCGCAGGGAACAAAAATGAGGTCCTAAGGTGGCAGAGACTGACCTGGCCAGCCCTGTACTGCACAGGCTATGCGTTACTGGATCAGTATGAATGGAGAAAGCAGGGGTGAGTCAGGGAAGCTGCTGCTTCTCCCTACATTGCCTTCATCACCCACAGGGAGGGGGCCCAAAGCCAAGGAGGACCTCCTGGAACTGAGACAGGGGAGGGGAAAAGAAAGCTGAACGATGCCACAGCTGCTGAACCATGACCAAAATATGGGGGAGAAGGCTGGAGGCAAATGTGCATGGTACACCGTGACATTTGGAGTCCTAGGTGACATAGAAGCTTAAGGATCCAACCTTGCTCAAACTGATTTTACATGATGATTTTATCTACTAATCAACCCAGAGATGCAGAGAATGAAATAGGGCAATACTATAGAAAATGCTTGAGAGAAATCTCTCTTATGGTTGAGATAACCTGATATTTCCATTGATTCATTCATTCATTCATTCATTCGTTCAACAATTATGTACTGAGTATTATGTATCAAATCCTCTTCTGAACACAGAATAAATAAGGAAAAAAAACCCACAAATACCATTTTTATAGCACATGCATTCAAATAGAAGAGAGAGAACAGACAGTAAATAAATAAATATATAATATGTCAGCTGTTGATAAGAAGTCAAAAGTAGAGAGGGACAGAAACTATATTGATTGTGATGGTGCTGGTGCTGGCTGTGTGTGCAGTTAGGGGAGATTACTCTGATAAGACATTGGCAGATCCTTGAGTGGATTCAGAGAACAAGACGGGTACATTTAAGAAGAGGAAACAAGTACAACGCCCCAAGAAAGGCACGCACTTGCTGTACTCTGTTAAACACTAAGGAGGCTGGTGAGCGGAGGCAGAGACAGCTGAGTGAAGAGGTAGGAGATGCATTGAGAAGGAAGTTGAGTGTTAAATTTTGTAAGACTGAATTTTGTATTGAGTGAAGTGGGGAGCCATTGGAGATCTTAGAGCAGAGAAATAACAAGGTCTGACTTTTGTCTTAAACGGATTGCTTTAACTGCTGAGTGGAAAATAAACTAGAACAGAGCAAATATGGAATCCAGAAGACCAGATAGAAGACTATTACAATAACTCATAGAAGACGGTGTTTTGGACCACAGTGGGAGTAACTGAAATGTGGAGAACTGGTCAGATTTAGAATATATTTTGAAGATAGAATCCACAGCTTCTACCAAAGAATTAAACGTGGGCAGTGAAAGAAAGAGATGAATCAAGAATGACTCTACAGTTTCCTGTTTGAACTATTGCAAGACCAGCAGAGCTCGAGAAGAATAAGAGCTTGGTTTTGAACATGTTGGGTTTAACTCATCTAGGTAGATCTGGAAAGCAGGCAGTGGAAGAAAGCTCAAAATCCAGGTCTGGACTGGAGGTGGAGATGTGGAGTCATTAGGAGATAGATGGTAGAAGAGGGACAGTCACCAAGGACTCAGTGTAGACAGAGGAGAAGTCTGAGGTTGGGTCCTGGAGCACATTCATACTCAGAGATCAGGGAAATGAGAATAAACCCCAAGTGGAGGGGCTTGTCCTCACTCATAAGGGATTGGAGTAAGGGTTCCACCCAGCTAAACTTAGTGGGATTCTGTGGGTCTTCTTTCCTTACCGATTTTTCTTTTCAAGATTTATTTGAGAGAGAGAGAGAGAGAGCAGGAGCACACACATGCAGGGGGAAGAGACAGAAGGAGAGGGAGAGAATCTCAATCAGATTCCCCACTGAGCATGGAGCCTGACGTGGGGCTCGACTCCATAACCCTGAGCTCATGACCTGAGCCAAGATTCATACGCTTAACCACTTAGCCAACTAGACACACACCCAGTTTGTTTTTCATTCTTTTTTTAAAATATTTTATTCATTTATTTATTTGACACAGAGAGAAAAGAGAGAGAGAGATCACAAGTAGGCAGAGAGGCAGGCAGAGGAAGAGGGAGAAGCAGGTTTCCTGCTGAGCAGAGAGCCTGATGCGAGAGCCCGAGACCCTGAGACCATGATCTGAGCTGAAGCCACCCAGGTGCCCTCAATTTACTTTTCTCAGAGAAGTCATCAGAATGGTCGGTCATCAGCTGTATCTGATGGAAGGTGTTCAATTCTCACTCTGAACAAAATGGCTGTACATTAGAATCACTGGGAGAATTTTAAAAGCACACTTATATCCAGACCCCAATTGGATATTAATCTAATTGGTTCTACACCAATTAGATCAGGTCATTTGGAGGTGGGCACTCCTGTGTTTTAAAGTCTTCCAGGTGATTCAAAAGTGTGGCCAGTGCTGAGAAGCCCTGGCTTAAGGTTGGAGGAAAGAAGATGTGAAATAGTCAAAATATTTCACGAGAAGAATGGAGATTCTGTCGGTCAGAGAAACATACTTGGATTTGTGGCTGAGAATTTAATGTAAAAGGGGCGCCTGGTAGGCTCAGTGGGTTAAGCCGCTGCCTTCGGCTCAGGTCATGATCTCAGGGTCCTGGGATCCAGTCCCACATTGGGCTCTCTGCTCAGCAGGGCGCCTGCTTCCCTTCCACTTTCTGTGATCTCTTCCCTTCCTCTCTCCTACTGTGATCTCTCTCTGTCAAATAAATAAATAAAATCTTAAAAAAAAAAAAGAATTTAATGTGAAAGCTTCCAGCATTGTTGCTTTTCTCACCAACCACCTTCAGCTGCCAGGGGCAGACATAGGGTGGACAGAAGGTTGGGTTTTTACCAGGGTGGGGTTTTATCAGGTATGTATGATGTATGATGGAGGTGAGAGTATGGTACAGGGATTATAGTTATGGGAGTGGACTCTGTGCCAGCTGCGGAGGCCTGTGAGAATTTGGGGTAAGGATCAAAAACCACAGAAAATGAAATAGGGGGACGCCTGGATGGCTCAGTTGGTTAAGCAGCTGCCTTCGGCTCAGGCCATGATCCCAGCGTCCTGGAATCAAGTCCCACATCAGGCTCCTTGCTCGGCAGGGAGCCTGCTTCTCCCTCAGTCTCTGCCTGCCACTCTGTCTGCCTGTGCTCGCTCTTGCTCCCTCTCTCTCTCTGACAAATAAATAAAATCTTTAAAAAAAAAAAGATTCTCTTCAAAAAAAGAATATGAAATAGGTAAATGGATTCTTCTGAGTGACTTAGATAATACTTCTTGAAATAATTTAGTGCAGCCAGACCCCTGCAAAGCAGCACAAACAACTCTGATGAGTGCTTCAATCTACCACTTCTTCCCAGGGCTTCAATCAATTGCTTTCAACAAGTGAACATTGAGATATTTAGAGCAAAGGAAAAAAAATAAATATTGGAAGTTCGCATTTTTTTTAAGATTTTATTTATTTATTTGACAGAGACACAATGAGATAGGGAATACAAGCAGTGGGAGAGGGAGAAGCAGGTTTTTCCTCTGAGAAGGGAGCCCGATGCGGGGCTGGATTCTCAGGCCCCTGGGATCATGACCTGAGCCAAAGAGCAGATGCTTAACAATTGAGCTACCCAGGCTCCCCTGGAAGTTAGCTTTTTACATTCTTGGAAAATGGGATTTTGTACATTTATGTCCTTTTTCTGTCCCCTTGTGGATATTTTCCCTCTTGAAACACACCCAACCCCTGCTCCACAGTTGTCCAGTAAAAGAAAGGGATCTGAGTGCCATCCCCAAAGTTCACTTGCGTTTAAAGGAGAAACAATCCTGGGAAGCTGTTTTACACAAAAGAGTAGATTGCTCAGTTGTAGAAACTCAGGTATTATAAGAAAACGGGAGAGATATTCGTTACTAGAATGGGGACTTGCTCAGCGTTTCTAAATTCACATTGGTAGATTGTTGAACTGTTGTAGGCTGAGTGTTAAAATCACATCTTTCCCTCCGTTTTCTTACAGAGACAATGATGGTTCTTCCAAGATTGTCTGTGAAAGGCTAGGCACCTGCAAAACCACACATTTGACCTGAGCCATCACCCAAGTAGAATGTAATCCGCTCTCAGATCATAGGAGAAAAAAGAGAGAGAGAGAATCCCAAGAAGAAACACTCACATCAGGATTTTCATCAAATTTAGTGCACGTCTCACCATTTATCTTCATTTGCAGTAATTTTTAAAATAAACACTAATGTCGAATTGCCCTGCGTTACAACAAGCAACTCAATTATCAGAAAATCACGAGTCTCCAACGTTTGTTCTAATTACTAAAGCAGAAGAGTGGACAGAGTTTAGAAAAATTTCAACAAGGCTTAAACAAGAGAGATTTTCCACTTTTTTCTAATCAGGTCAACATAGATACCACTTTCCCTACAACCTTGTAGGCAGTTGGTATTTTTTAGAGATATCATTTGGTTCTTTATAGAAGGCTTAAAGTTGGAGGTCCATAAAAATGATAATCAACTTTTATGTGTGCCTTCTATAGGCCAGGAACTGTGCTAAATGAACAGTATCTAATTTAATCCTCCTAACAAGCCCTGTGAAGTCAATACTACTGACTATTCTCACTCCAAGGGGGGGCAAAGCAGATGCTTCGAGAGTTGAACTCAGTTTTCCAAGTTCATACAGCTCGTATATGATGGAATCAGGACTTGAGCTTAGTCTAATGCCAGGTTGGACCCTCAGTGGCAGCTACTGTAGTTTTTTTGACCTTCACCTGCTACCCTCCCCCACCCCCGCCCCCATCTCATTCCCATTTAGGGATAATCAGCCATACCTAAATGACAGTGGCCAGGCAGGAAGGGTGGCTACTGGGTTTAATTATTTATATCCAGGGGGAAGAGCCGCCTCGCCCCATACGTTCTGCTTCAGCTCTTGCCCTGCCAGGGGAGTAGCCATCCTTCAAACCATCAGTGTTAATTGCTGGTGAGGGATGAATTAGGCGGCAGGGGTCACACACAGTTTACTAGTCATGCATATTTCTTTCAGAATACCTAAGTACCATTCCCTTGGAGATGAGAAGAAATGATGGAAGGGATGTTAAAAGGGACTCCCAGAAATATTTCTGGACCAGTCATGATCACTAGCCCTTATGATACTCTTGGAGTCATTTTACTGGTTCTTGAAATGAGTGCACTTGCCCTAGGATGGCTTGGCCCCTCCCAGTAATCAGAAGCTCCCAGGATGGGTCAAAGATTACTTTAATTGCTATAATTCTGCAAGTTGAATGTATCTCTCAGCCATTTCCTGTGAATGCTATTATGGGGCAGGCACAGGGGGATGACTATGGGACAGAAACATATCAGGTGAGAGGGATCCTATGCTTTTGTATGAAGGAGAAGCCCATTCTCCTTGGTGATGGGAGTTTTCCTTCTGCTCTGACTCCTGCCCAGCCGGGATCAGTGGGGTGCCTCCTCCTTTGGGCGACAGGTCTCTTTCTTTCTAAATCTTCTTTTTTTGGGACAAAAAGCAAGACTACCCTTCTTTTCATCTTTCAGCTTTTTCATCCTGGCCAACGACACTCAAACACCCTCGCCCCCAATTTGGGCTGCTAGACTATGCCAAGAGGCCACATACTGGATATATTACCTCAGGCCCAGTGTTTGGACTTCACTGAACCTTAATTATAACATCTGAGAAGGGTTGGGGAGGCGGATGTTGTGAGGATTCATTAAGACAATGTTATATTTTTATCACGGAGTCAAGAAAGATCTCTTGTTAGGAATGTGTTCAATCTTACCAGGATAGAGGGCAAAATAGCATTTTACATATATTTTTTTAATAAAGTATTTCTTTTTAAAAAATTATTTATTTGACAGAGAGACAGAGCAGGAATACAAGCAGGGGAGTGGGAGAGGGAGAAGAAGTCTTCCTGCTGAGCAGGGAGCCCAATGTGGGCCTCCATCCCAAGACGCTAAGATTATGATCTGAGTGGAAAAACGACGCTTTAAGGACTGAGCCACCCAGGTTCCCTGCAACAGAGCATTTTTTTTAAAAGATTTTATTTATTAATTTGACCGACAGAGATCACAAGTAGGCAGAGAAGCAGGCAGAGAGAGAGGGAGAAGCAGGCTCCCCGCTGAGCAGAGAGCCCGATGAGGGGCTCCATCCCAGGACCCTGGGATCATGACCTGAGCTGAAGGCAGAGGCTTTAACCCACCGAGCCACCAGGCACCCCGGAAAACAGCCTTTTAAACAATATTTTTATTTTTATTTTATACATATATATGTAAACAGAGAATTGAATGTATACATATAAATATAACTTGTAAACACATTTGATATATATTTATGTTTATCCTAGGACGCAACACTGCCCTTCTGAGCAGCGCAAGAGGGTGGGTTTTTACAAAGAATCACCAAACAGCTTGACCCAACTGAACGGCCTGCCTTGCGCTGCTGCTTAAGAGAAAGCCTTGAGTTGGGAAAGGTTTGACAAATACTGAGAAAAACCAGTCAATTAATATGTTAAAAACACTACCCAACCACAGTATGAACCATTTAGACATATGGCTTTAATTTTGACTTTAGTCTCCAAAGCCTAGGGGTCCCTGGGGAAAGGGGGCAGAGGGAGAGAAAGGACCAGCTTCTCTGTGGGCCAGGTTTCTGGGGTTGCTCCCAGCCCTGCCCCCAGAGGGAATGCCCCCATCCAGGGCTTTGCTCCCAGAAGGGCCCCTCCCCCAGAAAGCCACTTCCCAAATGGCCCTGACCTTTGGCCACACCCTCAGAGGTCCCATTATCCACCCCCAACCCCCTCACACCCCCCTACCCTGCCAAGCACCGCCCTCATAAGGGTTCTAAGGTGAAGTCAGTGTATTCTCTCTCAATGTCTAGGAATTACTCAGTTTTATTTTTGACTTTGTGTTTTTTGAGCGAAGTGGGTGGTGTAAGGACCTACTTTATATTTTTATATTTTAGCCAGAGGCTTCCATTGAGGTTACACAATAACCTTGTTGTTTAACCCTTAAGCTGTCCCTGCTCCCCTTCTCCCAGGGGACTTACTTAAAAACAAGTCCCGGAAATCAACCTCAGGTAACAAAGCCCAAATACAAGGGTGGGTCAGGCCAGGTAAGACATCTGATCAGTGGAGGGCTGCATACTGTCTCCCTAGCTACCAAGGAGTATGGGTCCCGCCCTTTGTGAGTCTTTTGGGCGAAAATCCTAACCAAGGTGATAGGCTAGGTCAAATATCTACTAAAAGGTAAGTTGTAATTCAATTGGTCACCTAGCATCACTGTGCAGCTTTCTCTGTGTGTTACAATTTCATTGGCCACCTGTGCATGACCAGGCCCAACCACATGGCCTATGTCCTTAAAAGCTAGTCTGTAAAGGAGAGAGGGGTTGACTTCTCTGTAAGAAAAGCGGCCCTGGCTGGTCAGTTTGATTCTTGATGCTTGGTGCAAAATAAAGCTTTGTTTGACCTTCGCTTTGTATCAGTCTCACTCTTTTAATCATGGACCCATTATTGGGGCGTAACAGGTGGGATAGTGGAGCACGTACATAGTGGAGGGGACAGCCCACTGTGGGTATCCACCATTCCTTGCCTGTACTGCTCATTTGCATGTACTGCTCGCCCTGCCCGGTGAGCACAGCATGGAAATGGACTCCTCGTGAGTGGTGGTCAACGAGACTCGCTGACCACGTGATGTCTATGACCGAGTCAACCGGAGCTCACCTTCCCTACAGACCAGAGCTTGCTCTGAGCACCGGCAGGAGGCGGTGGCCTCTTGTGAGCAGCCCAGAACCCTGTCTTGTCCTTTCTCACTCATGTCACCTCCCTGTGTTAGCCAAGCCTTGGAAGTGGTGACTTAGGAGGGAAGGGAAAGAAAGGCAGCCCCTGGCTCCTGATCCTGTCAAGTTCCGTACTCATCAGGAAGCCGAGGGCAGCAGGGTTGGTGGAACAGGTGTGAGTCCCCAGGTGAGGTAAAGATGGCAGAGCTGGTCTTGTGCAGGATTTCTACGGTTCTGATAAGAAGAGGGCACGTGGGTGTGCCCCAGCTGTGGAATCCCTGCGTGAATTATTTAACACTGACATTGCACCCTGCGAAGATGAATGGCATAAATCATGCCCATAATCACATTATAAAATTTTTATTTGCTTGGAATGACATTAAATGCAAATAGAAAACAGCAGCCATGCCCCTTCAGAAGACAGATGATGGAGGAAATGAGCTTTCTATTTTAGTACCTTTAACAAACACTTCCTCCCTGTTTTTGCCCAAAGGGCCCTATATCTTCATTTTGCATGGGGCTTGTAAATTATGTAGCCAGCCCTGGGGACAGCTGTGCAGTGTCTCAATGACCCAGTGCAGGGAATGGCAGGAGCCTCCCTCCTTGATACAGTAGTATTACACAAGCCCCTGAAGCTGAAACAGAACTTCAGGATAAAGTCTGGGGGGGAGGTCCTCAAATTTCTGAGTCATGGGCTGTCGTAAACAAAATAACAGCCGGGTGGCTTAGGCAACATACAATTTATTTTCTCATGGTTCTGGGCGCTGGAAGTCCAAGATCAAGGGGGCAGTAGGGTTCGATTCTTCAAACGTCTCTCCTTGGCTTGCAGATAGCTGTGTTCTCCACTCTGTCTTCAAACGATTGTCCTTCAGTCTGTACTGTCTGTGTCCTAATCTCTTCTTCCTGTAAGCACACCAGTCCTGTTGGCTTGGTGCCCACCCCCAGTGAGCTCGTTTTCCCTTTATCACCTCTTTAAAAATCCTGTCTCTGAATATTGCCACATTCTGAGATGCTGGGTGTTAGGACGTCAACGTAGGAATCTGGGGGCATCCAACTAAGCCCATAACAATAGTCAAAACTGGATCCGAAACTGAAATTTAGACACATTTTAAAATGCTAAAAGTGGGGCGCCTGGGTGGCTCAGTGGGTTAAGCCGCTGCCTTCGGCTCAGGTCATGATCTCGGGGTCCCGGGATCGAGTCCCGCATCAGGCTCTCTGCTCAGCAGGGAGCCTGCTTCCCTCTCTCTCTCTCTCTGCCTGCCTCTCCATCTACTTATGATTTCTCTCTGACAATAAATAAATAAAATCTTTAAAAAAAAATTAAAAAAAATAAAATGCTAAAAGTGTATATATATAATTTTTGTGGTAGGCCTGAGATGGTTGGTAGGCTGAGATGTATTTGTAACCTTTGAGGGAAACATCCTTTGGAATGATCAAAGAGAGCTTCTATGTAATTCCATACATCCACAAGTAAACCCCAGAGCTTTTTAATTTGGAATTTGGCTGTTTTGTGCTTGGTGGTAACCAAAACCAGCCTAGGGCTTTTCTTTTGTTTTGGCAGAAAAGTAGGAGGCCGAGGACTTGAGCATTTAGACATCTTGCTGCTCTTTGGTTTAATCATACTCTACTGAGTTGCCCGAAACTAATTAAGCTCTTGGCTCTGTAGAGGAGAGATGATGTTCATTACATGTCATTGGCCACAATGTTCCTTTTTAAAATTGTTGTTAACATTTGTGTTATTTTTCAGTATAAGAGACAAGCTTTATCTTAGTTTGGGCTGATGTAACAAGAGCACCATAAACTAGGTGCTTTAAAGACATACTTATTTCTCTCAATTCTGGAAGCTGGGAAGTCTACGATCAAGACCCTGGAAGATTCCGTGTCTGTTCAAGTGCCCACTTCCTGGGTCACAGATGACCATCTTCTCCCTATAACCTCCAAGGTGGAGGAGGCGAGGGATCTCTTTGGGGTCTCTCTTATGGAGACACTAATCTCGCCCATGAGGACTCCACCCTCATGACCTAAACATCTCCCAAGGACCCCATCTCCTAGTTATGTCCCTTTGGACATTGAGTTTTCAACTTATGAATCCTGGAGGGATACACTGTCTACAGTGAGCTTCGTCAAATATCTTTTATGTTCAAGGCACTGTTTTTTGGCAAAATTAATCATTTCCTACACATCCTTTGAAGCAAGAGTATTTCTGCACTTTGCCTTCCTTTAGAACCTTTCTCTAGAGAGGATCCTAAAAAGTTCAGAAAAGATGCAGAAGAAACCTGCTGGTTAGCTCGTTTTTCACAGTAGAGCAGAATTCATTTTGAAGTAGGTTAATCTTAGAAATCCAGGCAAAGACACTTCGCTTGAAAATCATCTCAAATGATCAGTTAGTTTTGTTAGTATGAGTAATAGTAACTATAAGATCAATAGAACAACTTTTTGTTCTACTGTGGGCCTACTGTGTGCTGGGTACCTCGGAGCACCTGAGTCGAACCATCTCGTGATCTTTTCAACAGCCCACTGAGGGTCACACTGTCTTCTCCTCCACGTTATGGATGAGCCTTAAGTCGGGACCAAAAATGACACAACTTTCCCAAAGCCATATTGCTACTGAGGGGCCAGCTGGGATCTACGCCCACTCTGGTGCCAGAGCCTGTGATTGCAAACGTGGGCTGCTCTAGCTGTTCAGAACAAAGGACTGTTCATGGAGGTGACACAGCTACCCGTGAGACCCACCACCCTTTTCCCTAAGGTCATCCCGGTACAGCCTGCAGTGATGGCCCGAGTTAAGCATTTGAACTTGGTGCTGCAGAGGGCGTGTTTTAGGGACAAGATTGGTGTTAAGAGGGTCTAATGAAGCCCAGAGGGAATGGAAGGAAACAGGACTTGGGGATATATCTGGGTCCCTGGAGCAGTGATCTCCTTTTATTAATGTGCACCTCTCTTTCACAAAAATAAATAAATACATAAATACATACATACATACATACAAAAAATATTTGTGGACATAGCACAAATTTAAGCAAATTTTTGATAAATTATAAACTCTACTACTCTACTAAATTATTATAAAAGGCATGCAAAAGCTAAGCAGTTAAATGGATGACATGAAATATGAATAAAACTTATAATATTTTCTTCCAGCCCCTTACTGGACTATTTGTCAAACTCCCTTTGGAGAAGACTTTTTAAAGATTTGTTTATTTATTTATTGAGAGAGAGAGAAACAACACGTGTGTGCACATGTGAGTAGGGGGGTGGGGCAAAGGGAAAAGGAGAGAAGCAGACTCCCCATTGAGCACAGAGGCCTCACTAAGGGCTCAATCCCATGACCCTGAGATCATGACTTGAGCCAAAATTTTGAGTCAGACATTTAATCAACTGAGACACCCAGGTGCCCTGGAGAAGACTTTTTAAGAAAGAGATAGGACACTGGATTTATAGCAATAATTCCTTGAATTAATCTTTAAAAGTGGGAAGATAGAAATGGTTTTTTAAATTTTTTTTAAAGATTTTTTTTATTTATTCATAAGAGATGGGAGGCAGAGGCAGAAGCAGGTTTCCCGCAGAGCAGGAAGTCCAGAGTGGGACTTGATCCCAGGACCTGGGATCAGGACCCTAGCTGGAGATAGACGCTGGAGATACTGATAAACCAAACTTTAGGGAAAAATACTGAACTTTACTGGGAAGATGAAGCAGAACAACAGCATATGGCAGCAACATGAGTTTTAGATAGTTGTTGGTCACCCAGAAGGCTTAAGGTGGAGAGAAAAACAAAAGGCTGTAGTGACCCAAAATTGTCCGAGTTGTGTAATTTGACCCAGAAACTTCCGGGTGACATAAAGATTTGTTTATTTATTACACGGACAGCGCCATGTGGGGACAGAGCGAGGGGGAATGAGAATTCCATACAAACGTGTGAGTGGCTCTTCTCCCATCTCCAGGGGGGAAGGAAGAGATTGGGTTTACTCCAGTAAGCATGGTGATGAGTTGGTGAGGTAGGTTGACTAGATGTCTGGACACCTGAAAAAGCCAGCTAAGGGGGCTTCCTGGCCATCTTGTCAGTGTCTTATTGAAAGCTTGTCATGTGCAAGACTTTCTTTTAACAGGTTGCCAGGTGAATTGATGTACAAATCAGACTACCGGCCGCCATGTGTCATTGCTCAGGTGGTCCATGACACAGTGCCCTGCAACTAAGGGGATGCACTTAGCATTACAGACATCGTTCTGTCTTTGTTATTTTGAAATTTAGAAAATATCTTATTAATTTGTTCACCCCAAAGAGGCAATTTATTGCTTACTATGACAGTCTTTTGGTAGAGGACACAAAACTGCTTTCTTTGTTATGAAAATCAATGTGTTACACCAATTTTCTGAAAGATAGAAATGAATTGCCTCCTTCCAGCTGGGTCAGGACATAAGTGTACCCTATGTATTGGTTTTTCAATAGATTCCATTTACAGATTGTACATGTCTCTCAATACAGAAGACATTTGCTCACATTTATGTGTAGAACATTCCCGAACCTGGTCCAGATTGCGGATGAAACCGTCACTCTAACTGGCAAGGCATAACGAAGAAGAGTTTTCCTGTAAACAATATGTGGTCATGGAAGGAATCAGCACTGCAATTCGTGGCTGATTCCAAAGGCTCTAAGAGGTGGTAGATGCACAGGCAAAGTGGTGACTTTTGCAGAGGAAGCAGGCTGGGGAGAGATAGCAAAACAGAAGTTTGAGAGGGCCCTAAAATCTCCTCCTGTGGGATTATTGGCCATTGAGCTTGAGAAAGGCTATGGTGAAAACTTGAAAGAGCATCAGATCAAACCCTTGGCCACTGGAGGTTGAAACTGACATGAGCAGCACTATCTCTATTCTTGACCCAAGGCCACAGGATGACAAGCTTTGCTTTTTCAATGTGGTCTCAAGTCTCTATACTGCCCTACAAAGAAAATAATACAAATAAATGCTGAGAGTGTAAAGTGTAAGCAGAGCTCCCCTTGGCCATTTCCTAAGTTTTGTCCACTCCGAAGTGAGTATCACTTTGGTGAGTGCATTGCAGGAAATGGCCTTAATGATCAATGGCAGACCTCCACTCCAGAGTGACATAAAAAGCAATCTGCACCTCCTTCCTGATTTGTCTGTAATGAAACTTGCTTTCCTCAGGTCCCAGCATTCGAGGCAGATAAATATGTTCCCTTTCGTTGGCTCTTACTCATACTTCAGCAAGATTTCCCATGTGCTTTCCTTGGCTGGCTGGGAAACTGGACCACAATTTATGGGATCTTAGGGGACAGGCGCGTAGAATTCCAGTGGGATCCCGGAACAGAACCTAATTGGAGATTAGAGACGATTGCGGTGCAAAGCTTTTCTTTGAGATCGAAAGAGGTGCATGTTATGCAAATATTAGCAAGTGTAAGTTCACACTGTCTATTGAAAATTTATAGACTCATTATGGTCAAGAAGGCTGGAAGATAAGTAGATTTTGGGAAAGATTCAGGTAAATTCAGGGAGGTGGCAAATTACCCCAGGGAAAGTAGAATGGCTAAAGAGTATGGCCCAAACTTTTTAAAAAAATTTTATTCACTTATTTGACACACAGAGAGCCAGAAAGCACAAGTGGGGGGAATGGCAGAGGGAGAAGGGGAAGCACGCTCCCCGCTGAGCAGGGAGGCAAATGTGTGGGACTCGATCCCAGGACCCTGGGATCATGACCTGAGCTGAAGGCAGACACTTAACTGACTGAGCCACCCAGGCACCCCCTGGCTCCAACTTCCAAAGATGGTGTATGAGATACCTTTGGTGGGAAGGAATGAAGATCAGCAACTGTCCTTGATTCTGCTTCTCAGAAAGGCATTGTGATGTGGTGCCCAGGACTTTGGAGACAGACACATGCTTGGTGCCCTCCGGCTCTGCCGCAAAAGCAACACCTTCCAGAGGGCAGCTGCAGGCACCGGGTGGCGTCACACAGGGTCAGACCCGGGAGGCACTCAGCCACGTACCCATTCCACCATCCTGCTGGGTTTGGAAGAGCGCTATCTAAGTCCATGCTGCCTAAGGACCATCCAGAGTGACATGTCCCATGGGGCATGCCGGCATTCCTTTACCCCTTCAGGTTATTGGCAGCAAGGCTGGAAATTTTTTTAATTGCCTGGGAAAATGATAGCAAACAGCTTGAAAAAGGAGTTTCAGAACGCAGACTTCATACTATGTTTTGAGTACATTTCATTCATTTGGCAGGTACTGACAGGGTGCTTAAGTGCCAGGTGCTGCTGCATTAGAAACAGACTTGAGAAGTTAACAGGAGGGGGCTCCAGCCCTCAACCAGCACAAAGTTGATCAATGATGCATGTGACAGACAGAGCACTGTGACGGGGAGTACTAGGTGCTGTCATAAGAAGGGTATGCCTGGAGTTAAAGGAATACTCAGGGGGAGCCAGCACCAACACTCGGGGAGAGCTGTGGGAAATATGATGGATGCAGATGGCTCCAGGGGAAACCAGAGAACTGCTCAGATCCCTGCTTCTTAACAGCTCCAAGTGCCCGCCGCTTCAGAGTGGGGGCTGGGCGAGCAGGGAGCTGGGGTGGGCACAGCGATGCCTAAGTTCCGACCTCAAGCCCCTGCGCTATTTCACCTGTCCCTTTAGGAGTACAATGACATAGGATGTCACCAACGGAGGATCTACCCCTGCATCCTGGTACTGGGAAAGCACGCGAGGGCTGCGGAGCTGAAAGCAAGAGTTGGTAGTTCCAGTAGTGTGTGCAGGGTTTTAAAAAACTATATACCGGAAAATATCCGGTCTTATTTGCATGTGTTTGTATCATGCACAATTTTTAACTGCAATCCTCCTTTTACCTTCTTCCCTGTTGTTAAGACTCTCCTCTCCTCACCGCTGCCTTTGTCCCTATAATACCTGTTGACAGCCTGGTGCTCATCTATGAGCTCATTCGCCTCTATCCACGCACGCATGGGGCTCTGTCACTGTTTAACAAATATGGGCTCATTTTATCTACCTCTTGATCTAGTGCTTCCCAGTTAATAATCCCTCCTGCATAGCGTCCTTCTGTTTTTATCTTCATTTTTATAAAGAATGGCTGCTCACCTTTTATCAGGTGCCTTTATTTTTTTATCAAATGCATTTATTGCTATGGTCTTAAGAGTTTTTTCACAGTTAATTTAGTGATGAGGTAAATCTTATTGATTTTCTGGTCTTGAGCTCCCTTTATTTTCCTGGAATGAATCCAAGTTGGTCTCAGGATATAGTCCTTTGATAGATGCCTGACTTCTGTTATTTGCTAACATTAGTTCAGTTTCTGTTAACTAATCTGTCCTAAGCCAGATTTGTTAATAGCTTCCCCGTTCCTCCCTCTCAGGTTTGGGTATTAAAATTGTGCTCAGCTTCATCAAGTGAATTGACTTATTATTGTTTAATTGCCTGTTGCCATTTAACAGTAGAATGACAGTTATCCAGCTGCAAACCTGTCTGATCTTGGAACTCATCTTCTTAATTTTCCATTCTTGAATCATTTGGATGATTTTGTTTTCCTAGGAAATCATCGTTTCTTCTAGGTTATCAAATTGATTAGTATAAAGTGCCTTGCAGTTTAGTGATTCTTTTATATTATGCATTTGCTTTTATATCTCTGTTCCCAATCCTTATCTGTTTTGCAACTCTCTCCCTCTCTCTGTCCCCTCCTCCCTGAAACCCCCCTTTCCCCATTCCTCTTCCCTCTCCCCACCTCTTCCCACACCCCATCTTCCCCCTCTCTTATCCTTAATAGGGCATGTGAAGTTTTTTTTATTATTATTTCATTAGTCTTTCATAGAAACAACTTTGAGTTTATTTGCCCCTGAAATTTTTTTTAGTTTAAAAATTTATCTTTATTATAACTACTTCCTTTCTTTGGATTGAGCTGCCCTTTTCTGATGGGTTTAAATGAGTACTTTCTTTTATTTAAAAAAAATGTTTGAAATTGAAGACATTTGACACTAAAGTCTCCTTAGAGTATAACTTCTGGTGTCTTCTGTAAGTTTTGGTATGAAATTGTCTCCTTTCCATTGCTTTCAAGATTTTCTTCAGTCGTCTTATGATTTCTTCTTTGACTGAAGACTGTATTTCTTAACTTTTATGTAGTTTCAATTTTTTGTTACCAGGTTATCTAATTCTGATTCTACCGGATTGTGATCAAAGAACTGTTCTTTAAATCTTTAATTTGGAAGGCTTGTAAAGGTTTCCTTTGTTGCCTAGTATGCAATTAATCTTTACAAATATGGCTTTCCTTAGGTGTAAGAAAGAAATGTTTTCCGAGGGAAATAAGGATGTCTATTTTCTTTTTTTTTTTTAAAGATTTTATCTATTTATTTGACAGACAGAGATCACAAGTAGGCAGAGAGGCAGGCAGAGAGTGAGAGAGAGTAGAAATCAGGCTCCCCACGGAGCAGAGAGACCGATGTGGGGCTCGATCCTAGGACCCTGGGATCATGACCTGAGCCGAAGGCAGAGGCTTTAACCCACTGAGCCACCCAGGCGCCCCAGGATGTCTATTTTCTGTGTGTCCTTGTTTTTCCCTCCTTCTAGTAGATACTCCCTTTTGAAAAGCTAAAATTTTACCTTGTTATTGCATTTTTAGAGTCTTCAGGTATTATGTTGTTAGATGTATACCTGCTTATACCTTTTACATCTTCTTTCCAAACACTGCCTTTAAAAATGTCCCTCTTCATCTTAGTACCTATAATTTTAGACCCAACTTGTCTGCGATAAATTTTGCCATTCCGGCTTTCTCTTTTGCATGGTATCTCCTCACCTGATACATTCTCAATCCCTTTTGCATTTTAAGTATGTTTCTTGAACAGCGTGGATCTGTAACCTCCTGATAGGCGCTTTAATAGAAAAAGTCAGTCTGTACACATTTAAATTAATGATAAACAGTTATAATTTTATTCCTCCCATCTTATTTTGTTTTTATTTTCCCCATTTTTGATGTTTTTAATCAAGTTCATTCTTTTTGTACTTGATAAATAGAGAAGTTCTTTGCATTTTTCGATGACAGCTTAATTGAGATATAATTCACAGACCATACCACTCACCATCTAATGTGGACAATTTAATGGCTTTCACTATATTTAACTATACTATACTGAACTACCTACACATTTTCATCATCCTCAAAAGAAAACTTTAGCCATCACCACCAGTCTTAGGCAACCGCTCATCTACTTTCGGTCTCTGTAGATTTAGCTATTCTGGAAATTCCATATAAATCAAATTATGCAATACGTGGTCTTCTGTGACTGACTTCTCTCAATCAGCAGAATGTTTTCAAGGCTCCTCTGTGTCGTGGCACATATCAACATTCTATTCCTTTTCAAGGCTGAATAATATTCCACAGGCTGGATGGATCACATTTTATTTATCTCTTCATCAGTTGATGAACATCAGGGTTGTTCTCACCTTTTCGCTATTACGAATAAACCCTAAACCTTCATGCACAAGTTTTTGTGTGGGCATAGTTTTTTTCTTGGCTCTATACACAGGAGTGATATTGGTGTGTCATATGGCAACTCTGTGTTCTGCATTTTGAGGAGCTACTAAACCATTTCTAATGTGGCTGCGCCATTTTCCAAGCCCACCAGCAATTTACAGGTTCCAGCTCTTCACATCCTTCCAACACCTGCTTTTGGGGTTTTTGATAGTAGCCATCCACGTGGGTGGGAGGTGTTATCTCACCATGGTTTTGATTTGCATTTCCCGAATGATTAGTGATGTTGAGCATATTTTCACGTGCTTATTGTCCCATATATTTTATATATACCTTATATGTATCTTTAAATATATATTATATATTTCATATTTTATTTATATTTAAATACATATTTAAGAATGTAAATATATTTACATAAATATGTTTATATAAATATATGATCATGTAAAATATATTTATATATACATTTATATATTAATGTATACATTTGAATATTAGAGAAATGTATATTCAAGTTCTTTGCTCATTTTTTAAGAGATTTTATTTATTTATTTGAGAGAGATTTATTGAGAGAGATCACAAGCAGGCAGAGAGGCAGGCAGAGAGAGAGGAAGAAGCAGGCTCCCTGCTGAGCAGAAAGCACGGGGCTCGATCCCAGGACTCTGAGTTCAAGACCTGAGCGGAAGGCAGCAGCTTAACCCGCTGAGCCACCCAGGCGCCCCTCTTTGCTCATTTCTTAACTTGGTTGTCTTTTTATTTGAGTTGTAAGAATTCTTCACACAGTCTGAATGCATGTTCCTTATATATGACCTGCAAATATTTTCTCCCATTTAGTGGCTTGTCTTTTGACTTTGTCAATGGGGTCCTTGGAAGCACAAAACTGGAATATTTTGGTTGAGTCCCATTTATTTGTTTATTATTTTTTTTAAGTTGCTTGTACTTTGGTGTTTGGCTGAGGAGCCGTTGTTAGATTCAAGACCATTAACATTTACCTTTGTGTTTTCTTCTGAAAACTTTATCATTTTACTTTATTTTTATTTTTTAAAAGATTTTATTTATTTGAGAAAGAGACAATGAGAGAGAGCATGAGCGAGGAGAAGGTCAGAGGGAGAGGCAAGCTCTGTGGAGCTTGGAGCCTGATGCAGGACTCAATCCGGGAACTCTGGGATCATGACCTGAGCAGAAGGCAGCCGTCCAACCAACTGAGCTACCGAGGCATCCCGAACTTTATCATTTTAATGCTTACACTTATGTCTTTGATGCATTTGGGGTTATTTTCTCTGTATGGTGTGAGGCAGGACTCCTGTTTCATTATTTGCATGTGGCTGCTTGGGAGTAAAATACTGTTCTTACCCCCATTGAATTGTTTGGCAGTCTTGTCAAACATTAGTTGACTGTAATTTATTTTCCTTTTTTTTTTTCCCCATTGAGGCATTTCACGTGCCATGTATATTATATTTCTAGGAAAAAGGAATCCCAGGATTTTCCCTCCTGCCTGGATTCTTCCTTCTTCATGGTGCATGATGCCAGAAGAATTTTTCCATGCAGTGAAACCAAACTGAGGGGATGGAAATCTTCTGCCACTTTTCTAGATCTTTCAGTTATACAAGTCTAGGGCTGGTCATGCCACACTTGTTTAACTTGCCCGTGAGGTTCACAGCAGTTTTCCCAGCTCTGTGGTCATCAATAATTTCAAATTTGCCAATGTACTCATGCTTCGTCATCACAGTGAGGAAACGGGACGATGACTTTGGTGCAGAGCCTCCTAAGAGCCTGGCCTTCGCCCCCCCTTTCAGCAGTGTTAATGTTCTTGAGGGCATCTGTGGGACATTTGTTCACACTGTTACTGCGGCACGGAAAGATGGCAGAAAAAGCTTTTTTCCCTTTTATTAATATTTGGTCTTGTTCTCCTTCCCTTTCTCATAACCAAATGCGTATTTCCCCTTCGTCATTTGAAAACTGCATACTGTTCTCCAGCTGTTTTCCCCAGACGAAACCTTGTGTATCAAGAATCCTTATTTCACGGTTATTATACACAATCTTAAAGATTTATGACTGTCCGCTTATTTTACACATGCATACACACGAAGCACTAAATACGGACTTTATCTGAATGGCTAAATGTTGGCCAAGACAGAAGCCAGTTGTAGTGGGAACTGATAGGATAAAGATATAGTCTGAAGTTTTGTTCTTTAAAAAAAGCCTTCATGGGGCACCTGGGTGGCTCAGTGGGTTAAGCCGCTACCTTCGGCTCAGGTCATGATCTCAGGGTCCTGGGATCAAGTCCCATGTCGGGCTCTCTGCTCAGCGGGGAGCCTGCTTCCTCCTCTCTCTCTCTCTCTGCCTGCCTCTCTGCCTACTTGTGATCTCTCTGTCAAATAAATAGGTAAAATCTTAAAAAAAAACAAAAAAACAAAAAAAGCCTTCATGGGGCGCCTGGGTGGCTCAGTGGGCTAAAGCCTATTGCCTTCAGCCCAGGTCATGATCCCAGGGTCCTGGGATCAAGTCCTGCATCGGATTCTCTGTTCAGTGGGGAGCCTGCTTCCCCCTCTCTGCCTGCCTCTCTGCATACTTGTGATCTCTGTCTTTCAAATAAATAAAATCTTTAAAAAAAAAAGGCCTTCATATTTTATTAAAAATTTTAGGTGTCCGAATTCAAAAGGTTAACAGTATAGTACAATAATAATAATAATAATAATATATCATCTAATAATAAAATAATAATAATTTCTCCTGCATAGTCACTGCTGAACACTAGTAAAATGAGATGTTTCTTTTCTTTTCTTTTTTAAAGATTTTATTTATTTTATTTATTTGACAGACAGAGATTACAAGTAGGCAGAGAGGCAGGCAGAGAGAAAAGGAGGGAAGTGGGCTCCCCGCTGAGCAAAGAGCCCGACGTGGGGCTCGATCCCAGCCAAAGGCAGAAGCTTAAACCACCCAGGCGCCCCGAGATGTTTATTTTCATTTGGGATTATGGAGGGGCAAGGTGTTTTTGGCTCTCCTGCTGAAGTAGGGACTCAGTCAGTATGGTCTCCACCTTTTTCCCTAATAGTAGCTCTGGAAGATGAAGACGTCCCTCCATCTCCCAGACATGAGGGTTTGACCAGGACATGGGATGGTATAAGCTCATTGACATAGTCTCATGAACTAAGCCCTGGTTTATTGGTCACAGTCGTTCTCCAAGTATTTTCAGGAATAAACTTCAGGTGTTGCCCTTACTCTAATTTTTCTTTCTGAGATTTCTGACTGCAATCGCTACTTCCTGCAGTCACTCAAGGAGAAACGAGGCATGTGGCAGCGCAACAGTGTGTTTTTCTTTCAAGATGACAGAATCACTCTTGATTTCTGTACGCATCTCGGATTTTCATATATGAACATGGATTTTGGTGTCTACCCTGAGGAGATAATACATATGGTGTGAGCTACACATGTATTCTCATGACACGTCACCTGGGTTACCCAGAACTTTCTGGGCCCGGCAGAAAGGCAGAAACCCAGGTGAATTCCTCATTGTTCCAGCAGGCTGTCAGCCCTCAAAGGCCTTCTGGATGTGTTTGTGCATCACAGTGTCTGCTATGTAAGATACAGAAAGAGCACAGTAGTTCAGGGGGGAAATATTTAGGAACACATTTTCCAGGAGGAACCAGGATTCAGTTTGGGTGACTCTTGACCATTTTTCATCTTCTGACGACTGAAAGTGGTAGTTAATCTACAGTCATGGTTTTTTTTTTTTTTTAAAGATTTTATTTATTTATTTGACAGACAGAGATCACGAGTAGGCAGAGAGGCAGGCAGAGATAGAGAGAGGAGGAAGCAGGCTCCCTGCTGAGCAGAGAGCCCGATGCGGGACTCGATCCCAGGACCCTGAGATCATGACCTGAGCCGAAGGCAGTGGCTTAACCCACTGAGCCACCCAGGCGCCCTACAGTCATGGTTTTAACATGCATTTCGAATGTAATGTGAGTTTCTATCAACATAAAACTATAAGAACTGTCTTCCTAAAGGGCATTCATGTAAGGCCCGTTATTTTCCAGCTTGATTAATGAAAACAAAATTTTTCTGTAATGCTTTCTTCCTACTCTGTATTAGTTTTCAGGACTGGATTGAAAGTGATTTATTGTGGATAGGGTTATACCTGCTCGTGGAATTTTTTTCTGTTCCTGGGTTTTTAAAGGTGGCAGAGTTGACTTTCTGATTTTAATTCATCTTCACTAGATGAAGAATTCACAAATAGGACTTTTTCTTGAAATAACCATAGCCTGGGGGCGCTTGGGTGGCTCAGGCCATGATCTCAGGGTCCTGGGATTGAGTCCCACATCGGGCTCCCTGCTCAGTGGGGAGCCTGCTTCACTCTTTGCCTCCCCCTCTGCTTATGCTTTCTCTAATAAGTAAATAAATAAATAACCTAAAAAAAAAGAAGTTGTATTTGACTGGAGCTTCATGTGGAGTGACAGATCAACAGAAAGACAACAGAAAGACAAAGACAGGAAGCAATGAAGGAAAACACAGAGGCGCACAGTATAGACAGATGTTCCTCGGCTTATGACGGCCTCGGCTTCTAATAAACCCATTGTTCAGCTGGAAATCTCTTTAGTTGAAAATGCATGGAAAACACCTAAGCGACTGAACATCAGAGCTTAGCCCCGCCAAACTTAAATGTCTTGAGAACACTTACAGTATTGCACAGTTGGGCAAAATCCTCTAACACAGAGCCTATTTCACAATAAAGTGTCTGGTATCTCATGTAACTTACTGAACACTGCACTGAAAGCCAGAACAGGACGGTTCAAGTGTGTTGGTTGCTGACCCTCGTGATCACGTGGTTTGCCTGGGGGCTGTGCTCGCTGCCCCTGCCCAGCATTACAAAAGAGGACCCTACTGTAGATCTCCAGCCTGGAAAAAGATCCAAACTAAATGCATATCACTTCTGCACTATTATAAAAAGCCAAAATAACCATAAACTGAACCAAGGTGAAGTCAGGGATCTTCTGTACCAGGTTTGTTAGGGAAGGTCAAGTGCTCCTGTCTGGCCAGGAACCATAGTGGTATGGGGGAAAGTTCCACAGTAGAAAGTTCTACAGCGGAGAAACACTAGGACTCAAGCACCAACGGTCACAGGTTACACCAGGAAGACTGGATGCTCTTTTGTGGGCGATGAGAAGCCACGAGCGACTCAGGAAGGCTGAAGAGCTCTGGGCAGGTGGGACAGCTGAGGGCTGCAATGAAGAGGGACAGGTGGAGCTGGGAGACCAGGTGGGGAGAGCCTGCTACCCTCGAACAAAAGGCAACAAAGGTCTGGACTGGGATGACGGAGATGGTGGAAGGTAATGGGATATTCATGAAACAGAACTGGAAAGCCATGGAAATGAAATAAGAGAGGGAGGGAAAACCGTTCATGACTTTAATTGCCATCAGTATAAAACATGTTGAATTAAAATGAATTGGTATTTCTAGACCGATGATGACATCACAATAATGGAAGGAAACCAATTTTGATTTTGAGCCTGGTTAAGGAGACAGTATAGACAAGAGAAAAGCAGAGGCTCTGGAGTCACACAAATGTCACCATTGAGATTCATCCCCACTCTTCATTCCCTTCCCTGTAAACCCAGGCAAGTGACACCTGCCTCACAGCACTGGTAACAAATAGGGAAGAGCACACGTTCCCACGTTCCCAGGTCAGACAGGACAGCCAGGGATCAGCGGCACATGAGGAGGTGACAGGTGGTCACTAAACTGAGCTCAGGTGCATACACAGCATTTTACGTCACCTTGAGATGGCTCCTCTTGTGACCTCTCGAAGAAGGTGGCAGTGGTGAGGAACAAACTCCAGGAGCTTATTAGCATACATGATCTTCAGGCCGTCTGGATGAGACTCAACGATCTGCTCTACAATCACCTAGCAGAAGGAAGAGTGTTTTATTTTTATTTATTTATTTGTTTGTTTGTTTGTGTTTTTGTTTGTTTTTAAAGCACCTAAAAGAGAAGTATGAACTATACACTACAGAGAAAAGAATCGTGTAAACCTTAAAAATGCACTTCGTCCTTCCTCCTCCCCACTCAGTATGCTTTCTAAACAGGAGGTAAGTAACAATGGCATAAAAATCTAGGTCCCGGGATTTGGGAATACTACTCCAACCCTAGGGGACACAGAGGCTGAGGGACAGAGACTGGCCTGAAGCTAAAACATCACACACACTCATCTGCTTCCCTTCTGAGCTTAAAAGCAAAATACTGTATCTGCAGACAACAGCTCTGTATCATCTTCACCCTGGCCTTATCCTCTACCGTCTCCAGAACAGGGAAAGGGCTGAGATGGAAAGTGATGGAAGAAAACACATCTTATTTTGCTTTAGTATTTAATTTTTTTTGGTGAGGCTGAGTTGCAGGAGGTGAATGACAAGCATACAAACTTAAAATGCAAACGTGGCCACAGTTCATTTAATGACACGGAAACGTAAAGTACTTCCCTAATTTAGCATATTAGATTCAGTTCAATGAAAAGGGCATAAATTAAATAACTAAAATATTTTCATTTAGTGACAAAGAATAATGTGATCTTTTTCACCCCCACAGAGAGAGCTATGAACTATAATAGGATACATACAAAGAACTGACAGATCATTTACTTTTAGTAGTCTTAATGAAGCTGAGAAGATTACTGAAATTAATCCTTCAATTTCACTTCTATCACTGGGATACTGTCTCGTTTTAAAACTGGAAGCCTTTCATCCTGAAATCATGGTGGGTAGCTTTATACTTACCAGACAGAAAGAACACTCGCACTGGCAGGTGACTGGAAGAAAGCCCTCAAATGCTGAGACTGGATTCATGACTTCTGTCAGCTTGAACTAGATGAAACCGACGCTCTCTAAGTTGGAAGCTGCTGATTGCTGGCGGCCTCACATGGTGCAGCCCATACTCCGGCCGCTCAGAGGCAGGATACACTGACTCCCTGTATTTTACTGTATCCTTATAGGTCAAGAACACTGGGTAACCAAGTTCTGGACTTAAGGTACTACCCCGCTAACTCGCCCTTCAAAGCCCTTTATCTTTGAATATTCCCTCCCTCCCACCTTCCTAGCCTGGCAAACTCCCCCATGGTCTTCAAGACTTAGGCCACATCAATTCTGCGAATACGCTTCCCCTCACAGACTTTCCCTGCACACAGAGCTGTCTTCCAGCTCCTCCAGTGGGCACGGGCGCCTTGGTGGGGTCACGCTTTTCGGCAACTTCATTAACGTATAACTTATGGAAATGGAAATTGACCTGAAAATGTTCTGATCCGTACCTTCTTTCTAGGCAAGTCCCTCACCCCTACTAAATTAAGATGATCCCTGAGTTATGGCATCACTGGAAGAGACCAGAGCGCATGCCTGATTCCTGCCATGCTGATGGGCACCAAGCGGGACCAACCTTTTCTTACAACCAGAAGAGCAGGAACTAAGAGCATCTTCAAGGAAGAGCCCTGAGCTCTCTCGCACCCATTCAAGAAACGAAGCCAGATTAGATGCTCTGTGTTTGTGGAATGAGGTGCATGGGGGCACAAACCTCATCCATGTATGGTTTCACCAGTACTTGACCGACTAACGCCTCTGCATCCCGTGTCTTGTCAATTGTAGCGTAAGTCTGGAGGCAGTGCCGTATGATGTCCACATTGGAAGTCTGAAGCCCTTCTAGCAGCAGGCCTCCCAGGGACTGCTGCAGCATGGCCTTAATGTGGGCTATACGCTGCAAGAACAGAGAGACCAGGAAAGAAGGTCCAGGTACCACAGTTTTAGAAAGCTCAAATATATGTGTATAATTTATATACATATGTGTTATATATATAAAGCGAGCCTCTAATTCTACCAGAATATATGTAAGATTAAAATCCCAACATTTCCTAGAGAATAACAATGAATCTCTTCTCCCCATGATTGCTTTCTTTCTTTTTTTTTTTAAAGGTTTTATTTATTTATTTGTCGAGAGAGAGCACAAGCACACAAGGAGACACAGGCAGAAAGAGAAGCAGGCTTCCTGCCAAGCAAGGAGCCCAAGGTGGGACTCAATCCCAGGACCCTGGGATCATGACCTAAGCCAGAGGCAGTGGCTTAACTGACTGAGCCACTGAGGCGTGCCCTCCCTATGATTTCTTTGAAAGTAAGTCGGCTTCATCAAAGTGAAGTTTAGACAATTACGGAATGACAAAAAGTTATTTGCCTCTTAAGCTACGGAGTAAATCTGACAAACGTGCATTTAAACCCAGTCAAGGGCTTTGGATAAATGAACTCTGACTACATCATATGATGTGTCAAGTTACATGAAATTCAGAATTAATTTTACTTGCATAGTTTGGAGACTACGCTTGTGTCTTTACACAAAATCTATCTAGTGTGACATAATGGAAGCAGGGTCCCAAGCAGGAGACACTGAAAAAAAAAAAATTCAAAGCTAGCTTCAAAATCCTGTAGAGTAGCAATTATCAGGGGCAATGCTAAGTCAAACCAAAATCATTCAGGAAATTCGCAAACAGCAAATTGAAAATCGAAACCAACACTTGCTGGTCTTACTTTGTCCAGAAGAGGCATGCCTTTGCTCTGAACAGCATGAAAGTGTAACTGGTTAAATTCTGTGGCAATTCTCTCCAAAATCTGTCTAGTCCAGAGAGGGCTAGTAGAGACAATTAGAGAAATGTAATTCCCAAAGTTAAAAACCTGCCACCCCCACCGCCCCACATGCCTTACAGCGCTCAGGCACCTGCACCTGAACGCCATCAATTTTTATGACAAACTGTCTGTGCAGCAGGCCCCAGTGCAAGGGGTGAGGAGCGGGGAGGTTGTAGAAGCCACTGACGCAGCCTGGCCCAGGCCACAGGGCCCAGGCAAGGGGATGGAGCTATTTTAGGTCAGTGTGGGTACAACTGCATGATTCCTCCACGTTCCTCGGGCTCTCCCATTCGTGCCCTTCTTCTCCCTTCTTCTCCCATTCTCTAACCCCCTCCTCTCTCTTGCCCTGTCCTACCGTTCATACCCGAAGCCCCCTCTTCTTCTCTGCCTGCCTCATTCTCCCTCCCAAGTACCTCCCCAGTACCAACTACTGCTGTCTCCTCAATCAGCTAAAACTGACCGCCTAGCAGCAACCTGGGAAATCGCTCAGAGCAGCGGACTCCAAGTTTAAATTTACCCAACGGCAGAAAGAGCAAGCTCGGTGCTCCGGGAGCTGGTGAGAAATCACTCACAGTGCATCTGCCATCAAGTGGACTGGATACACTTCCCTCTTGCCCCCCACATTAGAAAGCGTCAACCCCATTCAAAAGGAAGTCGAACAGTGAAAGAAAAAAAAAAACACACAACAAAGGCCCCAAAGCCCCTGCTGGGCTCTATGAGGCATCCCACATCTGAGGATGGGCAGTCAGGTAGTGAGGAAACACACTGTAAGAAAACCCAAAATCTCTGGAGACCTGCAATGGTGTGCCCCGTCCCAGAGCATCAGAACTGGTGTGGAGGGAAGGCAAGTGCTTGGCAGAAACAGTGCCGAAGCCTAATCCCAACCTCTACTGACTGATCCCATGCGCATTTCCTATTTATCCTTTTCTCGGCATTTCTGGGCCTGGCAGAGCATGATGGATTTACTGTGCGCTGACGCTGCTCTGGCTTTCCTGACTCTAGAGCTCAGAGCTGCTCTTCTGGAGAAAAAAGTCCTCCAAGGTAATTCTGAGCAAGAAAGCGCACAATGTCTGTTTATCAAGGACAGTGTTGCAAAGGGACAGGATTGTAGACACAGAGCTCACTGAGGTGTTTCTATCCGATGAGCACAGCAGCAACAGCAAAGACGGGAAGAACACTGGAGGGCCAGTTCCCCAAGGGCCGAACGTGGACATGGCTGGAGGGGCTGCAGGCACTGCCAAGGGCCGCAGTGAAGCAGAGCCACTGGAGACACACGGGCTGCAGAAGGGCCGTGTGCAGACTGTCTGCTAAGTGTGGACGAACGGGGCAGAAGCACGAGTGCAACGGGCTAGAGACACAAGCACAGTGGAGGCTGACCACTTAGTTGAATGCCTTGATGTGAAAGGAGACAGAGACCTAGGACCAGAGAATCGCTTCCTTTGGGATGTGTCCGTTCTTAATCTCCATCATGAGACATGTGGAGCATATGGTCTCTCAAGTTCCTTCCAAATCTAAAACCTTAATTCCTAAAATTTAGAAACCTAACTCCGCCTGCAAGGGGAGGGACTGTTAGCGTCACACAACAGAGCACTCAGGGCACCAGGCGACCTTGACGCAGGCAGCCCAGCTGGTATGTGTAGGACCAGCCCCGGCTACTCCCACTGCACCACTGTGCGTCTCACAGTGCTGACAGGACCTAACTACTCATTTTCTGAGTCACTCATCTACCCTGGCTGATTAAAAATTCACACCAGGAAGGGAACAAGACAATCACAGTATAACAAAGAGAGCCATCATCTTTTTTCCTATTTCATAAGTTTTTCCTTTCCTGTTTGTAAATTTCAACTGGATATGTCCTATACTGTTTCATAATAATATAATGCTGGTGCAAAATACATCAATGGTAATACTCTGGGCATGTCTAGGAAAAAAAATGAGATGGAGAAAAACCAAGATGAATGGTAGATATGCCTTAAAGATCAACCGGACTTTGCTAGTCCTCAGGGAAGGTGATTCCAAATATACTTTTACACTGCAAGCATAATGACGTGTTGGAACTGTGGTCTATAACCAAAGCGTTTATAGGAACGTGTTATAGATTTCACCATTTCATGCTCTCCACTCTCTTGGAGCTACATTCTAGCCACAAACCTGGATTTTCTTCTTGTTCAGAAATGAATTCTAACTAAGCCATCCCCGCCTAATTAGATTGAATGTGAAGTATTAATTTATGTGCTACTTAGTTAAAAAAAATGCTTACCTGCTTGCTTCTAGTGCAGAGGTTTCTTTCGAACTTTGTGAATTTAAGATTTTTTCAATCTTTTCCACTGATCAAATAACTTGTATAAGCCTCAACACACACATCTATAAAAATAAAAATTAAGCAAACAAAAAACGTCACCATCTTTACTCTTAATCATCTTTATTTCCCATGCTAAATGCAGGAAAATATAAGACCAAAAGTTAGCTTCAAATATATAGGGCATGCTATATTTTGAATATTTCTATGAAACTCAGAATTCTCAAGAATGCAAATCTTAGTTCTAGAATAAGCATACTTCCATATTCTATTGCAAGTTTATAGAGGAAAAAAAAAAACCCTAGACTTTGCTTTCTCATATTCTATACTCTTATTTCTTTTTTTTTCCCATCCTGAATCTTTCTATGGGCATTTCTTTCCTATTTTTTTAAAAAAGATTTGTTTATTTGAGAGAGAGAGAGACTGCATGTGCGCGTGCAGGGGAGGGCAGAGGGAGAGAGAGAATCTCGAGCAGACATCCTGCTGAGCACAGAGCTCAATGCGGGGCTCAATCTCATGATCCTGAGATCATGACCTGAGCCAAAATCAAGAGTCGGACGTTTAACCAACTGAGCCACCAGGCGCCCCTCCATTTGTTTTCTTATGGCCCTTTATTCATGTTTTAACTTTGGCTTCTGATTGTACTGGCCCTCTCAGTTTACATGTGCATATACCTATATGCCCAAGCACCAAATCATTAAAGACCTTTTACACTACAAATATTATCAAAGAGGTTGAGGGACATTTTGAAAACTCTCATCCTTAAAGAACAAAAAAATACAAAGTCATCCATTCAATAAATAATAATAATAATGAACACCCCTGGGAGCTCGATATTCATTCTGACGGGGGGTGGGGGGGGCACGAGAAAATAAAGCAAGAAATACACCCTGCTCTCACAAAGCTTACTGTTTTGTCTGGAAGCGCACGACAAGCATTCTTTGGACAAAAGCTGTGAGGAGATCCAGAGGCGAATTAAACAGAAGCCTGTCCCTCAAACAGGCTTCTCCCCACTGAGATTTTAACAAATATGCTAATAATACACATAGAAAACATTGTACAGAGCAGCAGGCGAGAGTCAGAAGCCCAGACACCCAATGCCCGCTGGTGCCCCTACATCGTTATGATCATGAATGATATCGGGGACACTTGGAACTGGAGATAGCACTAAGGGGCACACTCCCGGGGTGAGCCCTCAGATGTACAGAGCCGTTGCCTGTCTCACACACCTGAAACTAAGCCAACACCGCATGCTAACTACGGGAATTGAAAAAATTAAAGTGAACACCAGAACATAAAGAACACAGGATCAGAAAATAACAGCAAACCTACGGCAGAATCCTGAGTTTGCTTTGGAAAGCCCACTTCTCCCCTAGTCTCTAATATAGGCCTATTTTCTTTACAGGGCCACTGACAATTTATACAGTCGTTAACTGTCAAGCGCTGCACCGACAACAGTTATCACTGTTTCTTGTTCTGGAAAAAGTGGGTGACTTGAGATCGTGTGGGTACCTCTGAAATTCTGTCTTCTTATTTCAGGTAGATAACGTGACATAATGCATAAAATGCACATGCGTGAGAGCTTTGAAAAAAAGCTAAATTTAAAAAAAAAAAGAAAAAAGCTGAATAGTGCTGACAAGTTCACGGAGACAAGAGGAGAGGGCTTCAACTGGCATGCAGCATAAGAAATCTACTGGAGGGGGCGCCTGAGTGGCTCAGTGGGTTAAGCCACTGCCTTCGGCTCAGGTCATGGTCTCAGGGTCCTGGGATCGAGTCCCACATCAAGCTCTCTGCTCAGCGGAGAGCCTGTTTCCCTCTCTCTCTCTCTCTGCCTGCCTCTCCATCTACTTGTGATTTCTCTCTGTCAAATAAATAAATAAAATCTTTAAAAAAAAAAAAAAGAAATCTACTGGAGGGTACCTTTTTCTTCCTTATGTCCTCTTGTTTACACATTCGTTCATCTACTGCCCGAATTCCTTCACTGACTGATGACCTGAGACTCTTTAAAAGAATAATAAAGAAAATGTATTACAGACATTGTTTTGTCACATTATCAATTTCCTACATCTCATTCAATTCCACAGAAATTAATACCTGTGCACCTGTACTATGCAGATATTGACCAAAAAAAAAAAAAAAAAAAAACATGATATACCAGATACAGTTACTGTTGAGGGGACTCATGACCTGGGGGCATAATGACACGAAGGCAGGGTCGCATGGCCAAAAGAAGAATGACATATACAGTGAAAGTTATGGGGATGAGGGGGCTTAGAATGGAGAACAGATAATATGAAGCAAAGTACAGGAGAGTCTGGAAATGCGACGGGGCTCGAATCGGACTCTGAAAGCCATGTGTACACAGCTGCCGAGGTGGGGAGGGGATGGGGAGCAGATGTAAGTGCACACACACTCAGGGGCAGGGTCAGACAGGCACACAGCCATGTGCACTGCAGGCTTCCTTCTGGAGAGAAGCAGAAATAGGAATGGAGGGCCAACTTCACTGAGATGAAGTCTTTAGATTCTGCATATTTTGGAGAACGAAAGAATGTCAAAGCACTGATGCATGATGATGAAATGTGGGTATGGAAATACCAGGAATCAAGAATGAAGAACAGAAGACCAGAAAAAGGCAGAGCACAGAGGTAGAGAAACATGTCCAGAAGCTAATGAATAAAGAGATAATTAGGAATTAGGGCCAAAACAAAGGTTAAAAGAAACAACTAGAATGAAGTAGGCATATCACAAAAATTCCACAGGAAGGTGAATTAATTCACTCCATCAACATTATGAAACACCTCCTGGACGTCAGTATTGTGGCAGCCTACAGGGATGCAATGAAGACAGATATAGTCGTATCCCTCAGTGGTCTGAGAATCTCACAGAACAGCTTCAGAGTTGGGACCAGAAAAGCAGGTCAGGCCTGTGGCTGAGCAGGACCAAAGTGGCCATAAAAACAGGCCATGGAAAAGGGAGGGGATACGGTGATGGCAGGGGGTGAGGCGGGACAGGAGCCTGTGTGAGTAGAGCAAATCTGCCTCCAGGGAGGGGGTTCGAGAGAAGAGTGGGAGGCCAAAGGAAGGCTAGGCTTGGGAAACAACACCACTATGAGGCCCTGGGAGGAAGAGGCACACCAAGGAGGCAGTGGGAGAGCCCCACAGCGGCTGGTGTGGAATCCAACAGCGGACCATGAAAATTCCTTCCATTCCAAGGAAAAGTATCTTTAACAAGATTTTGTAAAATTCAAATGAGACATAAACCATGGAAAGTATTGGCTACCTCAAGGCACAACTCAAGATTTTTACCTGTTTCACAAACTCTTTCCTGCCTGCCCCTCCCCTAGGCTTCTCAGTACTGATATTTCCATCACTCCGCATTTCTCTTGGTTCTAATCATGTACTGTGTCTTCCCTTAAATTATGTTCTCCTTATATTCTCTCTAGGATGCAGGCACTGTCTTAGGGGAGGGACGTAAGAGGCCACTCAAGCTAGAGGAGACACACAAGGAAGGATGGTGTCGTTTATGACAAGTTTACGACAGGGCATCAAAATGGACAGAGGCCGTAAGTCAGGGCACCAGACACAGACGGGGGGGGGGGGGCGGGAGGGGAGACAGGGCAGCACAGTTTTCTGTAAGAAGTGATGCCACAACTGCCCCTCCACTGTTCACCCAGGTGGAGTTCCTATTCCCAATGGCTTAGAGGTGGGGAGTCCCATTCCCACAACAGAGATTTTTCTGAGAGAACATGCAAATGTAACATTTATTAAGTATTACATTTTATTTATATTATCCTTCAGTTCCATTAGGGATTACACAGTTTTTGTAGATCAGCCCAGGAACCTAACCACACGTAGATTACGTGGGGTGGGGGGGGATATTTACAAGATTACAAACTGTTAAAATACAAGTCATTCGTAAGTTAGAAACCACTTACATATGACCAAAGTGGCATTAATAAGTTGAATTTGGAAATATGCTTCCTCTCCCCTGACATTTTAAGGTTGTCTACTCTGAGAATATGTCTTCTTCAAATCGAACATGTTTTTTTAGGTTTTTAGCATATGCAAAAACAAAATCATTTACAACTCTTCTGAAGGTGAATATTATAATCATGAACCATTAAAATACAACCACCAGTACCACCAAACTAACAGATGAAAAGAATTCTTAGAGAAAAGCCAACGAGGACAACAGGCATCACAGCAGACTGTTTTCATTAATTGGGGACTTACCAGAACTTCTTGTAACTGTCCCAAAGGCACAGAAAGTTGATTGAGGGCTTTGTCCATGCCAACCTAAAGGCAAAACCAGGTTGGCACAAACACATCACGATAAGGAGTAATAGTGACGTATCTATTTAACGATCAAAGCAGTACCAGATTTAAGTTATTTTTTTGGCACAACTGTATTTTGCTACATAACTAGCTAAACAACAGAAGTGTTATTTGGGCATTAATGTTGTTCATAGAATATGAAAAAAATCTGTTGAAATACATGAAACTATAAAAATAAGGGAAGTCAGGAGAAACGAAAGCTTCCTTAAGAACAATTTGCCTTTAGATGACATTTTAAATGAATGTGAAAAATTTTCACAGAAGGTGAACAGTTCTCTGTCTGTAATTGATGATACTCAGCCAGCTGATGTGAAAGTCTGACGGGCTATGTCTCTCTTAAACATTATTATAAGCCTTGAGAAAAATAGAAATTAAACAGAAGTAAAATTTTCTAGGTTTTTAATCCTATTGGGATATTTATCTTAGTGGTATATTTCCCAAAAGCAAATGTGCATCATTAATTTTAATGCTTCTTGAAATTCCCATGGAGCTGCAACTTTCTGTGCTTCTCTGGACAAACAGATTTAAAACAAAATGAAGCATCAACAAGGAGACTTTTCTGCCAAGTAACAAAATTCAACATTTCTAAATGGCTTTTACAAACAATTGATAAGCTCACTGCAAATCATTCTTATATTTTTATAAAACCAAACTTTTTAAATATCAATATTGGCCAATGTTCCCTCAACCTAGCTCTGGCTAACAGATATACCTGGGAGTAAATTAAACATTGTAAGAGTGGTGGACATTTGCTCCTACAAATTAGTCTAAATCAAGGAAGACTTCAGGGTAATCACTTAGCAACTAATAAAACAACCTCTTGGGTATTATTATCCTTTACTTTTCACTGTTGACTAATGAATTTGAAACAATCAAACTAGAGCAACCTTAAATGAATAAAAACTAAAACAAAAAAATGTATTCCAAAAAGTTTAGTTCTTTTATTAATGAAATTGGTAATTTCTTCAAGTTTCTGGTGGGGTTGGTGGGGTAATCAACTGAAAGGTTTCTAAAAACTCTGCCCTTTTAATAAATATGAAGGAGAGAGAAAGTGTGTGTGTGTGTGTGTGTGTGTGTGTGTGTGTGTGTGTGTGTAGGACTTGTGAATTTCAGGTTTACCAAGTTTGTGGAAAGGTTGACAAAATCTGCATAATCCTTGTTGATGATCTCGACCATGGCTATTTTAAGAAGTTTATAGTAGAGTTCCAGATCTCCTCTTAGTTCCTCCAGCTGGACACGCTTCCTACAGTCAGACACAAAGTGATCGACGTCGAAATCTTCCTGAAAATCAAACCAGAAAGAAAAAATGATTGCACTGATACCACATTTTACATAGAAAAATAAGATCAGAGAAAGAATAAGAGGCTGTATTACTGCAGGGGAACACACACAGGACATCAGGGGGTCTGCTCACTTCCTAAGATTATGGGAAAGGGGGCCCCTCACCAAGACCATTCTCTCCTGTTGCCTAACTCTACAGGCATTTTATTTCTTTTAATTATACATTTCAAAGAGGCTCTTCTCAAAATAGAAACAGCTTTTTCTTCTTAATTTTAACACAGCGATTCACATCCTTCCAGACTTTGTTTTGGTCTCTTTACTTTTTTTTTTTTAAGATTTTATTTATTTGAGAGAGAGAGACAGAGAGAACAAGTGGGAGGAGGGGCAGAGGGAGAAGCTGTCTCTCTGCTGAGCTGGGAGCCTGATGCCAGGGTTCATTCCAAGACCCTGAAATCAAGATCTCAACCGAAGGCAGACGCTTAACTGACTGAGCCACCCAGGTGCCATAGTCTTTCTCTTTAAAATATAAATTACTTTTGGGGTGCCTGGCTGGTTCAGTGGTTATGGGTTCAAGCCCACATTGGGCTTTCTGCTCAGCAGGGAGCCTGCTTCCCTGTCTCTCTCTCTGCCTGCCTCTCTGCCTAATTGTGATCTCTGTCTAATAAATAAATAATTTTTAAAAAAACAAAATATCAATTACTTTTTAAAGAAACTGTCATATAATGGACACATGTTAGTTTCAGGCGTACAACATGAAAATTCCATATTTTTATCTGTTGTGAAATGATCACCCTAAGACTAGTTAAAATCCATCACCAAACATACACATTTTTTTCTTGTGCTAAGAACTATTAAGCTTTAGCAACTTTAAATATATAATAATATACGGCACCTGGGTAGCTCAGTGAGTTAAGGCCTCTGCCTTCGGCTCAGGTCATGATTCCAGGGACCTTGGATCGAGCCCCACATCAGGTCTCTCCTCAGCAGGGAGCCTGTTTCCTCCTCTCTCTCTGCCTGCCTCTCTTCCTACTTGTGATCTCTGTCAAATAAATAAATAAAATCTTAAAAAAAAATATATATATATATAATATACTATGCAGCCATCAAAAGAAATGAAATCTTGCCATGTGCAATGACGTGGATGGAACTAGAGGGTATGCTGAGTGAAATAATCAGAGAAAGACAATTATCATACAATCTCCCTGATATGAGGAATTTGAGAGGCAAAGTGGGGGGTGTGGGGGTAGGGAAGGAAAAATGAAACAAGATTGGATTCGGAGGGGGGCACCTGGGTAGCTCAGTGGGTTAAAGCCTCTGCCTTCAGCTCAGGTCATGATCACAGGGTCCTGGAATCGAGGCCACATCGGGCTCTCTGCTCAACGGGGATCCTGCTTCCTCCTCTCTCTCTGCCTACCTCTCTGCCTACTTTTGATTTCTGTCTGTCCAATAAATAAATTAAATCTTAAAAAAAAAATATTGGATTGGGAGGGAGACAAACCATAAGAGACTCTTAATCTCACAAAACAAACTGAGGGTTGCTGGGGGGAGGGGTGCAGGGAGAGGGTTGTGGGGTTGTGGACATTGGGGAAGGTATGTACTACGGTGAGTGCTGGGAAGTGTGTAAGCCTGACAATTCACAGACCTGTAACCCTGGGGCTAATAATACATATTTCTAATAAAAAATAATAAAATTAATATACAATAATACACAGTATTATTTACTACAGTCACTATGATGTACATTACATCCCCAAGGCTTATCTTATTAACTGGAAGTTTATACCACTGGACCCCTTCATCTTTTTCCTCTACAACCTCGCCTCTGGCAACCACCAATCTGTTCTCTATGACTTCATTTTGTTTTGTTTTTTAGATTCCACATGTGAGGGAGATCATACAGTATTTCTCTTTCTCTGTCTGACTTATTTCACTCAGCACAATATCCTCAAGGTCCATCCATGTTGTTGCAAATGGCAAGACTTCCTTCTTTTTATGGTTAATATTCCATCGTATACACACACATTGTCTTTATCCATTCACCCCATTGGTGGACACTTTAGTTATTTCCAAGTCTTGGTTGTTGTAAATACTGTGATACTCACTACCGTGAGTGTGAGTCTTGCTAGCCGCTAGAGCCAGGTGATCTAGAGGTATACCTGGGTAGCAACTGCAAACCTCGGGGCATCATACGAGCATTCAAGCTCCTTTCCAGGAGATACCAGAAAGCAGAAGTGAGGTAGAGGGACAGCGCAAAGATGGTACCCATCAGCTCCATCTTTGGAGAATACCTTACTAGGCTCCCAGATCCACGTTAAATTAGATGCCTGCCCCTCAGGGCTTTAAGATAAGCAAATGAGCCTCTTTCACAGAAATCTGATCCCATTTCAGTCTGCTGCTTCTGTGCTGAGTTCCAGGGTGGGTCAGTCTACTCGCAGGACTGCTTTAAGAACTGTTTCTCAGTTTGCTATAGCCTTGTGGGTCTCATAGGTGCAAGCTCTGATGGCTTTCAAAGCTGGATGTTTTGGGGTCTTGTCTCTTAGATGTACGTCTTGGAAGTTGGGGTGCCAGAAGTGGGGCTCAAACCCTTTGCTCCTCAGGGAGAAGCCTGGGGTTTTGAGTACCCTCCCAATCCCAGGTCGCTGTACCAGGGGTGGGGTTTATGGCAAGACTGATTCTTACTTCAACATAGGTTTTTTTTCCTTACTCACCTAATGTGTAGGAGTCACTCAGCTAGTTGTAGGGTTTTTTCCACAGGAAATTTTTCCATATGGAGCTATAGATTCAGTGTGTATTTCATAGAAGAGATGAGTTCAAGATCCTCCTATGCCACCATCTTGAATGGAAACCCCAGACCTTCTCTATGTATGTGTGTACACACACATATGTGTACACACACACACACACACACACACACACACACACAAATATTCATGCTCTTCTAAACTATTTCCCATCTAGGGGCACCTGGGTGGCTCAGTGGGTTAAGCCTCTGCCTTCGGCTAAGGTCATATCTCAGGGTCCTGAGATCAAGCCTCACATCAGGCTCTCTGCTCAGCCGGGAGCCTACTTTCCCCCCTCTCTCTGCCTGTCTCTCTGCCTCCTTGTGACCTCTCTCTCTCTCTCTCTGTCAAATAAATAAATAAAATCTTAAAAAAAGAATAAAAAAATAAAAACTAAAAACCCATTCTATTAAAAAAAATTTCCCATCTAAAAATATAACTTGAATGTCTTTACATAAAACACATACATTTCTATTAATATTTTATGTGCATGCTGAGTGTCCCATTGAACAGATGTTCCAAATCTTTCATAACCTATTTCCAAGTATTGGTCTCACAGGATTAGCTATCCTGTGTTTCCCCTTTACAATACTGTGATACCCTGGTAGGCTTATATGCTTAGAGGCAATAAATTACTATCTAATTCCCCTGTGACTCTGCTACTCCATGACCTGTTTAGTCAGCAAGAATCAAATGTGATGATTCTCAAACTAGTTAAGGACACCTACACTTACTTTTCATTAAACAATATGTAAACCAACAAAATATGACTGCAAAAAAAATCACTGTTCTTTTGAAAACCAACACAGCTACTTTGGAAAGATTTGATACAAAGAAATCAATAAGAAAATTTTTGTTAAGTTAGGTATGGGTGAGATGACCAAGTACCTGGCAGGGAGGGAGTGATCACAGGATTCTCACTCAATTCAGTTAAAGAAACTGAAACTGAATGCAAAAAAAGACAACATAGAAAGCTTTTTTTAAAGATTCTTTTTATTTATTTGAGACACAGACAGACAGTATGAGCAGGGAAAGGGGCAATGGGAGGAGATTCCCTGCTGAACAGGGAGCCCAATGTGGGACTCCATCCCAGGACCCCGAGGTCATGACCTGAACCGAAGGTAGGAATGGTATTGAGCGACCCAAGTGCTGTGATAACTCAGAAATCTAATCTGCAGGCCAGTTTCCAGAGAAAAGACCTGGCACTGTTTCAATGGAGAATAAATGTACATATTTTTTCCAAATAAAATGCTAAAAACTGTATGTACCATTCCCTAAGAGTACTTGTTTAAACTGACTTTTTTAGTTAATCAACCAAAGACTGACCCTGCTAGTGTCAGAGAGAAGGACTTCATTTAAAACCGTAATTTCACAGTCATCTACAGAAAGCCACCTGCTCCTTACACTGGTGACCAAATTAGCCTGGACCTTTCTCTCCGGAGACAATTTCAGACCTTACATCATAGTTATGTAGTACATCACGGGAGGGGGTCTCGGTTCATAATCCTTGCCATCCTACTCATCAACTGTATACCTTTAGGTCGATCACTTTCCCTGCCTCAGTTACACATTGTTGAAGTTCTTGAACTTCATGATGGCATTCTAAATTGTATAACTGGGGTGCCTATGTGGTTAAGCATCTGCCTTTGGCTCAGGTCATGATCCCAGTCTCTTGGGTTTGAGTTCCACATCAGGCGCTCTGCTGAGCAAGGAGCCTGCTTCTCCCTCTGTCCCTTCCTCCTGCTCCTGCACTCTCTCACTCTCAAATAAAATCTTAAATAAATAAATAAATAAGTAAATCATATAACTTAGCCTCAGTGAACAAATGCTATTAGGTAATATTAGTACTCAACTTACCATTTATGCATTTGTTCTCAGATAAACAAAAGTTGCATAACACATGACTAAATAACTCGGAACATCTGTGAATACTGGGTTAGGCAGCGTTTGCTGTGAAAAGCAAACCCAAACTCACAGTGCCATAATAGAGACCCATTTCACTTAACCAAGAATGGTTTTACTACTTTAGAAATGGTTTTACTTTATAGTGTAGATTCCCCAAGTATTCAAAAAGAAAGTATTTACAACCCATACATTTATGGTCAACTGATTTTTCACAAGGATGCCAAGACCATTTAATGGGGGGGGGGGAACAGTCTTTTCGAGTGCCTACTACTGGGACAAGTGAATATCTACATGCAAAGGAATGAACTTGGAACAGCAACGTCACACATACACAAAAATATAACTCAAAATGGATCAAAGATTTAAATGTAAGAGTCAAAACTGTAACACTCAGAGAAAACAGGTGAAAATCTGTATGACTTTGGATCGGGAAAAGCTTTCTTAGACATGATACACAAAGCAATAAGAAATATTAGATAAGCTGAACTTGATCAAAATAAAAACTTTCGTGTGTCAAAGGACACTACGGAGAATGTGAAAAGACAACCCACAGAATGGGAGAGAGTATCTGCAAATCATTTGTCTGACAAGGGTCTAATAACCAGTATATGCAAATATACTCTTAGAACTCAACAACAAAAAGACAAATAACCTAATTTAAAAACAAGCCAAAGACTTTTGAATAGACATTTCTCCAAAGATGATACACAGACGGTCAAGAGCACATGTCGGGATGTTCGACATCCTTAGTCATTGGGGAAATGCAAATCAAAAGCACATGCAGATGCCACGTCACACCCACTAGGACAACTATGGTAAAATAAGAAAAAGAAAAAGAAAAAAGAAGAAGAAGAAAAGTGCTGGCAAGAAGGCGGAGAAGCTGGAACCCTCCTGTATTGTCGGTGAGAATGTAAAACAGTGTGGCTAAGGCAGTAAACAGCTCGGTAGCTCCTCAAGAAGTTACACACGTACAATTACCCAGCAGTTCTACGTCTAGGGGTATGACACCGACAGAACTGACAACAGATGTTCCTGCCACAACCTGTACATGAATGTGTACAGCAGCGCTGCTCGTAACAGCGAAAAGAGTATATACACAACGTCCATCAACTGATGAATGGATACATAAAATGTGGAAGAGCCTCTTACACAACCATAAAAAGGAATAAACTGTTACATGCTACAACACGAGTGAAGTCTGAAAACATTCTACTCTCAGGTTAAAGGAAGCCAGACACAAAAGGTCACGTGTTATACAATTCCACTGATATGAGATGTTCCAGAAAAGGCAAATCCATAAAAACAAAAAGTAGATTCATGATTGCCAGGGAATAAGGGGAGGGGAGAATTGGAAGTAAGAGGTTTATTTTTCGGGTGATTGAAGCATTCTGGAATTAGACAGAAGTGACGTATGTACCATATACACAGTAAATATACTAAAAACCAGAGAAGAGTACACTTTAAAATGGCAACTATTATGCTTTGTGAATTATATTTTGATGAAAAATGAAACAACTTAAATATCAACTAATGTAGCTAAATGCTAGGATACATTAAAAACAATCCAAAGTAACACTAATCACAGGAACAATGGCGTAGCTACATGAATTTCAGACAAAGCAGATTTCAGAGAAGGAAAATTATCAGGCATAAAGAGCAGCATTACATAATGATAAAGAAATCGACTGACCAAGAAGACACAATTATCCTTAAGGTATGTGTGCCTGATCAACACAGGTGAGACACAACCTAGCAGAACTGCAGGGAGAAATAAACAACTCCATTATCACAGCTGGTGACTTCAACACTTCTCCATCATTAATGGGCCGATCCAGCAGCAGGGCAACAAGGATTCAGTCCAGACATGGCACACTTAACACCACCATCAATTACCGTACAACAGATGTACACAGACTATTTCGCCCAGTAATAGTGCAACACACATTCTTCTTAAGCTCATATGGAACACTCATCAAGACAGAATAATTCTGGGCCACAAAACACAACACATTTTTAAAAATAAAAATTATACCAAGTATGTTCTCAGACCGCAATGGAATTAAAAATCAGTAACAGAAGATAGTTGAAGAAGTCCAAAATACATGGAGATTAAATGACACACTTCTAAATGACAGGAGACCAGTCTCAACAAAATACAATGTAGCAAAATGTGTGGAATGCTGCTTAAAGGGAAAATACAGTACTGAATGCAAATATTAGAAAAAAAAGGATTAAAGTCAATAATCTAAGCTTCCATTTTAGGCAACAACAACAAAATCAAATCTAAAGTAAGGAGGGGCTCCTGGGTGGTTCAGTTGGTTAATCATCTGCCTTTGGCTCAGGACATGGTCCTAGGGTCCTTCCTGCTCAGGGAGGCTGCTTCTCCATCTCCCATTCCTCCTGCCTGTATTCCCTCTCTCACTGACTCTCTCTGTGTCAAATAAAATCATTAAAAAAAACCCTAAAGGAAGTAGAAAAGAATAAAAATTAGAGCAGAAATCAATGTAATTAAAACCAGGAATTTTTTTTTAAATCAATAAACCCCAAGTCTGTTTCTTTGAAAACATCAATAAAACAGACAAACCCTTAGCCAGTCAAACAAAGAAAAAAAGGTAGAAGACATAAATTACTAATATCAGATGAAAGAAGGGAGGGCTACTGCTAACAATCCCAATCACTGTAAATTCAACCAAACATTTATGGAATACTACACAATTCTCTAAAATCTCTTCCAGAAAGTAAAACTAGAAGGAGTACTTCCTAAATCATTCCTAAATCATTCTAGGAGATCATTATTACCCTGACACCAAAACCAATACTACAAGAAAAGAAACTACAAACTAGTATCTCTCATGAACACAGACACAAAAATCTTCAACAAAAATTAGCAAATAAAAGCAAACACTATATTAAAAAATTATACACCAGGGTCATGTAGGATTTATTCCAGGTATGCAACATTAGAAAATGTTCAACATTAGAAAATCAATGTGATTCATCATATCAACAGAAAGAAAATCACATGATCATATCAATGAAGGGAGGAAAAAAAACATTTAACAAAATCCACACCTCTTCATTATTAACCCTCAGGAAACTAAGAATAGGAGGACTTCCTCAACTTGATAAAGAATGTTTCCAAAAATTCACAGCTAACATGATATTAATACTGAGAAAATAGAAGACAGGGAATCAAGGCAAGGATGTCCCTTCTACTACTACTATTCAATACTATACTGGAAGGCCAAACTAATGAAATAAGGTAAGAAAAGGAAACAAAAGGTATACAACCTGGGAAAGAATAAAACTTTGTTCACAGATGACATGACTGTCTACAGAAAATACAAAGACTTCACACCCCACACCCTCCTGAAACTAGTCAAGTGATTATAGCAAGTCTGCACAATACACAGTTAAAATACAGAAGTCAATTGCTTTCCAATGATGTATCAGACAAAGGGCCAGTATTCAAAATTTATAAAGAATTTATCAAACTCAACATCCAAAAAACAAAAAAATCCAGTCAAGAAATGGACAGAAGACATGAACAGACCAAAGAAGATATCCAAATGGCCAACAGACACATGAAAAAGGGCTCCACATCACTCAGCATCAGGGAAATACAAATCAAAACCACAATGAGACACCACCTTATATCAGTCAAAATGGCTAAAATTAACAAGTCAGGAAACAACAGATGTTGGCGAAGATGTGGAGAAAGGGGAATCCTCCTACACTGTTGGTGGGAATGCAACTCTGGAAAACAGTATGGAGGCTCCTCAAAAAGTTAAAAATGTAACAACCCAATGACTTAGCAATTGCCCTATTAGATGTTTATCCAAAGTACACAAAGTGATTTGAAGGGGCAAAAGCACCCCGATGTTTATAGTCAAACCATTGAAAGAGCCCAGATGTCCATCAACAGATGAATGGATAAAGATGTGGTATACATACACACACACACACACACACACACACACATTACTCAGCCATCAAAAAGAACAAAATCTTGCCATTTGCAAGGACATGGATGGAACTAGAGGAAGACAAATACCATATAGTTTCAGTCACATGTGGAACTTAAGAAACAACAGATGAATATAGGAGAAGGGAAGGAAAAATAGAAACAGACAGGGAGGCAAATCACAAGAGACTTAACTACAGGAAACAAACTGAGGGTTACTGGAGAGGGGAAAGTTGGGGTAACTGGGTGAGGGGTATTAAGGAGGGCACTTGTTGGGTGTTGTATGCAACCAATGAATCACGAAATTCTAACCATGAAACTAAAAGTACACTGTATGTTAACGAGATTGAATTTTAATTAAAAAATTTAAAAAGTCAATTGCTTTCATATATACCAGCAATGTACAAGTGGAATTTGAAGTTAAAAACACAAGACCATTTACATTAGCATACCAAAAAAATTAATACTTAGGTGCAAATCTAACGAAATATGCACAAGATCTATATGAGAAAAAGTATAAAATTCTGATGAAAGATAACAAGCAAGGTAAGATGTGAAGTGGAAAGAAAGTCCATAATCTTGGGTAAGAACACTCAATACTGTTAAGAGGTCAGTTCTTCCCAAACTGATCGACAGACTCAATGCAATCCCAATCAAAATGCCAGGAAGTTATTCTGTGGATACCAACATGTTGACTCTAAAATTTGGATGGAAAACTGGAAAACCAAGAGTCCCAGAGTAGTCAACAAAATATTAAAGAGCGGGGAAAAAAAGGAAATTGAGGATTGCCACCACCCAATCTCAAGACTTACTATTAAAGCTATAGTGATTAAGACAGAAGGTGCCTGGCAAAAGAGACAGGTGCTTGGAACAGAGTGGAGAGCCCAGAACAACATCCACACACACAGGCAAAGGCAACTCAATGGCAAGGACAGTCTTCAACAAATGGAACCGAACAATGGGACATTGATAAGAAAAAACAAACAAATGAAAAGAATAAAAACAAACTTTTCACACCTTTCACAAAACCTAAACGTAAAATGCAAAACTTCTTAAAGATGACATAAGAAAAAATGTAGGGATCCTTGGATTTGGCAATGACTTTTCAGATATAAAACCAAAAGCATGATCTACGAAAGAAAAAAATTGATGAGAGGGATTTTGTTAAAATTAAACTTCTCTGTAAAAGACACTGTTAAGAGAATGAAAAGACAGGACAACTGGGTGGCTCAGTTGGTTAAGCAGCTGCCTTTGGCTCAGGTCATGATCCCAGCGTCCTGGGATCGAGTCCCACATTGGGATCCTTGCTCCGCAGGGAGCCTGCTTCACCCTCTGACTCTGCCTTCCACTCTGTCTGCCTGTGCTCACTCTCGCTCGCTCTTTCTCTGACAAATAAATAAATAAAATCTTAAAAAAAAAAGAGAGAGAGAGAATGAAAAGACCAGTCACAGAGTAGAGAAAATATCTGCAAAACACAGCCATGGTAAAGGACTTAAAATAAGAAATATAATATAAAGATGTCTTAGTAGCAACAAGAAATCAAACCTAATTTAAAAATGTGAAAAGAGCGGTGGCTGGGAAACCCAGTCAGTTAAGCATCTGCCTTTAGCTCAGGTCCTGGGACTGAAATCCACACTGGGCCCCCGGCTCAGCGAGGAGCCTGCTTTTTTCCCTCTCCTGCTGCCTGCTGCTACCTCTCCGTATGCTTGTGCTGTTAATAAATAAATAGAATCTTTAAAAACGAAAAAAAAAAAGGATCTGAAAAGATGCTCAACTTTGTATGTCATTAAGAAATTGCAAATTTAAACAAGGTACTATTACATATCACGTAGAATATAAAAAATCCAAAGCACTAGTAATACCAAATGCTAGCAAGGATGTGGGACAACTGAACTCTCATTCACTGTTTGGTCAGAATGCAAAATGGGAGGCACTGTGTGAGACAGCTTGGCAGTTTCTCACAGAACTAAACACATTCTCACTATAAGATCAGTAATTGTGCTCCTTTGTATTTACCCAAAAGAGCTTAAAACTAGTGTCCACACAAAAACCTGCACACGGATATTTACAGCAGCTTTATTCTCTGAAGTGCCAAAACTTTGAAGCAATCCAATCTCCTTCAGTAGGTGAACAGGTACACTGTGCCACACCCACACAACGGATTATTCGACAATTAAAAGATGAATTATTAAGCCACAAGACTTCGAAGAACCTTAAATGCATATTGCTAAGTGAAGGACCAGTCTCAAAGGCTAAATACTATATGATTCCAACTCTATGGCATTCTGGAAAAGGTAAAAATTAACCAACATTTTAATTTTTATTTATTTTTTAGGTCATCTCTATACCCAATGTGGTGGCTAGAACTCACAACCCTGAGATCAAGAGTCAGATTCCCTAGCAACTAAGCCAGCCAGGTGCCTCTAAAAAGGTAAAACTCTAGACAGTAAAAAGATCCCGGGCTGAGGGGTGAGCAAGGAGGGTGCAGAGAGAGGAGAAGAAACAAATAGATGAGGTACAGGGTTTTTCAAGGCAATGAAACTAGGCTGAAAGATACCAACAGTAGGTAAATAACATTATACATTTGTCAAGACCCACAGAACTATAGAAAGAGGAGTGAACCCTAATGTAAAACATGGATTTTAATTAATACTGTATCAATGCTGGTTCATCAGTTGTAACACATGTACCACAACAATGTAATACATTAATAATAGGAGATAGTGAAGTTAGAAGAAAAATATCTGTACTCAGGGGTATTTCCTATCTGAACCCAGTTAAAGTACAAATCCCCCAAAAGGCCAGAAGTTGGGAGATCACAAGAGGTGTTGGAACACAGAAAAATAAATGAGCAAACCAGACAAGCTGCAGGTAATTAAGAACCATTAACCATGAGAGAAGCAGTGACATCACTCAAAATTAAAACCAAGTAGAGTTTAAAAGTTTAGCTACTTTACTAACTAGCTGCAATCAGGGATGGCAAACAAAGACTAATTCAAAGTAACCTGGGAATTAATCATTTAAAACTTACCAATAATCTGAAATTAGTAGCTTTAATGCTATGAAAATTACATAGAATTTGGAAAGATTGAAGTTCTCTAAGCTGCCAAGAAGTAAAACACTCCTTCCCAGATACATGGACTTATAAAATCACTATATACTATCTCCACGAGAAGCAGAATCCCCAAGAACCATCACTCTGTAATGATGAGAAGTACTAAGAGGGCATATGAAATTTATGAAACATGTCCCATTTCATCGAGACAAAAAACCAAAATAGTTAAGCACTAATCTGCACACTACATAGGGGTTGAAAGACATAGAAAGTTTGTGTGAGCTCACGTATGTGTGTGTTTCCAACCATTCTTGAAAACAATGGACAACAGAGATGAATAAATGTCCCTGTATATCCCATAAATATTCCTCAAATATTTATCATGCAACTCCAGCTCTGCTCTAAGACCTGGGGACACAGTCATGAAAAGAAAAGACAAGGTCTCTGCTTTTAAGGAGCAGATATTCTAATGCAGAAATGAGAAAATATATATGTAAACAAACATTATATTAATGAACAGTGATCAAATAGTGATTAATGAATAGTGATCACAGCTAAAAAGAAAACAGGACACAGTAAAGGTTGAGTGACAAATGGGATGTATTTTAACTTGGATGAACCAGGAAATATAGAACAATGAGTTGAGATCCAAATGACACAAAAGAGCTAGCCACCGGAAGTGTGGGAAGAGTGTTCCCACCCAAGGTATCAGCATGTATACAAAAGTGTCCTTGAAGCTCTTCCCTCCTTCCCCTGCTCTCAAATCTCTGACACAGCTAGGTGGGGACATAATCTAGGACTTGTGTCTCCCAAAACTCATTCTAAATCTTTGTTCGGTGACTAAATTATTCAAGCTTGAGAAATTAAAAACATATGCTAACAAGATCTTCCCACCATCTACAGAGAGATCATCTTAAAAGCATCATGAAATAGTAACACTAAAATTCTAAAAAACTTCTGTTCTAACATTTTAATCAATTTTATATCAAACTCCTTTCTTGAATTTATAGACCCATTTGACATATTTATGAAGAGACAAAAAAAAAACAACAAACCCTACATTCCGTAATGTATTTATCCATCTAACAAATATTTGAGTACCTAATTACACTCTGTTACAGCTGATTTCTTCTCTTTATCTCTTTTTTCCCCTCAATTTAACACCAATCATAATCTATGTAGGCTTTTAGTTCGCTTTTCAAAATTAATTTCTTGAGCTATTTAAAGGAACTATCCAGTGCTAGAGTTCTCAACACTGGTCACACATTAGAATCACTTAAGGAACTTTTTTTTTTAAGATTTTATTTATTTATTTGACACAGAGAGAGAGATCACAAGTAGGCAGAGAGGGAGGGAATCATGCTCCATGCTGAGCAGAGTGTCCCATGCAGGGCTCGACCCCAGGACCCTGAGACCATGACCTGAGCTGAAGGCAGAAGCTTAAACCTCTGAGCCACTAAGGCACCCCCTCACCTGAGGAACTTAAAAACAAAAAGCCCAAAGGGCACCTGGCTTGTTCAGTCACTGGAGCATGCAGGTCTTGATCTCAGGGTTGTGAGTTCAAGTCCCATGTTGGGTATAGAGATTACTTAAAAAAAAAAAAAAGAAAGAAAGAGCCCAAGCCCCAGTTTGTGATTAATTTGTTTAAATGTTTCAAGAAATTTGATGCTAAATGTTGTAAGACTAGTTAAATAACAAAAAGATATATTTACATAATACTTCTTGCTCTCAAATTTTGAACAAAGAACTTACTAATAATCAATGACTTAGTAGGCCAACATTTTATTTAAATAAGTTTTATGGTACTACAAAGAGTGAATTAGAAAATCAAAAGCAAGGAGAAATGGGCATGATGTAAACATGGGGAAGCAAGAGAAAGCAAGAAAGTATGTGACCGGGAAGCGAATGCTTAGCTCTGAGATCCTTCTCTGAGAGAAGGACAGATTAAAACCTAAAAAGAAAGAAAAGAAGGATCCCATGCACTCAAGGAAAGAGAAGTCCCCCAACATCCCTCCTGCTTTTTCCAATATAAACACACAGCTGGGCCGACTTACCACATCCTGGTTGGTACCGACTTTATCAACTTTTCTATTTAAGCCAAACTTGACCGGTCAATGATGGATGGGCTGTGTGCCAAGTTTACCAGTTGTACAGCTGACGGTGTAATGGCTGAACCTGAGAAACCGGGGTGAAAGTATCAAGAGGCTCTAAAGATTGCGAAAGAGCCAAGATTCAAATGATTACCACGTACACACAAGACAAACTATGCAGATGACTGCTCAGTATGGAAGTACTTCAGAGTGTTACACTGTGGCATCAGCTGACCCAGACCCAGAAGATTGCTGGAGTTCCCATCATGGACATCTCTAACCATATAGACGACACTGAGCAAATGCCAGATGATGATGGAGCCCCTCACTCCTATGTCTTAATAGAGTTCCTCAGCTCTCCTTTACCAACTTTTCCTGTTGCCAGTTCATACAAGCAATTCTCCTTACCCAGTTCCTCTGTTCTGAGCTATGGCTAAAGACACTCACTTTTTTATGTTTTGAAACTGATTATCTTGTACCATTTTACTTTTTGTTGCATCTTTTTATAAATCAGATGACCACTCACAAGACAAAAAAAAAAAAAAAAAGTAATGGAAAGGAAAGATCAAAAGGGAGGACAACAACAACAAAAAAACAGTTCTTTTTTGCCGGGAACCCTTCTTACAAGTGCCAATCAGATAAACTTTATCTGATGTTACATCGTCACAACTCCTCTATCATCAGGGAAAGTAGTTCACATAAGAAAATTTCTCTATAAAATGAGTCCCAGGCTTACATTCCATATTTGGCTAATTAGAATTTCATTACGATGTCTGTCTCACACTGATGCGGAAGAGAATGGAATCTTGTCATCAAGACGTGACATCGAACTAAGAACCCACAGGGTAAGCACTCAGATCCTGTGATACGAAGTCGGCTCCTGGGGATGGGCAACCCTGGGCAACAGTGGCTGACCTGCGGGCCTGCGGCTATCTGCCGTCTGTCACTCTTCCTTGTTCCTCCTCTGTCAGCTGCTATCTCCAGCTGCTGTCAACAAAGTCCCCCTCAAACAGCCATCACTTCCCTCTGGTCCCATTTACCATAGCTAAGCTCCAGGCCAGGCATCCAGATCACCAGCTCTGTGGGAACTTCTTCTAAGGTAAGAGGTGGCCCTATTGGTGAAATGCAGGTGCCAAGGCATGCGGACATTGTGCCATCTTCTGCGCTATTCTTAATGTTCTGATTGTCCCACTTCCCTCAGTTCCCACCTGTGGCCTCTGGAAAGGAACATATTACAGTAGGATTTCCAAGGACTGATGCGTGGGGGTCAGGAGATCTGGCCTGTGATTGGCCCCAACTAGCTGTGTGGCTTTAAAGGAAGTCATCACACCTCAGGCCTCAGTTTCCTTATCTGCAAGCCAGGATGGACTAGAGTCTTTTCAGAGGAGCCGGCAAAGATCACATAGATAAGCACCACCTCATTATACTAACAAGCAAACAGAAGGCCGGAGGCGAGTGATTTGCCCCAAGTCAGACATAAGCAGGCAGAGAGCAGAGCCGAGGATGGGACCCACATCTGCAGGTCACAGCTAATCAGCCAGCACAGTACAAACAGATCTGAGCAGCTGCTCATTCTTCCCCTTTTCCGTTTTGTCCATCAGAATGCATGCTCCCTGCAAACAAGGACACACAGGACCTGCTTCCTGCCTCAAAATTCCCAGTTCACCCAATTAGAACAGGGAGGAGCCTCAAGGACTTACCCCCCCACCCCCACACACGGTTCTTTTACCTATGGAACATGAGGGTACATACATTCACCGTCCAGAGGGCTCCTGCCTTCACTTCTCATGGAAAAGGTCATCATGTGCCTACCCAGGGTGCCAACGAAGCCACAGGTTCCAGAGAGGAACTGACACAGAGAAGTTCGAAGGAGGCAGATGGCTAATTGCAGAAACAAACTGTCTACCAAGGAAAACTACCCCATGGGGGACTGATTCTCTTTGAAATACGTTCGAGTGTGTGGGAAAATGGTTTTTCAAGAGCTGGTGGACTGACCAGTCACCTGGTACATACAAGATCACATCCGCATTCTGACAAGAGTGGCTTGCCTGCAGTGTAGACCAGGGGCCAGAAAGACAAGGAAGGCACATGGAGACTGGGTGAGAAGCTTCTACGGTGTGATGGCAAGGGCGCACTGCAAAGGTACGAGAAGAGATGGAAAGAAGTATATGGACTCAAAAGGTTTAGTAAGCAAAATCCACAGGACTTGGTGTAACAGACTAGATTTTGGAAAGGTGACAGAGTAGGAGTTGACTTCTGGTTTCCCGACTCCAGGCTAAACGGATGAAGTGTTTACCGAGAGAGGCAATAGAATAAGAAAGGTGGTTTTCCGTGGAGGAGGTGCTCATGAATTCCGTCTTGAACCTGATGAGTCTGAGGGGCCACAGACACATCCGAGAAGAAAGGTCAGCAAGTCCGATACACAGAACTGGTGCTCAGGAGGCGTGTGGACCAGAGACAGGAATCTGCCTTACCTGCTGATAGGTGGTCATGAAGCTGCACAAAAGGTCATCTAGGGAAAGAAAGGAACACGGGGCTGAGCCCATAATCAGCATTCAGTGGCTACCAGGAGCATGACTTTGCACAGGAGACACATCAGAGAGGTAGAAGAAAGACAGGAAGCAATGCAGAGCATTTGGTCTACTGCGATGTCGAGTAAGGAGACAGAGAAAGGTCAGGTGTGCTGACTTAGAAACAGTTTTGGTAAGAACTCTTTAGTGGAATGACAGGGCCTGAAGGGTGGAAGGTGGGAAAGTCAAGTCAACCCCTGAGCACTGGCTGTGATGCACGACAGTGACAGGGCAATACCTAGAGGTGGGGCAGTCGCGACAGTGACAGGGCAATACCTAGAGGTGGGGCAGTCAAGTGGGAGAGGATCAAACAGGAGCGCGTGATGGGAAGGAGTGCAGGGGAGAGGATCCTTGCAGGCTCCTGGAAGGGCGGGAGGGCATGGACTTCGCCAGAGTGGAGACTGAACCCGAGGAGGAAGGAGACCCCCTCCCCGTACCAGGCGAAGAGGAGAAGGGGACAAATACAAGAATGGGATCATGATCAGCAGGATGGAAGAGGTCCCGTGGGATGGCTGCTAATTTTTCTGTACGACTGGAGATGAAAGAGGAAGGCTACTTGTGGTGTCAATAGCACACCCATGTAAATGGTCTAATTTATCTGTTATGCCACTTTCTCCCCCTACTACCAATACCTTATGTCCTGCTCATCTATTAGTTGGATGTCAACCCAAAGGATTTTCGGATTTCTAAGCCGACAAAGTATGATGTTGCCAGTGCCTCTGCCCCAGGTGACCCTTCCCCATCTGCCATTCCTGCACTTTGATCACCTACCTCTTTTGCATACCTTTCCCCTTCTATTTCTTATTAGATCTCATAAACATGACTTTTTAAGTAGTCTCCTGCCACCAGTCAGCTCGAACTCAACAGATATGACCATGCAACTTCCTGCTGTAAACCTGACTGCAGCTCTACCATGAAGACTGCATCAACGTGGACCCCTCAATGTATGCAGTGTCCAAGGTGCAACCCGCAGCCCCACCCCATCTCCCTTTCTACCATCCCAGTCTCATTCCAAAATGTGCCAAACAAGACACCTATGTAGAAATACAACCCCGACAGCAAGCTCTCCGCTCATTTCTGCCTCGGAACTGTAACTTAACAAAACATCTCTCTGATGGAAACAGAAATTGCAAATAACCTTTATCTCCAGCTCCCACATAGAAGATCAATACCACTTTACACAGAACAGCTGTTCCATGTATTTTCCTTCTATGTATGAAGGGGTCATGTTCATTAACACTACAAATTGTACATTATATTCAGAAATTTCAGAGCTTTGAAAGAATATGGAATTGCTGGCATTCTAGCCACTTTCCCAGTTTGCTCTCTTCCTACCTCTAAGTCCTACTTTAGAACTGCTATTTTGAGATTTCTGTTTTCCGAAGCTGCTTTGACCAAAGGCATTCTGTCAGCTCAGAGTGAGAAAGACGGCAGGGCTAGGAAGTGTTAGAAAATGCTAGTGTTAGGCCCAAAGAAAGCCTGACGAAGTCCAAAGACAGACAAGCTAAAGAGACTTCCGTGCTTTGAGATTCTTTAAGTCTATGTGTGTGCCTTTTCTTCTTCCAATGACCTCTCTCCTCATCACGTGTCCTTCATTAACAAAAGGTTTCTGGATCAGAGAATTCACTCTGTGCTCTCCTTCAGACACTCCATTCACTTTAACACCTTTTATTACAGTGGCTTAACATCACCATACAAGAACAAGAGTACAATATACCTTCGTCTAGACATCCCTACATATTAAAAATGATATGGCCACACCGCAGAGGATCCAGACATAAGCACTTTTAAAGCCAGAGTTTGGGAGATGTGATCTGAATGCAAGTATCAAAAAGGAACTAGCTGGTTAACCCAAAAAAGAAAAAAACATATTATGACTTGAAGCCATAAAAAAGTAAGAAATTCAAACTCTTCAGAATTTTAGGTACCTACAGAGCCAAAACTTTTTAACACTGAAACCAGCTACTAAATCCCAATCCTTAGAAATTAAACATATACGTTTTGATAGTTTAAGTACAGACCCAGAGGGATACAGAAAACAGATAAAGCTCCTCCTGGCTCTGATTCAAACCTTGGGACATTTTCAAGGCTATGTCTGATGAACCTTTCCTGTCAGTAAAGTCTTTTCAGTTTAAATTTCTATTCTGTAAGTTTATGTCCTACAGTTATCTGCTGCCAGCTTGAGGCTGACTTCACCAAGAGAAGTAGGGCAACATTAGAAAAGGAGCTTGGTATGCTTTGTAGTACTGGACCAGAACCAGTAAGGACAGTACAGTCTGGTGACTAGCCTCTGGCCAGAACCTGCTGTGTGTCTCCCTACCCTAAACCCTTCCCAAGATCCCTACCATGGCCTCGTGATCCAGGCACTGGGCGTGTAACACTTAACTCTGCAGGGGTCCCCGGGCCAGCTTTTGGTTGGTTAGTTGTCCGCGCTGTTAAAGATTTGACTACTGGTACATGTTTGACTCTTGTCTTTGGTGATTGTACCTATTTCATAGGAAATAGAAGCTGGAATCCAGGAAACAGGCTGGAAGATTAAATTAAAAAGTGGATACAAAGCTTCTAATCAGAGCCAGACACAATCGGCGATCAACTATATCCCAGTCTCTCCCCTCTTCTTTGATACGTACTTTCCTTAATGAGGAATGAGACTTTAAGTTGACTTTTTTTTATCTTCAAGTCTCTCTCTCTCTCTCGATTCCCTAACTTTCCTCTCTTGCCTTCATTTCATCCTAGAACTTGTGCCCACGACTTCTTTTCTAAGTAAATATTAACCCCCTTTGACTCTGAATCTCTGGAAGATTCTCAGTTCCCTATTTTCGCTGGCACTGTGACAGGTCCTCATTTCTCCTTCCCACTCCTCTCTATTTATAGTTTTCACATTTTTTTGGCAGGTTGGCTACAGAACACTCAAAAATTGCAAAGAGAAATATTGTGTTCTGGAAATTCGTCCGAGCATTTTTTTCCAATATCGTCCTTATGCTCTTCTGATCCTCTCTTGAACTGTTGGACTAAAGCAGCTGATGCTTCCACCAGCAACCAGAGTCATCCTGTCCACTACTGTGGGAACAGAGGGTTTCCATTTGGAACTGCAGACTGAGCCTAAAGTCTGATGGCCCTTTGGTGCCAGGATAGCAGGTATGGGACGGGTGGGACATGGAGGACAAGCATCATGGTAGAGGTCTCCATTCGACCAGGAAAGCTCACAATGAGCCAACAGGTCCATTTCAACATCTTCTGTATTTTCCTTATAACCTGTTTCATTCCAGAGTGGATTTGAGATCATTTAATTTGATTCTTAAATATTTTCCATTCCAACCGGAAACAGACTCATTCTAGGGGCTCCCAAATTCTGCCTCATCTTCCTAATCAGTTAGTACCCCAAATTGGGTATGATAGTGCCAGAACATTCTTCCATGTGTATTTTATAACAGACTAGTATTTTATTAGTTTTTTTTCAAACTAATAAGAATAAGGGTGACTTTTTTTTTTTAAAGCATAGGCAAAATCACGAAAGACATTGAAATGAACCTAAAAGATTATAGTGTCTTCCAAGGGAAAACACGTGTTGTCTCATGTAACCTTCTGGGATGACCAATTCTATGGGATATTCTGTGCCTTTCTTGTCTTTGAGCTATTTTGCAACTCTATAGATTGTACATAATTGATGTGGATGTAGATGATCTTGTCTAGCTATATGTAAATGAATTTTGTCCACTGGAAGTAGAGTTGACCCCTTTTCCTTTGTAGAAGGCAGTTTTGCATTCATTTGCATTCTATTTGCATATCTATTTGCAAATATCAAAGCAAATTCGTTTAAGTATTACTGATTGTATATGTGTCTGCCTGGAGATTTTTGCTTGAAATGGTGGTAACATCTTAGTGGTTCCCGAGCTAATGAATGAATTAAACAAAATCCCTTCACGCATTCATCTCATATTTGTAAAATGGTCCTTATTTAATCTTTTCGAGAAAATGATACACTAGCAAACCATGACAAGATTCTAGTAAATGAGAAGTGCAATGAAATCAAATCGGAATGAATTTTAGAATTACCTTTAATGTGGCCCATGCTATGCCAGAGGCAGAGAATGAATGAGTCTCAAAGCCATGGCTTCTGGCCTCCAGAAGTTACAATAATATGTGTCAACATTGACATGCCTGAGAAATGCATGTGACTTTCCCATCAGGGTTTCCCCGGGGGTTCAGTTAACCTTTCTCTTCCAAGCTACCCTCTCTTGTAGTGCTATCACCTGTGCCCTTGGTTTCAGCTCCCATTCCCTAGCCAACATCTCTCCCACTGATACATGACCATCTGTTTCTTTCCTACCCACCAGGCCCGTGTAACTGACTACCTACTCATGCTATTTCACTGATATCCCACCTGTGCCTCAAAACCCAGCATGTTCAAAACTTGATTCATCGTCATTTCTGAAAGAATGGCTTATCCTCTTTTGTTTTGTTTCTTTAGAAATGATTCTACCAATGCCAGCGGCATGCACCAGAAACCAGGAAGGAATCATACAGCTGAGCCAACCTGCTGTACTTTAAAACACTTGACCACAATTCTACAGTGGATACTCAACTCTGGCTTCAAACTCCCTTGTCTCTCTGGTGAGTTTGCTTTCCCTCTAATGGATGACCGTTTCACACCTTCAAGACTTGCCTCAACAATCCCTACCCCTACCTCTTCTGAACTATGTCACCTCACTCCCAGCTCCTGTCCTAAGGATGAGGGAGCAGAAGGCAAGCTGAGGACAAAGCAGAAGCTGGCGCCCTACACCCTCTCCCCATGCCATATGTGTAACATTCCTCATGCACTCCCGGCTGCCCTAAAGGAAAAACGATTCTTAACTGATAGAGATCCCAGTCTTGCAGGACAGGAGTTTCCCTCCATCTACAAATGTCCTAGCGACTTACAAGGAAGGAAGAAGCTTTCTCATCAATAGCCTGACTTCCAGACACCCATACCTCAGTTTCCGGAAGCCCTAACATCACCCTCCCCTCCATAAAATTGAGGGAGGCTAAGGGGGAGGGAAGTGTAATAAAACTGCATTTCTTCTAAGCCCAAAGCCCACTGACAAGGATGTGTGATAGGAGGAATGTAACATATCTCCAGGAAACTCCCAGCTGTCTTCATGCTTTCCCTCATTAGAGGCAAAAACAGCCTTGACTTGACAATAACCAGGTCTCCCTTATCCTGAAATTCTTCTTTAGCATATGACAGTCCTTCTGGACACCCCCTTTGTCCTCACCTTCCTCAGCTCCCAGTCAACCATGCCTCTGTCTGAGCAGCTCTTTCTGACCCTGGGTCCTGTCCCTGTGTTTTAATAAAACCACCATTTGCACCTAAGACGTCTCAAGAATCCTTTCTTGGTCATCGGCTCTGGACCTCACCCCACCAAACCTCACCTGTGTTCCAAAACTTCATCACTAGTGTCACACTTCAAGAAAATAAAAGCCCCTTGTGCAGGAATTCCTTTATCTTACCACCACCCAATCAAATCTATACCTACATTTGTATCCATTTTTAATTTGTTTTTAGACATTTACTCAACAAATATTTAGTCGGTACCTACTGTGTGCTACACACTGCCCTGAGTGTTTGTAAATCTGTGGTGAACGGCACAGAAAAGTCCCTGGCATCATGGAATTTACATGGTAATTGGAGAAATGTACAAGAAACACAGAAAGAGTTGAAGACAGAGCAGGTTTATTGAGAAGAGCAGACATCCCCAGCTGGGGTTTGTTCTTCCTTGTGCCTGAGATTTGTTCCCTCCAACCCTCTCCAGGACTCCACTCCCAGGGTCAATATCAAGTTCTTGTCCCAATGGATCCTTCCAGTCAGAATACAAATGACCTTTTTCTTAAAAACAAAAGGTAAAAGCCCAAAACAAAGACTTCCTTTAACCTTCGACCTTCCTATAACAACCTCCATATTTCTCTCCCCACCTCATTCCCAGCATAGCTTGTAAAATATTTGTCTACACCTGTGGGTGTAGGGTCCCGTGTCCCCAAGGGTAGTTGAAAAATCTCTATAAAGAATCCTTATGTGCAGATCATTTTAAGGGAGTCCATTTCCAGATCCAAACTCCATGTGTGCTCTGTAGGATAGGTCATATGCCCATTCTTGGGTCTGATATCAGGATACTCCTCTACTTCCTGGAAGATCAAGACACTCCTCTCAGATCTTATTAGAGTGTAGGACTTGGGCTGATACCAAAGTTGAAATACCAGTTTTGTTTCAAATAATGCCCTTCTGTGGGCAATCCTGGGGCTCTGCCTTTAGAGCTTCCTCTCCTTATTAAGGGTAAAGGTTAACATCGGGAAGGGGATTAGGGCAGATGTTGGAAGTGCTCTGACATCAGAATAACAATCAGTTTTGGTTAGTGACACTCATTCCTTCATATTTAAATTAAACTACATATTTTTAGGGACATAATAGGAAAAAGCACAAGTAAGGATTTTAATGGTTTCATTCCATTCCAGTGTGGTTTGGGAAATAAAATAACAGGAAATGAGACTGTTCTGCTTTAAAAAAAAAAACAACTTGTAGCAGGCAAATGTTATTCCAATGAAGTCGATCCTTTCTTATCTCATTTTCTTTTTAAAGATTTATTTATTTATTTGGTAGACACACACACACACACAGAGAACACAAGTAGGGAGAGTGGGGGAGGGAGAAGCAGGCTTCCTGCTGATCAGGAATGTGGGCCTTCATCCCAGGCCCCTGGGATCATGACCCGAGCCAAAGGCAGCTGCTTAGTGACTGAGCCACCCAGGTGCCCTCTATCTCATTTTTTAAATGTTTAATATTTTCAAAACCTAGTTAATAAAATATACATATATTGTGATGAAAAGTTTATGATTAAAAAGTTTCAGATGTCAACTTAAAAATGTGCAAGGTGTGTGAATTCTCATAGGTGGTCCATGCACCGAATACGCCTATCACTAGCAAACGTGGATGTACTCGGTGTCTCTAGGTTCCCGCTTCCTTAGTGCCCTCTTCCCAGCTCCCACCTACCCTTGGCAGTCTTTTATCTCCCTGTGGTAAAGCCTGACACACTGCATCATGGACATGCCCGTTTTACACCTGAGAAGAGAAAAGGGACAATGAGGGCCCCCAGCATTTGCAGCTCTAGTGCAGAGCCCCATGCCTGGCTTGCAGGAAATGCCAGATCATGGAGACAAACGGAGATCATCCTCTGGCTAAAACCAGCTCTTCTTTGCCTATCGCAGGATCTGGATCAATAAAGAGCAGCCAGTTATTATTGCTGTTTTTCTAGGGATTTTTACCCCATATATTTCCTAGGTCTTTACTCTTTTTGTAGCACTTTAATTCAGGCTTCAACCACTTCCTAGTCAGATCAGGTGAAATCATTTTCCTTTCCATACGTTTGATGTATTTCACATCTAGTAATTCTTTTTTTAAAGATATTATTTACCCATTTGACAGATAGATCACAAGTAGGTAGAGAGGGAGGCCGAGAGAGAGGGGGGAAGCAGGCTCCCCGATGAGCAGAGAGCCCATGTGGGGCTCCATCCCAGGACCCTGTTATCATGACCTGAGTCAAAGGCAGTGGCCTAAACCACTGAGCCACCCAGGAGCCCACATAATTGGTAATTTTTAACCAAAGTGGATTTGCTGCAACAAATAGTTCCTTCTTCTTCAAATATAAATATATAAATAAAGTGATCAAGTCACTTGCATGTCTTAGGAGAATGTCATACCTTTAGTAGCAAACTTGAAATCTAGGCCATTGGTTTTGATTTTTGTTTTGGTTAGATTTGGTTCGGTTTTTGTCATTTTAAAAATCCCTCCAGCCCTTGGCTCTGTCTGACCTGATTGCTTTCAGCTGTTTCTGCAACAAAATTGTCCGGGCAGCGAAAACTCTCATTTTCTACAGTGGCGCCCCCTTCTGAACACTTTCTTAATAAAAAGCTTTTTTTTGTTTGTTTGTTTTTGTTTTTGGCTATGGTAAATGTGGAACAACCATGAGGTATTTCAAAGAGGTGAACCACAGATAAATTTCTCTAAGGGTGGGGTGAGGGTTACTCAAAAAGGAACTTGACAAGGCTTTTAAAGATATCGACAATCATTATAACATAACATGACTGATTGTTACCGCGCTCCTATCTGGGCAAACACTTGTTGGCTTCCATGAAAGACTAACATAGTTGAGATGGTTCTAGCGGCCTTCTAGCACAGGGTCTCATGAGGCAGAGATTCTAGCCACTGGCTGTGAAAGGCATGAGGCCTGTTAGTGATTCTATTTTTTCCTCTGCAGAATAGGTCTTTCTACATTCCAGGTCCTTTCTACCCCAATAAATAATGTGGCGATTCTCTCAGTGAGTTGGACTATTGGTTTAAACAGCCAACTGTCTCTTTAAAAGGACTTTTGTTTAAATTCTTTAAGAAAAAGTCATTTCAAAAACATCTTTTTTCTTTATTTTTTATCCCATATGTTTACTCTGATCGTGGAACTTTGTCATTTTGACCTTCTCTGCTGATTAAAATATTCTTCATCATCAGCACATACTGCTCTCCTCTCGTGGTGGTCTCTCCGGAAGGGGTCTACTCTAGCTCTTCTAGCAGGTGATGGGAACTTCCCCTCTACCCCTGTTGCCAGACCAGCCTTACCTATCCTGCAGGGTCAGGTCAGCCTGGCCCTTTATCTGTTGTTCTCCTCTGAGTGGTTAGATTTTCATAGATCCCGTGCTTTGCTTTTGTCAGGATTTACGTGGATTATCAAAACCCTTTTCTTGTGCCAGTGAAGCTTATTAAACAGTCCTAATGAGAGAACCAGGAACTCAAACAGATCATATTTATCCTGAATGTTCTGTCCAAAATGAAAAATTCATTTCAGAGGAGCCTCAAGATCTCTGAGAAGGGAAGTTTCACCAACTCTGTCATGTAGGGGCATCAATTCCGATTCTGTGTCAATTGCCTACTTTCCCAGCTAGTAATTCTCTACCTCTCAAAGCACACTCTCAACCGTTTCCTCTTTCAAAGGCAGTTGCTCTTAGAGTCTGCACATGGCACTTGGGGCCTGCTGGTCGTTGGCTACTCCCCTCTGTACCTTGGGTCTAACAGCTGCGGGGCATCAAGATGAGCACGTCTCTTGTTCTAGGACTTAATATAGTTTGGGGCACATGGTAAGCAATAATCACTTCTTTAATTGTTCCAAGTGTTGGATCTTTCTTAATTATTCTACTACCACAATTTACTTGTTCTATGATTTGTCCCCCCCACCCCCATTTTAATATCTCTTAAGGTGGCATTCACTTTGCACTTGATGACATATCCTATTTTAACTGACAGCATTTCACTTTCTTAGTCGAACATAAACTATAGTGCATCTTACACTTGATGAAAGCTAGGATGCAATTAAATACTCTATTATGGTTACGATTCTGATAGTAGAAATCCTCCGGTAGCTCCCTGTGCCCCCACAGTGTACTACCTCACCTCCTCGCCATAGTATACAAACCATCTCATCCCCAGTGTTAACCCCGGGGCTCAGCCTCCATCCCCAGGTGATGCTACCAGATCAGCTGTCGGATGTCATGAACTTGCTGTAGTTTCCCGAATGCACTGTGCTGCCTCCTGGCACTTTGAAACTTGACACACTCATCCTCATTCTTCGCTTTGCCCTTGTCTATCACCTCCCCTGAAAATCTGTTCCTAAGTGGCTTTTCCCAGCTCCCACCTACCCTTGGAAGTCAATTATCTCCCTGTGGTAAAGCCTGTCACACAGCATCATGGACATGCCCGTTGTCCCCCTGAGAAGAGAAAAGGGACAATGAGGGCCCCCCGCATTTGCAGCTGCAGTGCAGAGCCCCATGCCTGGCTTGCAGGAAATGCCAGATCATGAAGACACACGGAGATCATCATCTGGCTAAAACCATCTCTTCTTTGCCTACCGCATGATCTGGTCAATAAAGAGCAGCCAGTTATTAGTGCTGTTTTTCTACGGATTTTTACCCCATATATTTCACAGGTCTTTACTCTTTTTATAGCACTTTAATTCAGGCTTCAACCACTTCCTAGTCAGATCAGGTGAAATCATTTTCCTTCCCATACCCTCGATGTATTTCACATCTAGTAATTCTTTTTTTAAAGATCTTATTTACCCATTTGACAGACAGATCACAAGTAGGTAGAGATGGAGGCAGAGAAAGAGGGGGGAAGCAGGCTCCCCGCTGAGCAGAGATCCCAATGTGGGGCTCCATCCCAGGACCCTGAATTCATGACCTGAGCCGAGGGCAGAGGCCTAAACCACTGAGCCACCCATGAGCCCCCATATCTGGTAATTTTTAACCAACGTGGATTTGCTGCATCAAATAGTTCCTTCTTCTTCAAATATAAATATATAAATAAAGTGATCAAGTCACTCGCATGTCTTAGGAGAATGTCATACCTTTAGTAGCAAACTTGAAATCTTGGCCATTGTTTTTGATTTTTGTTTTGGTTAGATTTGGTTCGGTTTTTGTCATTTTAAAAATCCCTCCAGCCCTTGGCTCTGTCTGACCTGATTGCTTTCAGCTGTTTCTGCAACAAAATTGTCCCGGAAGCGAAAACTCTCATTGTTTACAGTGGCGCCCCGTTCTGAACACTTTGTTAATAGAAAGCTTTTTTTTTTTTTTTTTTTCGGCTATGGTACATGTGGAACAACAATGAGGTATTTCAAAGAGGTGAACCACAGATAAATTTCTCTAAGGGTGGGGTGAGGGTTACTCGAAAAGGAACTTGACAAGGGTTTTAAAGATATCGACAATCATTATAACATAACGTGACTGATTGTTACCGCGCTCTTAACTGGGCAAACACTTGTTGGCTTCCAAGAAAGACTAACATAGTTGAGATGGTTCTAGCGGCCTTCTAGCACAGGGTCTCATGAGGCAGGGATTCTAGCCACTGGCTGTGCAAGGCATGAGGCCTGTTAGTGATTCTATTTTTTCCTCTGCAGAATAGGTCTTTCTACATTCCAGGTCCTTTCTACCCCAATAAATACTGTGGCGATTCTCTCAGTGAGTTGTACTATTGGTTTAAACAGCCATCTGTCTCTTTAAAAGGACTTTTGTATAAATTCCTTTAAAAAAAAGTCCCTTCAAAAAAATCTTTTTTCTTTATTTTTTATTTTTTATACCATATGTTTACTCTGATCGTGGAACTTTGTCATTTTGACCTTCTCTGCTGATTAAAATATTCTTCATCATCAGCACCTACTGCTCTCCTCTCCTGGTGGTCTCTCCGGAAGGGGTGTTCTCTAGCTCTTCTAGCAGGAGATGGGCACTTCCCCTCTACCCCTGTTGCCAGACCTGCCTTACCTATCCTGCAGGGTCAGGTCGGCCTGGCCCTTTATCTGTTGTTCTCCTCTGAGTGGTTAGATTTTCATAGATCCCGTGCTAGGCTTTTGTCAGGATTTACCTGGATCATCAAAACCCTTTTCTTGTGCCAGTGAATCCTAAGAAACAGTCCTAATGAGAGAACCAGGATCTCAAACAGATCATATTTATCCTGAATGTTCTGTCCAAAATGAAAAATTCATTTCAGAGGAGCTTCAAGATCTCTGAGAAGAGAAGTTTCACCAACTCTGTAATGTAGGGGCATCCATTCCGATTCCGTGTCAATTGTCCTACTTTCCCAGCTAGTAATTCTCTACATCAGAAAGCCCACTCTCAACCGTTTCCTCTTTCAAAGGCAGTTGCTCTTAGAGTCTGCACATGGCACTTGGGGCCTGCTCGTCGTTGGCTACTGCCCTCTGTACCTTGGGTCTAACAGCTGTGGGGCATCAAGATGAGCACGTCTCTTGTTCTAGGACTTAATATAGTTTGGGGCACATGGTAAGCAATAATCACTTCTTTAGTTGATCCAAGTGTTGGATTTCTTAATTATTCTACTACCACAATTTACTTGTTCTAAGATTGGTCCCCCCCATTTTAATATCTCTTAAGGTGGCACTCACCTTGCACTTGATGACATATCCTATTTTAACTGACAGCATTTCACTTTCTTAGTCGAACATAAACTATAGTGCATCTTACACTAAATGAAAGCTAGGATGCAATTAAATACTCTATTATGGTTACGATTCTGATAGTTGAAATCCTCTGGTAGCTCCCTGTGCCCCCACAGTGTAGTACCTCACCTCCTCGCCATAGTATACAAACCATCTCATCCCCAGTGTTAACCCCGGGGCTCAGCCTCCATCCCCAGGTGATGCTGCCAGATCAGCTGTCGGTTGTCATGAACTTGCTGTAGTTTCCCGAATGCACTGTGCTGCCTCCTGGCACTTTGAAACTTGACACACTCATCCTCATTCTTCGCTTTGCCCTTGTCTATAACCTCCCCTGAAAATTTGTTCCTAAGTGGCTTTTCCCAGCTCCCACCTACCCTTGGAAGTCAATTATCTCCCTGTGGTAAAGCCTGTCACACAGCATCATGGACATGCCCGTTGTCCCCCTGAGAAGAGAAAAGGGACAATGAGGGCCCCCAGCATTTGCAGCTGTAGTGCAGAGCCCCATGCCTGGCTTGCAGGAAATGCCAGATCATGAGGACAAACGGAGATCATCCTCTGGCTAAAACCAGCTCTTCTTTGCCTACCGCATGGTCTGGTCAATAAAGAGCAGCCAGTTATTATTGCTGTTTTTCTAGGGATTTTTACCCCATATATTTCCCAGTTCTTTACTCTTTTTGTAGCACTTTAATTCAGGCTTCAACCACTTCCTAGTCAGATCAGGTGAAATCATTTTCCTTCCCATACCCTCGATGTATTTCACAACTAGTAATTCTTTTTTTAAAGATCTTATTTACCCATTTGACAGACAGATCACAAGTAGGTAGAGATGGAGGCAGAGAAAGAGGGGGGAAGGAGGCTCCCCGCTGAGCAGAGATCCCAATGTGGGGCTCCATCCCAGGACCTTGAATTCATGACCTGAGCCGAAGGCAGAGGCCTAAACCACTGAGCCAACCAGGAGCCCCCATATCTGGTAATTTTTAACCAACGTGGATTTGCTGCATCAAATAGTTCCTTCTTTTTCAAATATAAATATATAAATAAAGTGATCAAGTCACTCGCATGTCTTAGGAGAATATCATACCTTTAGTAGCAAACTTGAAATCTTGGCCATTGGTTTTGATTTTTGTTTTGGTTAGATTTGGTTCGGTTTTTGTCATTTTAAAAATCCCTCCAGCCCTTGGCTCTGTCTGACCTGATTGCTTTCAGCTGTTTCTGCAACAAAATTGTCCCGGAAGCGAAAACTCTCATTGTTTACAGTGGCGCACCCTTCTGAACACTTGTTAATAGAAAGTTTTTTTTTTTTCTGCTATGGTAAATGTGGAACAACAATGAGGTATTTCAAAGAGGTGAACAACAGATAAATTTCTCTAAGTGTGGAGTGAGGGTTACTCGAAAAGGAACTTGACAAGGGTTTTAAAGATATCGACAATCATTATAACATAACGTGACTGATTGTTACCGCGCTCTTAACTGGGTAAACACTTGTTGGCTTCCAAGAAAGACTAACATAGTTGAGATGGTTCTAGCGGCCTTCTAGCACAGGGTCTCATGAGGCAGGGATTCTAGCCACTGGCTGTGCAAGGCATGAGGCCTGTTAGTGATTCTATTTTTTCCTCTGCAGAATAGGTCTTTCTACATTCCAGGTCCTTTCTACCCCAATAAATAATGTGGCGATTCTCTCAGTGAGTTGTACTATTGGTTTAAACAGCCAACTGTCTCTTTAAAAGGACTTTTGTTTAAATTCCTTTAAAAAAAAGTCCTTTCAAAAAATCATTTTTCTTTATTTTTTATTTTTTATCCCATATGTTTACTCTGATCGTGGAACTTTGTCATTTTGACCTTCTCTGCTGATTAAAATATTCTTCATCATCAGCACCTACTGCTCTCCTCTCCTGGTGGTCTTTCCGGAAGGGGTGTTCTCTAGCTCTTCTAGCAGGAGATGGGCACTTCCCCTCTACCCCTGTTGCCACACCAGCCTTACCTATCCTGCAGGGTCAGGTCGGCCTGGCCATTTATCTGTTGTTCTCCTCTGAGTGGTTAGATTTTCATAGATCCCGTGCTTTGCTTTTGTCAGGATTTACGTGGATTATCAATACCCTTTTCTTGTGCCAGTGAAGCCTAAGAAACAGTCCTAATGAGAGAACCAGGATCTCAAACAGATCATATTTATCCTGAATGTTCTGTCCAAAATGAAAAATTCATATCAGAGGAGCCTCAAGATCTCTGAGAACGGAAGTTTCACCAACTCTGTCATGTAGGGGCATCAATTCCGATTCCGTGTCAATTCTCCTACTTTCCCAGCTAGTAATTCTCTACATCAGAAAGCCCACTCTCAACCGTTTCCTCTTTCAAAGGCAGTTGCTCTTAGAGTCTGCACATGGCACTTGGGGCCTGCTGGTCGTTGGCTACTCCCCACTGTACCTTGGGTCTAACAGCTGCGGGGCATCAAGATGAGCACGTCTCTTGTTCTAGGACTTAATATAGTTTGGGGCACATGGTAAGCAATAATCACTTCTTTAGTTGATCCAAGTGTTGGATCTTTCTTAATTATTCTACTACCACAATTTACTTGTTCTAAGATTTGTCCCCCCCATTTTAATATCTCTTAAGGTGGCACTCACCTTGCACTTGATGACATATCCTAGTTTAACTGACAGCATTTCTCTTTCTTAGTCGAACATAAACTATAGTGCATCTTACCCTTGATGAAAGCTAGGATGCAATTAAATACTCTATTATAGTTACGATTCTGATATTTGAAATCCTCCGGTAGCTCCCTGTGCCCCCACAGTGTAGTACCTCACCTCCTCGCCATAGTATATAAACCATCTCATCCCCAGTGTTAACCCCGGGGCTCAGCCTCCATCCCCAGGTGATGATGCCAGATCAGCTGTCGGTTGTCATGAACTTGCTGTCTTTTCCCGAATGCACTGTGCTACCTCCTGGCACTTTGAAACTTGACACACTCATCCTCATTCTTCGCTTTGCCCTTGTCTATCACCTCCCCTGGAAATCTGTTCCAAAGTGGCTTTTCCCGGCTCCCACCCACCCTTAGCAGTCAATTATCTCCCTGTGGTAAAGCCTGTCACACAGCATCATGGACATGCCCGTTGTCCCCCTGAGAAGAGAAAAGGGACAATGAGGGCCCCCAGCATTTGCAGCTGCAGTGCAGAGCCCCATGCCTGGCTTGCAGGAAATGCCAGATCATGAAGACACACGGAGATCATCCTCTGGCTAAAACCATCTCTTCTTTGCCTACCGCATGATCTGGTCAATAAAGAGCAGCCAGTTATTAGTGCTGTTTTTCTACGGATTTTTACCCCATATATTTCACAGGTCTTTACTCTTTTTATAGCACTTTAATTCAGGCTTCAACCACTTCCTAGTCAGATCAGGTGAAATCATTTTCCTTCCCATACCCTCGATGTATTTCACATCTAGTAATTCTTTTTTTAAAGATCTTATTTACCCATTTGACAGACAGATCACAAGTAGGTAGAGATGGAGGCAGAGAAAGAGGGGGGAAGCAGGCTCCCCGCTGAGCAGAGATCCCAATGTGGGGCTCCATCCCAGGACCCTGAATTCATGACCTGAGCCGAGGGCAGAGGCCTAAACCACTGAGCCACCCATGAGCCCCCATATCTGGTAATTTTTAACCAACGTGGATTTGCTGCATCAAATAGTTCCTTCTTCTTCAAATATAAATATATAAATAAAGTGATCAAGTCACTCGCATGTCTTAGGAGAATGTCATACCTTTAGTAGCAAACTTGAAATCTTGGCCATTGTTTTTGATTTTTGTTTTGGTTAGATTTGGTTCGGTTTTTGTCATTTTAAAAATCCCTCCAGCCCTTGGCTCTGTCTGACCTGATTGCTTTCAGCTGTTTCTGCAACAAAAACTCTCATTGTTTACAGTGGCGCCCCCTTCTGAACACTTTGTTAATAGAAAGCTTTTTTTTTTTTTTTTCGGCTATGGTACATGTGGAACAACAATGAGGTATTTCAAAGAGGTGAACCACAGATAAATTTCTCTAAGGGTGGGGTGAGGGTTACTCGAAAAGGAACTTGACAAGGGTTTTAAAGATATCGACAATCATTATAACATAACGTGACTGATTGTTACCGCGCTCTTAACTGGGCAAACACTTGTTGGCTTCCAAGAAAGACTAACATAGTTGAGATGGTTCTAGCGGCCTTCTAGCACAGGGTCTCATGAGGCAGGGATTCTAGCCACTGGCTGTGCAAGGCATGAGGCCTGTTAGTGATTCTATTTTTTCCTCTGCAGAATAGGTCTTTCTACATTCCAGGTCCTTTTTACCCCAATAAATAATGTGGCGATTCTCTCAGTGAGTTGTACTATTGGTTTAAACAGACAACTGTCTCTTTAAAAGGACTTTTGTTTAAATTCCTTTAAAAAAAAGTCCTTTCAAAAAAATCTTTTTTTTTTTATTTTTTATTTTTTATCCCATATGTTTACTCTGATCGTGGAACTTTGTCATTTTGACCTTCTCTGCTGATTAAAATATTCTTCATCATCAGCACCTACTGCTCTCCTCTCCTGGTGGTCTCTCCGGAAGGGGTGTTCTCTAGCTCTTCTAGCAGGAGATGGGCACTTCACCTCTACCCCTGTTGCCAGACCAGCCTTACCTATCCTGCAGGGTCAGTTCGGCCTGGCTCTTTATATGTTGTTCTCCTCTGAGTGGTTAGATTTTCATAGATCCCGTGCTAGGCTTTTGTCAGGATTTACCTGGATTATCAAAACCCTTTTCTTGTGCCAGTGAATCCTAAGAAACAGTCCTAATGAGAGAACCAGGATCTCAAACAGATCATATTTATCTTGAATGTTCTGTCCAAAATGAAAAATTCATTTCAGAGGAGCCTCAAGATCTCTGAGAAGGGAAGTTTCACCAACTCTGTCATGTAGGGGCATCAATTCAGATTCCGTGTCAATTGTCCTAGTTTCCCAGCTAGTAATTCTCTACATCAGAAAGCCCACTCTCAACCGTTTCCTCTTTCAAAGGCAGTTGCTCTTAGAGTCTGCACATGGCACTTGGGGCCTGCTGGTCGTTGGCTACTCCCCTCTGTACCTTGGGTCTAACAGCTGCGGGGCATCAAGATGAGCACGTCTCTTGTTCTAGGACTTAATATAGTTTGGGGCACATGGTAAGCAATAATCACTTCTTTAGTTGATCCAAGTGTTGGATCTTTCTTAATTATTCTACTACCACAATTTACTTGTTCTAAGATTTGTCCCCCCCATTTTAATATCTCTTAAGGTGGCACTCACCTTGCACTTGATGACATATCTTATTTTAACTGACAGCATTTCTCTTTCTTAGTCGAACAAAAACTATAGTGCATCTTACACTTGATGAAAGCTAGGATGCAATTAAATACTCTATTATAGTTACGATTCTGATATTTGAAATCCTCCGGTAGCTCCCTGTGCCCCCACAGTGTAGTACCTCACCTCCTCGCCATAGTATACAAACCATCTCATCCCCAGTGTTAACCCCGGGGCTCAGCCTCCATCCCCAGGTGATGCTGCCAGATCAGCTGTCGGTTGTCATGAACTTGCTGTAGTTTCCCGAATGCACTGTGCTGTCTCCTGGCACTTTGAAACTTGACACACTCATCCTAATTCTTCGCTTTGCCCTTGTCTATCACCTCCCCTGAAAATCTGTTCCTAAGTGGCTTTTCCCGGCTCCCACCTACCCTTTGCAGTCTATTATCTCCCTGAGGTAAAGCCTGTCACACTGCAGCATGGACATGCCCGTTGTCTCCCTGAGAAAAAAAAGGGAAAATGAGGGACCCCTGCATTTGCAGCTCTAGTGCAGAGCCCCATGCCTGGCTTGCAGGAAATGCCAGATCATGAGGACACACGGAGATCATCCTCTGGCTAAAACCATCTCTTCTTTGCCTACCGCATGATCTGGTCAATAAAGAGCAGCCAGTTATTATTGCTGTTTTTCTACGGATTTTTACCCCATATATTTCCCAGGTCTTTACTCTTTTTATAGCACTTTAATTCAGGCTTCAACCACTTCCTAGTCAGATCAGGTGAAATCATTTTCCTTCCCATACCCTCGATGTATTTCACATCTAGTAATTCTTTTTTTAAAGATCTTATTTACCCATTTGACAGACAGATCACAAGTAGGTAGAGATGGAGGCAGAGAAAGAGGGGGGAAGCAGGCTCCCCGCTGAGCGGAGATCCCAATGTGGGGCTCCATCCCAGGACCCTGAATTCATGACCTGTGCCGAGGGCAGAGGCCTAAATCACTGAGCCACCCATGAGCCCCCATATCTGGTAATTTTTAACCAACGTGGATTTGCTGCATCAAATAGTTCCTTCTTCTTCAAATATAAATATATAAATAAAGTGATCAAGTCACTCTCATGTCTTAGGAGAATGTCATACCTTTAGTAGCAAACTTGAAATCTTGGCCATTGGTTTTGATTTTTGTTTTGGTTAGATTTGGTTCGGTTTTTGTCATTTTAAAAATCCCTCCAGCCCTTGGCTCTGTCTGACCTGATTGCTTTCAGCTGTTTCTGCAACAAAATTGTCCCGGAAGCGAAAACTCTCATTGTTTACAGTGGCGCCCCCTTCTGAACACTTTGTTAATAGAAAGCTTTTTTTTTTTTTTTTCGGCTATGGTACATGTGGAACAACAATGAGGTATTTCAAAGAGGTGAACCACAGATAAATTTCTCTAAGGGTGGGGTGAGGGTTACTCGAAAAGGAACTTGACAAGGGTTTTAAAGATATCGACAATCATTATAACATAACGTGACTGATTGTTACCGCGCTCTTAACTGGGCAAACACTTGTTGGCTTCCAAGAAAGACTAACATAGTTGAGATGGTTCTAGCGGCCTTCTGGCACAGGGTCTCATGAGGCAGGGATTCTAGCCACTGGCTGTGCAAGGCATGAGGCCTGTTAGTGATTCTATTTTTTCCTCTGCAGAATAGGTCTTTCTACATTCCAGGTCCTTTCTACCCCAATAAATAATGTGGCGATTCTCTCAGTGAGTTGTACTATTGGTTTAAACAGCCAACTGTCTCTTTAAAAGGACTTTTGTTTAAATTCCTTTAAAAAAAAGTCCTTTCAAAAAAATCTTTTTTCTTTATTTTTTATTTTTTATCCCATATGTTTACTCTGATCGTGGAACTTTGTCATTTTGACCTTCTCTGCTGATTAAAATATTCTTCATCATCAGCACCTACTGCTCTCCTCTCCTGGTGGTCTTTCCGGAAGGGGTGTTCTCTAGCTCTTCTAGCAGGAGATGGGCACTTCCCCTCTACCCCTGTTGCCACACCAGCCTTACCTATCCTGCAGGGTCAGGTCGGCCTGGCCATTTATCTGTTGTTCTCCTCTGAGTGGTTAGATTTTCATAGATCCCGTGCTTTGCTTTTGTCAGGATTTACGTGGATTATCAATACCCTTTTCTTTTGCCAGTGAAGCAAAGGAAACAGTCCTAATGAGAGAACCAGGATCTCAAACAGATCATATTTATCCTGAATGTTCTGTCCAAAATGAAAAATTCATATCAGAGGAGCCTCAAGATCTCTGAGAATGGAAGTTTCACCAACTCTGTCATGTAGGGGCATCAATTCCGATTCCGTGTCAATTCTCCTACTTTCCCAGCTAGTAATTCTCTACATCAGAAAGCCCACTCTCAACCGTTTCCTCTTTCAAAGGCAGTTGCTCTTAGAGTCTGCACATGGCACTTGGGGCCTGCTGGTCGTTGGCTACTCCCCACTGTACCTTGGGTCTAACAGCTGCGGGGCATCAAGATGAGCACGTCTCTTGTTCTAGGACTTAATATAGTTTGGGGCACATGGTAAGCAATAATCACTTCTTTAGTTGATCCAAGTGTTGGATCTTTCTTAATTATTCTACTACCACAATTTACTTGTTCTAAGATTTGTCCCCCCCATTTTAATATCTCTTAAGGTGGCACTCACCTTGCACTTGATGACATATCCTAGTTTAACTGACAGCATTTCTCTTTCTTAGTCGAACATAAACTATAGTGCATCTTACCCTTGATGAAAGCTAGGATGCAATTAAATACTCTATTATAGTTACGATTCTGATATTTGAAATCCTCCGGTAGCTCCCTGTGCCCCCACAGTGTAGTACCTCACCTCCTCGCCATAGTATATAAACCATCTCATCCCCAGTGTTAACCCCGGGGCTCAGCCTCCATCCCCAGTTGATGATGCCAGATCAGCTGTCGGTTGTCATGAACTTGCTGTCTTTTCCCGAATGCACTGTGCTGCCTCCTGGCACTTTGAAACTTGACACACTCATCCTCATTCTTCGCTTTGCCCTTGTCTATCACCTCTCCTGGAAATCTGTTCCTAAGTGGCTTTTCCCGGCTCCCACCCACCCTTAGCAGTCAATTATCTCCCTGTGGTAAAGCCTGTCACACAGCATCATGGACATGCCCGTTGTCCCCCTGAGAAGAGAAAAGGGACAATGAGGGCCCCCAGCATTTGCAGCTGCAGTGCAGAGCCCCATGCCTGGCTTGCAGGAAATGCCAGATCATGAAGACACACGGAGATCATCCTCTGGCTAAAACCATCTCTTCTTTGCCTACCGCATGATCTGGTCAATAAAGAGCAGCCAGTTATTAGTGCTGTTTTTCTACGGATTTTTACCCCATATATTTCACAGGTCTTTACTCTTTTTATAGCACTTTAATTCAGGCTTCAACCACTTCCTAGTCAGATCAGGTGAAATCATTTTCCTTCCCATACCCTCGATGTATTTCACATCTAGTAATTCTTTTTTTAAAGATCTTATTTACCCATTTGACAGACAGATCACAAGTAGGTAGAGATGGAGGCAGAGAAAGAGGGGGGAAGCAGGCTCCCCGCTGAGCAGAGATCCCAATGTGGGGCTCCATCCCAGGACCCTGATTTCATGACCTGAGCCGAGGGCAGAGGCCTAAACCACTGAGCCACCCATGAGCCCCCATATCTGGTAATTTTTAACCAACGTGGATTTGCTGCATCAAATAGTTCCTTCTTCTTCAAATATAAATATATAAATAAAGTGATCAAGTCACTTGCATGTCTTAGGAGAATGTCATACCTTTAGTAGCAAACTTGAAATCTTGGCCATTGGTTTTGATTTTTGTTTTGGTTAGATTTGGTTCGGTTTTTGTCATTTTAAAAATCCCTCCAGCCCTTGGCTCTGTCTGACCTGATTGCTTTCAGCTGTTTCTGCAAAAAATTGTCCCGGAAGCGAAAACTCTCATTGTTTACAGTGGCGCACCCTTCTGAACACTTTGTTAATAGAAAGCTTTTTTTTTTTTTTTTCGGCTATGGTACATGTGGAACAACAATGAGGTATTTCAAAGAGGTGAACCACAGATAAATTTCTCTAAGGGTGGGGTGAGGGTTACTCGAAAAGGAACTTGACAAGGGTTTTAAAGATATCGACAATCATTATAACATAACGTGACTGATTGTTACCGCGCTCTTAACTGGGCAAACACTTGTTGGCTTCCAAGAAAGACTAACATAGTTGAGATGGTTCTAGCGGCCTTCTAGCACAGGGTCTCATGAGGCAGGGATTCTAGCCACTGGCTGTGCAAGGCATGAGGCCTGTTAGTGATTCTATTTTTTCCTCTGCAGAATAGGTCTTTCTACATTCCAGGTCCTTTTTACCCCAATAAATAATGTGGCGATTCTCTCAGTGAGTTGTACTATTGGTTTAAACAGCCAACTGTCTCTTTAAAAGGACTTTTATTTAAATTCCTTTAAAAAAAAGTCCTTTCAAAAAAATCTTTTTTTTTTATTTTTTATTTTTTATCCCATATGTTTACTCTGATCGTGGAACTTTGTCATTTTGACCTTCTCTGCTGATTAAAATATTCTTCATCATCAGCACCTACTGCTCTCCTCTCCTGGTGGTCTCTCCGGAAGGGGTGTTCTCTAGCTCTTCTAGCAGGAGATGGGCACTTCACCTCTACCCCTGTTGCCAGACCAGCCTTACCTATCCTGCAGGGTCAGTTCGGCCTGGCTCTTTATATGTTGTTCTCCTCTGAGTGGTTAGATTTTCATAGATCCCGTGCTAGGCTTTTGTCAGGATTTACCTGGATTATCAAAACCCTTTTCTTGTGCCAGTGAATCCTAAGAAACAGTCCTAATGAGAGAACCAGGATCTCAAACAGATCATATTGATCCTGAATGTTCTGTCCAAAATGAAAAATTCATTTCAGAGGAGCCTCAAGATCTCTGAGAAGGGAAGTTTCACCAACTCTGTCATGTAGGGGCATCAATTCAGATTCCGTGTCAATTGTCCTACTTTCCCAGCTAGTAATTCTCTACATCAGAAAGCCCACTCTCAACCGTTTCCTCTTTCAAAGGCAGTTGCTCTTAGAGTCTGCACATGGCACTTGGGGCCTGCTGGTCGTTGGCTACTCCCCTCTGTACCTTGGGTCTAACAGCTGCGGGGCATCAAGATGAGCACGTCTCTTGTTCTAGGACTTAATATAGTTTGGGGCACATGGTAAGCAATAATCACTTCTTTAGTTGATCCAAGTGTTGGATCTTTCTTAATTATTCTACTACCACAATTTACTTGTTCTAAGATTTGTCCCCCCCATTTTAATATCTCTTAAGGTGGCACTCACCTTGCACTTGATGACATATCCTAGTTTAACTGACAGCATTTCTCTTTCTTAGTCGAACATAAACTATAGTGCATCTTACCCTTGATGAAAGCTAGGATGCAATTAAATACTCTATTATAGTTACGATTCTGATATTTGAAATCCTCCGGTAGCTCCCTGTGCCCCCACAGTGTAGTACCTCACCTCCTCGCCATAGTATATAAACCATCTCATCCCCAGTGTTAACCCCGGGGCTCAGCCTCCATCCCCAGTTGATGATGCCAGATCAGCTGTCGGTTGTCATGAACTTGCTGTCTTTTCCCGAATGCACTGTGCTGCCTCCTGGCACTTTGAAACTTGACACACTCATCCTCATTCTTCGCTTTGCCCTTGTCTATCACCTCTCCTGGAAATCTGTTCCTAAGTGGCTTTTCCCGGCTCCCACCCACCCTTAGCAGTCAATTATCTCCCTGTGGTAAAGCCTGTCACACAGCATCATGGACATGCCCGTTGTCCCCCTGAGAAGAGAAAAGGGACAATGAGGGCCCCCAGCATTTGCAGCTGCAGTGCAGAGCCCCATGCCTGGCTTGCAGGAAATGCCAGATCATGAAGACACACGGAGATCATCCTCTGGCTAAAACCATCTCTTCTTTGCCTACCGCATGATCTGGTCAATAAAGAGCAGCCAGTTATTAGTGCTGTTTTTCTACGGATTTTTACCCCATATATTTCACAGGTCTTTACTCTTTTTATAGCACTTTAATTCAGGCTTCAACCACTTCCTAGTCAGATCAGGTGAAATCATTTTCCTTCCCATACCCTCGATGTATTTCACATCTAGTAATTCTTTTTTTAAAGATCTTATTTACCCATTTGACAGACAGATCACAAGTAGGTAGAGATGGAGGCAGAGAAAGAGGGGGGAAGCAGGCTCCCCGCTGAGCAGAGATCCCAATGTGGGGCTCCATCCCAGGACCCTGATTTCATGACCTGAGCCGAGGGCAGAGGCCTAAACCACTGAGCCACCCATGAGCCCCCATATCTGGTAATTTTTAACCAACGTGGATTTGCTGCATCAAATAGTTCCTTCTTCTTCAAATATAAATATATAAATAAAGTGATCAAGTCACTTGCATGTCTTAGGAGAATGTCATACCTTTAGTAGCAAACTTGAAATCTTGGCCATTGGTTTTGATTTTTGTTTTGGTTAGATTTGGTTCGGTTTTTGTCATTTTAAAAATCCCTCCAGCCCTTGGCTCTGTCTGACCTGATTGCTTTCAGCTGTTTCTGCAAAAAATTGTCCCGGAAGCGAAAACTCTCATTGTTTACAGTGGCGCACCCTTCTGAACACTTTGTTAATAGAAAGCTTTTTTTTTTTTTTTTTCGGCTATGGTACATGTGGAACAACAATGAGGTATTTCAAAGAGGTGAACCACAGATAAATTTCTCTAAGGGTGGGGTGAGGGTTACTCGAAAAGGAACTTGACAAGGGTTTTAAAGATATCGACAATCATTATAACATAACGTGACTGATTGTTACCGCGCTCTTAACTGGGCAAACACTTGTTGGCTTCCAAGAAAGACTAACATAGTTGAGATGGTTCTAGCGGCCTTCTAGCACAGGGTCTCATGAGGCAGGGATTCTAGCCACTGGCTGTGCAAGGCATGAGGCCTGTTAGTGATTCTATTTTTTCCTCTGCAGAATAGGTCTTTCTACATTCCAGGTCCTTTTTACCCCAATAAATAATGTGGCGATTCTCTCAGTGAGTTGTACTATTGGTTTAAACAGCCAACTGTCTCTTTAAAAGGACTTTTATTTAAATTCCTTTAAAAAAAAGTCCTTTCAAAAAAATCTTTTTTTTTTTATTTTTTATTTTTTATCCCATATGTTTACTCTGATCGTGGAACTTTGTCATTTTGACCTTCTCTGCTGATTAAAATATTCTTCATCATCAGCACCTACTGCTCTCCTCTCCTGGTGGTCTCTCCGGAAGGGGTGTTCTCTAGCTCTTCTAGCAGGAGATGGGCACTTCACCTCTACCCCTGTTGCCAGACCAGCCTTACCTATCCTGCATGTCAGTTCGGCCTGGCTCTTTATATGTTGTTCTCCTCTGAGTGGTTAGATTTTCATAGATCCCGTGCTAGGCTTTTGTCAGGATTTACCTGGATTATCAAAACCCTTTTCTTGTGCCAGTGAATCCTAAGAAACAGTCCTAATGAGAGAACCAGGATCTCAAACAGATCACATTGATCCTGAATGTTCTGTCCAAAATGAAAAATTCATTTCAGAGGAGCCTCAAGATCTCTGAGAAGGGAAGTTTCACCAACTCTGTCATGTAGGGGCATCAATTCAGATTCCGTGTCAATTGTCCTACTTTCCCAGCTAGTAATTCTCTACATCAGAAAGCCCACTCTCAACCGTTTCCTCTTTCAAAGGCAGTTGCTCTTAGAGTCTGCACATGGCACTTGGGGCCTGCTGGTCGTTGGCTACTCCCCTCTGTACCTTGGGTCTAACAGCTGCGGGGCATCAAGATGAGCACGTCTCTTGTTCTAGGACTTAATATAGTTTGGGGCACATGGTAAGCAATAATCACTTCTTTAGTTGATCCAAGTGTTGGATCTTTCTTAATTATTCTACTACCACAATTTACTTGTTCTAAGATTTGTCCCCCCCATTTTAATATCTCTTAAGGTGGCACTCACCTTGCACTTGATGACATATCTTATTTTAACTGACAGCATTTCTCTTTCTTAGTCGAACAAAAACTATAGTGCATCTTACACTTGATGAAAGCTAGGATGCAATTAAATACTCTATTATAGTTACGATTCTGATATTTGAAATCCTCCGGTAGCTCCCTGTGCCCCCACAGTGTAGTACCTCACCTCCTCGCCATAGTATACAAACCATCTCATCCCCAGTGTTAACCCCGGGGCTCAGCCTCCATCCCCAGGTGATGCTGCCAGATCAGCTGTCGGTTGTAATGAACTTGCTGTAGTTTCCCGAATGCACTGTGCTGTCTCCTGGCACTTTGAAACTTGACACACTCATCCTCATTCTTCGCTTTGCCCTTGTCTATCACCTCCCCTGAAAATCTGTTCCTAAGTGGCTTTTCCCGGCTCCCACCTACCCTTTGCAGTCTATTATCTCCCTGAGGTAAAGCCTGTCACACTGCAGCATGGACATGCCCGTTGTCCCCCTGAGAAGAGAAAAGGGAAAATGAGGGACCCCTGCATTTGCAGCTCTAGTGCAGAGCCCCATGCCTGGCTTGCAGGAAATGCCAGATCATGAGGACACACGGAGATCATCCTCTGGCTAAAACCATCTCTTCTTTACCTACCGCATGATCTGGTCAATAAAGAGCAGCCAGATATTATTGCTGTTTTTCTACGGATTTTTACCCCATATATTTCCCAGGTCTTTACTCTTTTTATAGCACTTTAATTCAGGCTTCAACCACTTCCTAGTCAGATCAGGTGAAATCATTTTCCTTCCCATACCCTCGATGTATTTCACATCTAGTAATTCTTTTTTTAAAGATCTTATTTACCCATTTGACAGACAGATCACAAGTAGGTAGAGATGGAGGCAGAGAAAGAGGGAAGAAGCAGGCTCCCCGCTGAGCGGAGATCCCAATGTGGGGCTCCATCCCAGGACCCTGAATTCATGACCTGTGCCGAGGGCAGAGGCCTAAACCACTGAGCCACCCATGAGCCCCCATATCTGGTAATTTTTAACCAACGTGGATTTGCTGCATCAAATAGTTCCTTCTTCTTCAAATATAAATATATAAATAAAGTGATCAAGTCACTCGCATGTCTTAGGAGAATGTCATACCTTTAGTAGCAAACTTGAAATCTTGGCCATTGGTTTTGATTTTTGTTTTGGTTAGATTTGGTTCGGTTTTTGTCATTTTAAAAATCCCTCCAGCCCTTGGCTCTGTCTGACCTGATTGCTTTCAGCTGTTTCTGCAACAAAATTGTCCCGGAAGCGAAAACTCTCATTGTTTACAGTGGCGCCCCCTTCTGAACACTTTGTTAATAGAAAGCTTTTTTTTTTTTTTTTTCGGCTATGGTACATGTGGAACAACAATGAGGTATTTCAAAGAGGTGAACCACAGATAAATTTCTCTAAGGGTGGGGTGAGGGTTACTCGAAAAGGAACTTGACAAGGGTTTTAAAGATATCGACAATCATTATAACATAACGTGACTGATTGTTACCGCGCTCTTAAATGGGCAAACACTTGTTGGCTTCCAAGAAAGACTAACATAGTTGAGATGGTTCTAGCGGCCTTCTAGCACAGGGTCTCATGAGGCAGGGATTCTAGCCACTGGCTGTGCAAGGCATGAGGCCTGTTAGTGATTCTATTTTTTCCTCTGCAGAATAGGTCTTTCTACATTCCAGGTCCTTTCTACCCCAATAAATAATTGGCGATTCTCTCAGTGAGTTGTACTATTGGTTTAAACAGCCAACTGTCTCTTTAAAAGGACTTTTGTTTAAATTCCTTTAAAAAAAAGTCCTTTCAAAAACATCTTTTTTCTTTATTTTTTATTTTTTATCCCATATGTTTACTCTGATCGTGGAACTTTGTCATTTTGACCTTCTCTGCTGATTAAAATATTCTTCATCATCAGCACCTACTGCTCTTTTCTCCTGGTGGTCTCTCCGGAAGGGGTGTTCTCTAGCTCTTCTAGCAGGAGATGGGCACTTCCCCTCTACCCCTGTTGCCACACCAGCCTTACCTATCCTGCAGGGTCAGGTCGGCCTGGCCCTTTATCTGTTGTTCTCCTCTGAGTGGTTAGATTTTCATAGATCCCGTGCTTTGCTTTTGTCAGGATTTACCTGGATTATCAAAACCCTTTTCTTGTGCCAGTGAATCCTAAGAAACAGTCCTAATGAGAGAACCAGGATCTCAAACAGATCATATTGATCCTGAATGTTCTGTCCAAAATGAAAAATTCCTTTCAGAGGAGCCTCAAGATCTCTGAGAAGGGAAGTTTCACCAACTCTGTCATGTAGGGGCATCAATTCAGATTCCGTGTCAATTGTCCTAGTTTCCCAGCTAGTAATTCTCTACATCAGAAAGCCCACTCTCAACCGTTTCCTCTTTCAAAGGCAGTTGCTCTTAGAGTCTGCACATGGCACTTGGGGCCTGCTGGTCGTTGGCTACTCCCCTCTGTACCTTGGGTCTAACAGCTGCGGGGCATCAAGATGAGCACGTCTCTTGTTCTAGGACTTAATATAGTTTGGGGCACATGGTAAGCAATAATCACTACTTTAGTTGATCCAAGTGTTGGATCTTTCTTAATTATTCTACTACCACAATTTACTTGTTCTAAGATTTGTCCCCCCCATTTTAATATCTCTTCAGGTGGCACTCACCTTGCACTTGATGACATATCCTAGTTTAACTGACAGCATTTCTCTTTCTTAGTCGAACATAAACTATAGTGCATCTTACCCTTGATGAAAGCTAGGATGCAATTAAATACTCTATTATAGTTATGATTCTGATATTTGAAATCCTCCGTTAGCTCCCTGTGTCCCCACAGTGTAGTACCTCACCTCCTCGCCATAGTATATAAACCATCTCATCCCCAGTGTTAACCCCGGGGCTCAGCCTCCATCCCCAGGTGATGATGCCAGATCAGCTGTCGGTTGTCATGAACTTGCTGTCTTTTCCCGAATGCACTGTGCTGCCTCCTGGCACTTTGAAACTTGACACACTCATCCTCATTCTTCGCTTTGCCCTTGTCTATCACCTCTCCTGGAAATCTGTTCCTAAGTGGCTTTTCCCGGCTCCCACCCACCCTTAGCAGTCAATTATCTCCCTGTGGTAAAGCCTGTCACACAGCATCATGGACATGCCCGTTGTCCCCTTGAGAAGAGAAAAGGGACAATGAGGGCCCCCAGCATTTGCAGCTGCAGTGCAGAGCCCCATGCCTGGCTTGCAGGAAATGCCAGATCATGAAGACACACGGAGATCATCCTCTGGCTAAAACCATCTCTTCTTTGCCTACCGCATGATCTGGTCAATAAAGAGCAGCCAGTTATTATTGCTGTTTTTCTACGGATTTTTACCCCATATATTTCCCAGGTCTTTACTCTTTTTATAGCACTTTAATTCAGGCTTCAACCACTTCCTAGTCAGATCAGGTGAAATCATTTTCCTTCCCATACCCTCGATGTATTTCACATCTAGTAATTCTTTTTTTAAAGATCTTATTTACCCATTTGACAGACAGATCACAAGTAGGTAGAGATGGAGGCAGAGAAAGAGGGGGGAAGCAGGCTCCCCGCTGAGCAGAGATCCCAATGTGGGGCTCCATCCCAGGACCCTGAATTCATGACCTGAGCCGAGGGCAGAGGCCTAAACCACTGAGCCACCCATGAGCCCCCATATCTGGTAATTTTTAACCAACGTGGATTTGCTGCATCAAATAGTTCCTTCTTCTTCAAATATAAATATATAAATAAAGTGATCAAGTCACTCGCATGTCTTAGGAGAATGTCATACCTTTAGTAGCAAACTTGAAATCTTGGCCATTGGTTTTGATTTTTGTTTTGGTTAGATTTGGTTCGGTTTTTGTCATTTTAAAAATCCCTCCAGCCCTTGGCTCTGTCTGACCTGATTGCTTTCAGCTGTTTCTGCAACAAAATTGTCCGGGAAGCGAAAACTCTCATTGTTTACAGTGGCGCCCCCTTCTGAACACTTTGTTAATAGAAAGCTTTTTTTTTTTTTTTTTTCGGCTATGGTACATGTGGAACAACAATGAGGTATTTCAAAGAGGTGAACCACAGATAAATTTCTCTAAGGGTGGGGTGAGGGTTACTCGAAAAGGAACTTGACAAGGGTTTTAAAGATATCGACAATCATTATAACATAACGTGACTGATTGTTACCGCGCTCTTAACTGGGCAAACACTTGTTGGCTTCCAAGAAAGACTAACATAGTTGAGATGGTTCTAGCGGCCTTCTAGCACAGGGTCTCATGAGGCAGGGATTCTAGCCACTGGCTGTGCAAGGCATGAGGCCTGTTAGTGATTCTATTTTTTCCTCTGCAGAATAGGTCTTTCTACATTCCAGGTCCTTTTTACCCCAATAAATAATGTGGCGATTCTCTCAGTGAGTTGTACTATTGGTTTAAACAGACAACTGTCTCTTTAAAAGGACTTTTGTTTAAATTCCTTTAAAAAAAAGTCCTTTCAAAAACATCTTTTTTCTTTATTTTTTATTTTTTATCCCATATGTTTACTCTGATCGTGGAACTTTGTCATTTTGACCTTCTCTGCTGATTAAAATATTCTTCATCATCAGCACCTACTGCTCTCCTCTCCTGGTGGTCTCTCCGGAAGGGGTGTTCTCTAGCTCTTCTAGCAGGAGATGGGCACTTCACCTCTACCCCTGTTGCCAGACCAGCCTTACCTATCCTGCAGGGTCAGGTCGGCCTGGCCCTTTATCTGTTCTTCTCCTCTGAGTGGTTAGATTTTCATAGATCCCGTGCTAGGCTTTTGTCAGGATTTACCTGGATTATCAAAACCCTTTTCTTGTGCCAGTGAATCCTAAGAAACAGTCCTAATGAGAGAACCAGGATCTCAAACAGATCATATTTATCCTGAATGTTCTGTCCAAAATGAAAAATTCATTTCAGAGGAGCCTCAAGATCTCTGAGAAGGGAAGTTTCACCAACTCTGTCATGTAGGGGCATCAATTCAGATTCCGTGTCAATTGTCCTAGTTTCCCAGCTAGTAATTCTCTACATCAGAAAGCCCACTCTCAACCGTTTCCTCTTTCAAAGGCAGTTGCTCTTAGAGTCTGCACATGGCACTTGGGGCCTGCTGGTCGTTGGCTACTCCCCTCTGTACCTTGGGTCTAACAGCTGCGGGGCATCAAGATGAGCACGTCTCTTGTTCTAGGACTTAATATAGTTTGGGGCACATGGTAAGCAATAATCACTTCTTTAGTTGATCCAAGTGTTGGATCTTTCTTAATTATTCTACTACCACAATTTACTTGTTCTAAGATTTGTCCCCTCCCCCCATTTTAATATCTCTTAAGGTGGTACTCACCTTGCACTTGATGACATATCCTACTTTAACTGACAGCATTTCTCTTTCTTAGTCGAACATAAACTATAGTGCATCTTACCCTTGATGAAAGCTAGGATGCAATTAAATACTCTATTATAGTTACGATTCTGATATTTGAAATCCTCCGGTAGCTCCCTGTGCCCCCACAGTGTAGTACCTCACCTCCTCGCCATAGTATATAAACCATCTCATCCCCAGTGTTAACCCCGGGGCTCAGCCTCCATCCCCAGGTGATGATCCCAGATCAGCTGTCGGTTGTCATGAACTTGCTGTCTTTTCCCGAATGCACTGTGCTGCCTCCTGGCACTTTGAAACTTGACACACTCATCCTCATTCTTCGCTTTGCCTTTGTCTATCACCTCCCCTGGAAATCTGTTCCTAAGTGGCTTTTCCCGGCTCCCACCCACCCTTAGCAGTCAATTATCTCCCTGTGGTAAAGCCTGTCACACAGCATCATGGACATGCCCGTTGTCCCCCTGAGAAGAGAAAAGGGACAATGAGGGCCCCCAGCATTTGCAGCTCTAGTGCAGAGCCCCATGCCTGGCTTGCAGGAAATGCCAGATCATGAAGACACACGGAGATCATCCTCTGGCTAAAACCATCTCTTCTTTGCCTACCGCATGATCTGGTCAATAAAGAGCAGCCAGTATTTTGAGGTTTTTCTACGGATTTTTACCCCATATATTTCCCAGGTCTTTACTCTTTTTATAGCACTTTAATTCAGGCTTCAACCACTTCCTAGTCAGATCAGGTGAAATCATTTTCCTTCCCATACCCTCGATGTATTTCACATCTAGTAATTCTTTTTTTAAAGATCTTATTTACCCATTTGACAGACAGATCACAAGTAGGTAGAGATGGTGGCAGAGAAAGAGGGGGGAAGCAGGCTCCCCGCTGAGCAGAGATCCCAATGTGGGGCTCCATCCCAGGACCCTGAATTCATGACCTGAGCCGAGGGCAGAGGCCTAAACCACTGAGCCACCCATGAGCCCCCATATCTGGTAATTTTTAACCAACGTGGATTTGCTGCATCAAATAGTTCCTTCTTCTTCAAATATAAATATATAAATAAAGTGATCAAGTCACTCGCATGTCTTAGGAGAATGTCATACCTTTAGTAGCAAACTTGAAATCTTGGCCATTGTTTTTGATTTTTGTTTTGGTTAGATTTGGTTCGGTTTTTGTCATTTTAAAAATCCCTCCAGCCCTTGGCTCTGTCTGACCTGATTGCTTTCAGCTGTTTCTGCAACAAAATTGTCCCGGAAGCGAAAACTCTCATTGTTTACAGTGGCGCCCCGTTCTGAACACTTTGTTAATAGAAAGCTTTTTTTTTTTTTTTTTTTCGGCTATGGTACATGTGGAACAACAATGAGGTATTTCAAAGAGGTGAACCACAGATAAATTTCTCTAAGGGTGGGGTGAGGGTTACTCGAAAAGGAACTTGACAAGGGTTTTAAAGATATCGACAATCATTATAACATAACGTGACTGATTGTTACCGCGCTCTTAACTGGGCAAACACTTGTTGGCTTCCAAGAAAGACTAACATAGTTGAGATGGTTCTAGCGGCCTTCTAGCACAGGGTCTCATGAGGCAGGGATTCTAGCCACTGGCTGTGCAAGGCATGAGGCCTGTTAGTGATTCTATTTTTTCCTCTGCAGAATAGGTCTTTCTACATTCCAGGTCCTTTTTACCCCAATAAATAATGTGGCGATTCTCTCAGTGAGTTGTACTATTGGTTTAAACAGCCAACTGTCTCTTTAAAAGGACTTTTGTTTAAATTCCTTTAAAAAAAAGTCCTTTCAAAAAAATCTTTTTTTTTATTTTTTATTTTTTATCCCATATGTTTACTCTGATCGTGGAACTTTGTCATTTTGACCTTCTCTGCTGATTAAAATATTCTTCATCATCAGCACCTACTGCTCTCCTCTCCTGGTGGTCTCTCCGGAAGGGGTGTTCTCTAGCTCTTCTAGCAGGAGATGGGCACTTCACCTCTACCCCTGTTTCCAGACCAGCCTTACCTATCCTGCAGGGTCAGGTCGGCCTGGCCCTTTATCTGTTGTTCTCCTCTGAGTGGTTAGATTTTCATAGATCCCGTGCTAGGCTTTTGTCAGGATTTACCTGGATTATCAAAGCCCTTTTCTTGTGCCAGTGAATCCTAAGAAACAGTCCTAATGAGAGAACCAGGATCTCAAACAGATCATATTGATCCTGAATGTTCTGTCCAAAATGAAAAATTCATTTCAGAGGAGCCTCAAGATCTCTGAGAAGGGAAGTTTCACCAACTCTGTCATGTAGGGGCATCAATTCAGATTCCGTGTCAATTGTCCTACTTTCCCAGCTAGTAATTCTCTACATCAGAAAGCCCACTCTCAACCGTTTCCTCTTTCAAAGGCAGTTGCTCTTAGAGTCTGCACATGGCACTTGGGGCCTGCTGGTCGTTGGCTACTCCCCTCTGTACCTTGGGTCTAACAGCTGCGGGGCATCAAGATGAGCACGTCTCTTGTTCTAGGACTTAATATAGTTTGGGGCACATGGTAAGCAATAATCACTTCTTTAGTTGATCCAAGTGTTGGATCTTTCTTAATTATTCTACTACCACAATTTACTTGTTCTAAGATTTGTCCCCCCCATTTTAATATCTCTTAAGGTGGCACTCACCTTGCACTTGATGACATATCTTATTTTAACTGACAGCATTTCACTTTCTTAGTCGAACATAAACTATAGTGCATCTTACCCTTGATGAAAGCTAGGATGCAATTAAATACTCTATTATAGTTACGATTCTGATATTTGAAATCCTCCGGTAGCTCCCTGTGCCCCCACAGTGTAGTACCTCACCTCCTCGCCATAGTATACAAACCATCTCATCCCCAGTGTTAACCCCGGGGCTCAGCCTCCATCCCCAGGTGATGCTGCCAGATCAGCTGTCGGTTGTCATGAACTTGCTGTAGTTTCCCGAATGCACTGTGCTGCCTCCTGGCACTTTGAAACTTGACACACTCATCCTAATTCTTCGCTTTGCCCTTGTCTATCACCTCCCCTGAAAATCTGTTCCTAAGTGGCTTTTCCCAGATCCCACCTACCCTTTGCAGTCTATTATCTCCCTGTGGTAAAGCCTGTCACACTGCATCATGGACATGCCCGTTGTCCCCCTGAGAAGAGAAAAGGGACAATGAGGGACCCCCGCATTTGCAGCTCTAGTGCAGAGCCCCATGCCTGGCTTGCAGGAAATGCCAGATCATGAGGACACACGGAGATCATCCTCTGGCTAAAACCAGCTCTTCTTTGCCTACCGCATGATCTGGTCAATAAAGAGCAGCCAGTTATTATTGCTGTTTTTCTACGGATTTTTACCCCATATATTTCACAGGTCTTTACTCTTTTTATAGCACTTTAATTCAGGCTTCAACCACTTCCTAGTCAGATCAGGTGAAATCATTTTCCTTCCCATACCCTCGATGTATTTCACATCTTGTAATTCTTTTTTTAAAGATCTTATTTACCCATTTGACAGACAGATCACAAGTAGGTAGAGATGGAGGCAGAGAAAGAGGGGGGAAGCAGGCTCCCCGCTGAGCAGAGATCCCAATGTGGGGCTCCATCCCAGGACCCTGAATTCATGACCTGAGCCGAGGGCAGAGGCCTAAACCACTGAGCCACCCATGAGCCCCCATATCTGGTAATTTTTAACCAACGTGGATTTGCTGCATCAATTAGTTCCTTCTTCTTCAAATATAAATATATAAATAAAGTGATCAAGTCACTCGCATGTCTTAGGAGAAAGTCATACCTTTAGTAGCAAACTTGAAATCTTGGCCATTGTTTTTGATTTTTGTTTTGGTTAGATTTGGTTCGGTTTTTGTCATTTTAAAAATCCCTCCAGCCCTTGGCTCTGTCTGACCTGATTGCTTTCAGCTGTTTCTGCAACAAAATTGTCCCGGAAGCGAAAACTCTCATTGTTTACAGTGGCGCCCCGTTCTGAACACTTTGTTAATAGAAAGCTTTTTTTTTTTTTTTTCGGCTATGGTACATGTGGAACAACAATGAGGTATTTCAAAGAGGTGAACCACAGATAAATTTCTCTAAGGGTGGGGTGAGGGTTACTCGAAAAGGAACTTGACAAGGGTTTTAAAGATATCGACAATCATTATAACATAACGTGACTGATTGTTACCGCGCTCTTAACTGGGCAAACACTTGTTGGCTTCCAAGAAAGACTAACATAGTTGAGATGGTTCTAGCGGCCTTCTAGCACAGGGTCTCATGAGGCAGGGATTCTAGCCACTGGCTGTGCAAGGCATGAGGCCTGTTAGTGATTCTATTTTTTCCTCTGCAGAATAGGTCTTTCTACATTCCAGGTCCTTTTTACCCCAATAAATAATGTGGCGATTCTCTCAGTGAGTTGTACTATTGGTTTAAACAGACAACTGTCTCTTTAAAAGGACTTTTGTTTAAATTCCTTTAAAAAAAAGTCCTTTCAAAAAAATCTTTTTTCTTTATTTTTTATTTTTTATCCCATATGTTTACTCTGATCGTGGAACTTTGTCATTTTGACCTTCTCTGCTGATTAAAATATTCTTCATCATCAGCACCTACTGCTCTCCTCTCCTGGTGGTCTCTCCGGAAGGGGTGTTCTCTAGCTCTTCTAGCAGGAGATGGGCACTTCACCTCTACCCCTGTTGCCAGACCAGCCTTACCTATCCTGCAGGGTCAGGTCGGCCTGGCCCTTTATCTGTTGTTCTCCTCTGAGTGGTTAGATTTTCATAGATCCCGTGCTTTGCTTTTGTCAGGATTTACCTGGATTATCAAAACCCTTTTCTTGTGCCAGTGAATCCTAAGAAACAGTCCTAATGAGAGAACCAGGATCTCAAACAGATCATATTGATCCTGAATGTTCTGTCCAAAATGAAAAATTCATTTCAGAGGAGCCTCAAGATCTCTGAGAAGGGAAGTTTCACCAACTCTGTCATGTAGGGGCATCAATTCAGATTCCGTGTCAATTGTCCTACTTTCCCAGCTAGTAATTCTCTACATCAGAAAGCCCACTCTCAACCGTTTCCTCTTTCAAAGGCAGTTGCTCTTAGAGTCTGCACATGGCACTTGGGGCCTGCTGGTCGTTGGCTACTCCCCTCTGTACCTTGGGTCTAACAGCTGCGGGGCATCAAGATGAGCACGTCTCTTGTTCTAGGACTTAATATAGTTTGGGGCACATGGTAAGCAATAATCACTTCTTTAGTTGATCCAAGTGTTGGATCTTTCTTAATTATTCTACTACCACAATTTTCTTGTTCTAAGATTTGTCCCCCCCATTTTAATATCTCTTAAGGTGGCACTCACCTTGCACTTGATGACATATCCTAGTTTAACTGACAGCATTTCTCTTTCTTAGTCGAACATAAACTATAGTGCATCTTACCCTTGATGAAAGCTAGGATGCAATTAAATACTCTATTATGGTTACGATCCTAGTCCATTCCATTACTCTAACACTGACTACTACATAACCCTGTCGTTGAAACTAATGTGGACTTTAATCCAATACCTGATCCTGACTGTAAACCTGACACTGGCTCTAGACTTCACCTGACCCTGACTCAGGCAAACACCAGAAACCTAACCCTGAACCTAAAAGTGACCCTGACCCTGACCCTAACACTAACCCTGAAACTGATGTGAGCCTGACCCTAACTCTAACCCTAAACCTAAGCCTCCCTGACACTTACACGGGCCCTGACCCGAAACCTAACGCTGAACCTAACCCTAAAACTAACCCCTAACATTATCCCTGACACTGACCCTAACCCGGTCTAACCCTAACCCTCAACCTACCTCTACCCTAACACTAACCACACTTTAACAATAATCCCGAACCTCTCCCAGACCATGATCATAACCATAACTCTGAAATTTGCCTTTGTCAGATCTTAAACTTAAACCTGACCCTGGCCTTGACCTTAACACTGACCCTATCCCAGACTGTAAACCTAACTCTGATGCAAACCGTTATCCTGAACAGAATCGTAACCCTAAAGCTAACCCTGATCCTGAACCTACTCATAAAACAGAACCTAAACATAAAGCTGACCTTACCATAACCATGAACCTAACCCTGACCCTGACCTTACCGTGACACTAAACCTGTCCTAAACCTAACCCTGAACTGACATGACCTTGCCCCCAAACAAAAACTTGAACCTGACCCTAAATCTGACCATCATCCTGAACCTGACACTAAACCTAACAGTCACCCTAACACTGACACTGACCCTGACTCTGACCATAACCCTAACCCTGACCCTACTGTGAGCATGACCCTAAACCTAACCATGAACCTAACCCTAACCCTGACCCCTACCCTAAGCCTCGCTAACCCTGACTCCAACGAGGTCTAAACCTAAACCTGACCCTAAGTCTTTCTTCTCCCTAACCCTAACACTAACCTGGTCTAAACCCAGCTCTGTTCCCTCCAGTGGGGACAAGAGCTGCACCCAGGCCTCCCAAGGGCTGGGGGAAGGCTGTATGGGGGTCACTGGATGGGCACTGCATTGAGTGAAGTGTGAGCCTTGAGCAGCTTGGGGACCAGCGGCTCAGGGAGCTCTGGTGGAGCAGAAAGGTTGGTAAGGAGCCCCCAGGCAGTGGTGACCTCACTTCCCTGATGACAGAGCCCAACAGAATTCGAACCCACGTATCCAGGCACCCCATAAAGAGAAAACCCTCCTGCCCAGCTCATTTCTAGGCACATCCTAAAGGAAGCGACATGTTCTTCTGCTGTACTGAAGCCGAGAGGATGCAGGGAGAAGAGAGCTCGCCGCTTGACACATCCCCTCCCTGGCAGGTCATATCAGGTTTCACGAATGCCTCAGGCCCTTTGGCTAATAAAATCAAAAGGTGACACCAGGCTGCTCAGAGTCAGAGAGTCCCACACCTTCTGATCCACTGGTGTAGCCCTAGGTCTCTTCGCAGTCTCTCTCTCACTGTGTGTGTGTGTGTGTGTGTGTGTGTGTGTGTGTGTGTGCCTCTGAGTGTCTGTGTCTTTGTGTGTATAGAGGACCTGGCCATGCCATCATGGGTGGAGATGACCCAAGCAGGATCAGGCTGATGAGGGGTTAGATGTCTGGTGGGCAAGTCATGTTCACACCCCAGTTTAAGGCTGGTTAAGTGGGATCGGGTGGAGGGTCTACACCCTTCTGCCCAGGGATTATCCTGAGACCTTGAAGAGATGGGTCCATAGCCAGGAGCGGGGCTAACCCCAACAGTAACCACTAACCCTGACCCTGACACTGACTGTGAGCCTACGCCAAACCCTAACCCAAGCCCTGACCCTGACACTGACTGTGATCCTGAACTGAACCCTAAACCTAAACCTTAGCCTGACACTCACCCTGATGTGGACCCTGAACTTAAACTTAAATCTGACCTTACCGTAACCATGACTCAAACCTAATCATGACACAGACCCTGACCCTAATCCTAACCCTGATGCTGACCTAACCCTGACACTAACCCTAACACAGACCGTGACTGTGAGCCTGACCCTTACCCTAAACCTAAAGGTAACTCTAACCATGACCCTAATACGGACCCTGAACCTAAACCTAACGCTGACCCTGACCCTAACACTAACCCCTACCCTAAACCAAACTCTAACACTGACCTTACGCTGTCTAACCCTAACCCTAACCATAACCCTACTTCTAACTCTAACCCTAACACCAATCCCAAACCCTACCACCAAAACCTAACTGTGACACTGAACCGAACATTGACCCTAAACCAAATCTGACCCTAAACCTGACCCTGTCCCTGACCTTCACCTGATCCAGACCCTGACCCTAATCCTAACCATGACACTAACACTGACCACTACATAATCCTGTCCCTGACCCGAATGTGGACTTTAAACCAATACCTATACCTGACCCTAAACCTGACACTGGCGCTAAACTTCACCCTGACCCTGACCCAGACCATGACCATAAACCTAGCCCTGACCCTTACAGTGACCCCGACCCTGACCTGAACAACAAACTGACCCTGACTGTGAGCCTGACCCTAACACTAACCCTAAATGTAATCCTGACCCTGACACTAACACGGGCCCTCCCCAGAATCCTATCGCTGAACCCAACCCTAACACTAACCACTAAACCTACCACGGACCCTGATCCTAACAAGCTCTAACCCTAAACATCAACCAAACGCTAACCCTAACACTAACCCTAACTTTAACAATAACCCTGACCCTATACATGACTATGATCATAACCCTAACCCTGAACATTGCCTATACCAGAACCTGACCCTATACGTGACCCTGACCCTGAGCCTAAACCTAACCATGACCCTAACACTGACCACTACATAACCCTGTCGCTGACCCGAATGTGGACTTTAAACAAATACCAGATCCTGACCGTAACCCTGACACTGGCCCAAGACTTCACCCTGACCCTGAACCAGACCATGACCATAAATCTTACACTGACCCAAACAGTGACCTGACACTGACATGAACACTGAACCTGACCCTGACTGTGAGCCTGACCCTAACTCTAACCCTAAATGTAACCCTGACCGTGACACTAACACGGGCCCTAACCCGAAACCTAACGCTGAACCTAACCCTAAAACTAACCCCTAACATTATCACTGACCCTGACCCTAACCCGGTCTAACCCTAACCCTCAACCTAACTCTAACCCTAACCCTAACCCCACTTTAACAATAATCCTGACCCTCTACCTGACCCTGATCATATCATACCCCTATCTATGAACTTTGCCTATGTCAGAGCTTAACCTTAAACCTGACCCTGGCCTTGACCGTAACACTGACCCTAACCCTGAATGTACACCTAACTCTGACCCAATCCAAGATCCTGAACATAATCGTAACCCTAAAGCAAACCCTGATTCTGAACCTACTCATAAAACAGATCCTAAACATAAAGCTGACCTTACCATAACCATGAACCTAACCCTGACCCTGACCCTAACCCTGACACTAAACCTGTCCCAAACCTAACCCTAACCCTGACATGAACCTTGCCCCCAAACCAAAACTTGAACCTGACCCTAAATCTGACCATGACCCTGAACCTGACTCTAAACCTAACCGTCACCCTAACACTGACCCTGACCCTGACTCTGACCGTTACGCTAACCGTGACCCTACTGTGAGCCTGACCCTAAACCTAACCATGAACCTAACCCTAACCCTGACCCCTACCCTAAGCCTTACGCTAACCCTGACCCCAACGACGTCTAAACCTAACCCTGACCCTAAGTCTTTCTAAAACCTAACCCTAACACTAACCTAGTCTAAACCCAGCTCTGTTGCCTCCAGCGAGGACAACAGCTGCACCCAGGCCTCCCAAGGGCTGGGTGGAGTCTGAATGGGAGTCACTGGATGGGCACTGCATTGAGTGGAGTGTGAGCCTGAGCAGCTTGCGCACCGGTGGCTCAGGGAGGTCTGGTACAGCAGGAAGTTCGGTAAGGAGCCCCCAGGTAGTGGTGACCTCACTACCCTGACGACAGAGCCCAACGGAATTGCAACCCATGTATCCAGGCAACCCATTACAGAGAAAAACCCCCTGCCCAGCTCATTTCTAGGCACATCCTAAAGGAAGCGACATGTTCTTCTGCTGTACTGAAGCCGAGAGGATGCAGGGAGAAGAGAGCTCGCCCGCCAGACACGTCGCCTCCATTCAGGTCATATCAGGTTTCCCCAATGCCTCAGACCCTTTGGCTAATAAAATCAAAAGGTGACACCAGGGGGCTCAGAGTCAGAGAGTCCCACACCTTCTGATCCACGGGTGTAGCCCTAGGTCTCTTCCCCGTTTTTGTGTGTGTGTGTGTGCCTCTGGGTGTCTGTGTGTCTGTGTGTAAAGAGGACCTACCATGCCATCGTGGGAGGAGATGCCCCAAGCAGGATCAGGCTGATGAGGGTTTAGATGTCTGGTGGGCAAGTTATGTTCACACACCAGTTTAAGGCTGGTTAAGTGGGATCGGGTGGAGGGTCTACACCCTTCTGCACAGGGTTTATCCTGAGAGCCTGAACGGATGGGTCCATGACCCAGGAGCGGGGCTAACCCTAACAGTAACCACTAATCCTGACCCTGACACTGACTGTGAGCCTGCCCCAAACCCTAACCCAAACGCTGACACTGACCCTGACCCTGACACATTATGCCCCGCGATTGCTTAAGTACGAAGAGGGCACAAACACGCATTGTGACCTTCAGCGTGAGTCCTGTCCTCTAGTAAGTCCTCTCAGTGGCTGGACCATTAGACGTCATAATGGGCTTGCCATGCCCCTAGGACCCAAGTTTTAACCACCTTTCTGGTTGTCCCCTCACCCCTCCCCAGGGCTCTGCTCTGGAAACTCTGTTTTGGTGGGACACGTGAGGTAAAAACAAAACAAAACCAACTCCTCCCATCTCAAAGAATAACCCCAAACTCTTCGGATCGGGCCAAATGCCCAGAGAGGAAGACTCGTCCATGGCCCATGAGGCCACCCGGACATTCCACGGCCATCAGTGACACAATATCCAGAGACAAAATCTTGAGCAAGCGTCTTACACTTGCCCCCTTGTTCATATCCTGAAGAGTTCTCCTCACTGTCTGTAGATCAGTCCTGCAATACCTACGACCCAAAACCTAAGCCGAGTTTGTGTTTTCAGACAACTGTCCCCACAGCCCTGGCCCACAAAACCTACAGGCACAGGTTCTTGGAGCCAAACCTGAGGACTGTACCTGGGAATTCTGCCCATTCCATTGGCCACAAACCTAGAAATAGGATGATAAACCTCCAAAGTGCCCGGGGCCACCCCAATAGTGTTGACTGCCCAGGAAAAACAAGGGCGGTCTGACACCAGCTGAGCATCTACCTGCACTTAGACCCGTGGACAGATGTCCCCAGAGGTAAATTGCAGTGAGCAGGCCCCTAGATCCTAATCGGATCCATTGCTTTGTTGTCCAGGCATCTCTCCTCAGAGGCCTGGATTCCAATAGCAGCATATGGCTGTTTCTTGAGGCACCCATCAGAAGAAATCTCGTCTCCACGTGGGAATCTTGCACGTTGGAGCTGAGTCAAAGCCTCTGGTTAGGAGAACCCTTCAGGGACCCTGTGCCACTGCCTCATTCCAAGTTCTCCATGGACACAAACCCACATTAGGACCCATCCACAAGAGAGTCCATTTCAACTCAACCCTCTCAGTTTCTCCCCCAGATCCAGCAGATCTAACCTGTCTTGTCACTAGGACACAAGAGGAATAAGAGTCGGGTTTCCCAGCCATCCATCCTTAGAACCCTACTCGGAATCGATCCGTATGGGAAGTCCTGGAGCCAACCAACAGGTCTCAATCGCCCTGCAGAAGAATCTTTACGGTTTGGAGCATCTCACAACTCCCATCGTGGGAAAAATTCCATGGCCTCGTGATCCACCACCTCTTCATGAAGAGGGCCATAAGGGACAAAAACTCCAACCTGAGCGTTTGTCAGATCCTCACCTGATTTCAGATATACGAGATCTTGTTTCATCTGCAGAGCGTACCTGCCATGCCCTTGCCCAGACCATAAGGTTGCTTGGGTTCTCAGACTTCTGTTCTCAACTCCTGGCCCACAAGCCCTCCAGTTTGGCAATTCCAGAACTACAATGCAGCCCTCTGCCTGCCCTCCAGAAGAAAAAACATTGCCCTCTGGGGCTAACCAGAAACCCCTGAAATATATGGGGGAAATATCCCTAGAAAAACAGCTATAATAACTGGCTGCTCTTGATAGATCCAGATCCTGTGGTAGGCAAAGAAGAGCTGGTTTTAGCCAGAGGATGATCTCCGTTTGTCTTCATGATCTGGCATTTCCTGCAAGCCAGGCATGGGGCTCTGCACTATAGCTGCAAATGCTGGGGGGCCCTCAATGTCCCTTTTCTCTTCTCAGGGGGACAACGGGCATGTCCATGGTGCAGTGTGACAGGCTTTACCACAGGGAGATAAAAGACTGCCAAGGGTAGGTTGGAGCTAGGAAAAACCACTTAGGAACAGATTTTCAGGGGAGGTGATAGACAAGGGCAAAGCGAAGAATGAGGATGAGTGTGTCAAGTTTCAAAGTGCCAGGAGGCAGCACAGTGCATTCGGGAAACTACAGCAAGTTCATGACAACCGACAGCTGATCTGGCAGCATCACCTGGGGATGGAGGCAGAGCCCCGGGGTTAACAATGGGGGTGAGATGGTTTGTATACTATGGCGAGGAGGTGAGGTACTACACTGTGGGGGCACAGGGAGCTACGGGAGGATTTCAAATATCAGAATCGTAACCATAATAGTGTATTTAATTGCATCCTAGCTTTCATCAAGGGTAAGATGCCCTATAGTTTATATTCGACGAAGAAAGAGAAATGCTGTCAGTTAAACTAGGATATGTCATCAAGTGCAAGGTGAGTGCCATCTTAAGAGATATTAAAAAGGGGGGGTGGAAAAATTTTAGAACTATAAATTGTGGTAGTAGAATAATTAAGAAAGATCCAACACTTGGATCAACTAAAGAAGTGATTATTGCTTACCATGTGCCCCAAACTATATTAAGTCCTAGAACAAGAGACGTGCTCATCTTGATGCCCCGCAGCTGTTAGACCCAAGGTACAGAGGGCAGTAGCCAACGACCAGCAGGCCCCAAGTGCCATGTGAAGACTCTAAGAGTAACTGCCTTTGAGAGAGGAAACGGTTGAGATTGGGCTTTATGAGGTAGAGAATTATTAGCTGGGAAAGTAGGAAAATTGACAAAGAATCGGAATTGATGCCCCTACATGACAGAGTTGGTGAAACTTCCCTTCTCAGAGATCTTGAGGCTCCTCAGAAATGTATTTTTCATTTTGGACAGAACATTAAGGATAAATATGATCTGTTCGAGTTCCTGGTTCTCTCATCAGGACTGTTTCTTAGGCTTCACTGGCACAAGAAAAGGGTTTTGATAGTCCAGGGTAAATCCTGACAAAAGGAAAGCACGGTATCTATGAAAAACTAACCACTCAGAAGAGAACAACAGATAAAAGGCCAGAACGACCTGACCCTGCAGGATAGGTAAGGCTGGTCCGGCAACAGGGGTAGAGGGGAAGTGCCCATCTCCTGCTAGAAGAGCTAGAAAAGTCCCCTTCTGGAGAGACCACCAGGAGAGGAGAGCAGTAGCTGATAATGGTGAATATTTTAATCAGCCAAGAAGGTCATAATGACAAAGTTCCACGATCACAGTAAACCTATGGGATTAAAAAATAAAAAATAAGAAAAAGATTTTTTTAAAAAAGACCTTTTTTTTAAGGAATTTAAACAAAAGTCCTTTTTAAGAGACAGTTGGCTGTTTAAACCAAAAGTACAACTCACTGAGAGAATTGCCGCATTTTTTATTGGGGTAGAAAGGACCTGGAATGTAGAAAGACCCATTCTGCAGAGGAAAAAATAGAATCACTAACAGGCCTCATGCCTTGCACAGCCAGTGGCTAGAATCCCTGCCTCATGAGACCCTGTGCTAGAAGGCCGCTAGAACCATCTCAACTATGTTAGTCTTTCTTGGAAGCCAACAAGTGTTTGCCCAGTTAAGAGCACGGTAACAATCAGTCACATTATGTTATAATGATTGTCGATATCTTTAAAAGCCTTGTCAAGTTACTTTTTGAGTAACCCTCACTACTCCCTTAGAGAAATTTATCTGTGGTTCACCTCTTTGAAATACCTCATTGTTGTTCCATATTTATCATAGCCAAAAAAAAAAAAAAAAGCTTTTTATTAACAAAGTGTTCAGAAGGGGGCGCCATTGTAAACAATGAGAGTTTTCGCTGCCGGGACGATTTTGTTGCAGAAACAGCTGAAAGCAATCAGGTCAGACAGAGCCAACGGCTGGAGGCATTTTTAAAATTACAAAAACCGAACCAAATCTAACCAAAACAAAAATCAAAAATCAAAACCAATTGCCAAGATTTCAAGCTTGCTACTAAAGGCATGACATTCTCCTAAGACATGCGAGTGACTTGATCAATATATTTATATATTTATATTTGAAGAAGAAGGAACTATTTGATGCAGCAAATCCACGTTGGTTAAAAATTACCAGAAATGGGGTCCCCTGCGTGGCTCAGTGGTTTAGGCCTCTGCCTTCGGCTCAGGTCATGAATTCAGGGTCCTGTGATGGAGCCCCACATCGGGCTCTCTGCTCAGCGGGGAGCCTGCTTCCCCCCTCTCTCTCTGCCTCCCTCTCTACCTACTTGTGATCTGTCTGTCAAATGGGTAAATAAGATCTTTAAAAAAAGAATTACTAGATGTGAAATACATCGAGGGTATGGGAAGGAAAATGATTTCACCTGATCTGACTAGGAAGTGTTTGAAGCCTGAATTAAAGTGCTATAAAAAGAGTAAAGACCTGGGAAATATATGGGGAAAAATCTTTGGACAAACAGCAATAATAACTGGCTGCCCTTTATTGGTCCAGATCCTACGGTAGGCAAAGAAGAGCTGGTTTTAGCCAGGGGATGATCTCCGTTTGTCTTCATGATCTGGCATTTCCTACAAGCAAGGCATGGGGCTCTGCACTAGAGCTGCAATTGCTGGGGGGCCCTCATTGTCCCTTTTCTCTTCTTAGGGGGACAACGGGCATGTCCATGGTGCAGTGTGACAGGCTTTACCACAGGGAGATAAAAGACTGCCAAGGGTAGGTTGGAGCTAGGAAAAACCACTTAGGAACAGATTTTCAGGGGAGGTGATAGACAAGGGCAAAGCGAAGATTGAGGATGAGTGTGTCAAGTTTCAAAGTGCCAGGAGGCAGCACAGTGAATTCGGGAAACTACAGCAAGTTCATGACAACCGACAGCTGATCTGGCAGCATCACCTGGGGATGGAGGCTGAGCCCCGGGGTTAACACTGGGGGTGAGATGGTTTGTATACTATGGCGAGGAGTTGAGGTACTACACTGTGGGGGCACAGGGAGCTACCGGAGGTTTTCAACTATCAGAATCGTAACCATAATAGAGTATTTAATTGCATCCTAGCTTTCATCAAGGGTAAGATGCACTATAGTTTATGTTCGACTAAGAAAGTGAAATGCTGTCAGTTAAACTAGGATATGTCATCAAGTGCAAGGTGAGTGCCACCTTAAGAGATATTAAAATGGGGGGGATGGAAAAATTTTAGAACTATAAATTGTGGTACTAGAATAATTAAGAAAAATAATACAAGAACACTTGGATCAACAAAAAAATTGATTATTGCTTACCATGTGCCCCAAACTATATTGTCTCCAAAATTTTATATTATTTGATAGGTCAGATATATATAAAATTACATTTAAAGTTTTAAAAATATCAGCAAGGGACGCCTGGGTGGCTCAGTTGGTTAAGCAGCTGGCTTCAGCTCAGGTCATGATCCCAGCGTCCTGGGATCGAGTCCCGCATCCGGCTCCTTGCTCGGCACGGAGCCTGCTTCTCCCTCTGCCTCTGCCTGCCATTCTGTCCGCCTGTACTCACTCTCTCTCCCTCTTTCTCTGACAAATAAATAAAATCTTTAAAAAAAATTAAATAAATAAATAAATAAAAATATCAGCAAATATTTTCATTTAAATGCAAGTTTCAAAGAAAATCTACTTTTCCAAACACGACTTTTTATCCTATTGTTTTTTAATTTTGTCGACAACTGATAAAAAGTTTAGTGAGACGATAAATGTTTGATCGAAAATAATGATTAATAGATGTAGGTTCAAATTATTATGTTCCATTAAAAATGATTTATTCTTTGATGAACATCTGTTTGGTAATATGTTGTATCCAGATATAGTAAATTAATGACATATATAAAATTATAGGGAAATGACACCTTCCATTCCATTATGAGTAGAGCTTTTAAATGCTATTTGTCACAACCTGTCATCTTGTCATTATGTAGCATTATGTAACATTTTAAAAATGTATACTCTTAACTTTGAAGTCTTTTAGAAATCTAAAATATGACTTTCTATGGTTTGTGTTTCCATATTCCTTTATTGCCAGTTTGAACAAATCCACATGCTTTGATTCAAAGGTAATAAATTCCTCTTATTTGGAAAAATGATGTTTATTTTTGTTCTCTCATCCTTAGCAGGTGGTTTCATTTTAGCACACTTCAGAGTTATAATTTCATGCTTATTAAAAACATTTATTATGATCTACGTAGATGAATGAAACTTTTATTTATTAAATTATTTGCCAAAAAAAGTCTGTTATTTTTAAAAATGTATTTCCTTTGAAGGGCTATTTTAGAGCATTCAGAGAGGATCTAGGAGTGTGGTATTATGCAATTTTTAAGTAGGTATGAAATGGTTATTTATATGATTGTTTTTTTAAGGCTTATGTATATTGTCCATTATATGCTATAAAATATTTTGAAAGTAAATTTAAGGCATGTTTTACCTAGTTTCTATTTTGGAAAAAAATATTGAAATGACTTATGAAATTCAGTATACTCTCAACATTATTTTTTTCTGAAATTTACAAATTGTCTACTGAACCTATTATATGGCAGATATTTTCCAAAGTGGTGGTATCATGATATATGCCAACAACAGTTTAGATTTTTTGTTGCTTCTCAATCTAGCTCCGACGAAGTACAATTAGCCTTTATAATTTTAGCCATTCTAATAGATATGTAAGCATGTCTCATTATGATTTTAATTTGTATTTCTTTAATGTCTAAATGTTGAGAAATTTGTCATGTACTTATAAGCCATCCATATCCTTTTGGTGACATGTCTCTGCAATAATTTTCTTCACATGTAAAATTGGATACTCTGTTTGGTTATTAGTAAGGTTTTTTATTTTTATTCATTTTTTTAATAATCAGAATAGATGTCCATTATCAGATATATAATTTGCAAATCCCTTCTCCATCTTTACGGTTTCTCATTGGAGCTTTGATAGCTGTGTCTTTCAAGAAAGTGCTACTTCTTTCCTGGTACACGGAGGAATGACTAGAACATTATCAATGTTGACCTTTGCAAAGAAAATCATGGCTTAAGATATATGTAGTCTGCGGTTGTTGGGAGTGTTCTGTAATATCAAGCATATCTAGTTAGTTGATAATTTTGTTCAAGTCTTACATATATTACCAATTTGATGACCATTTGTCTATATAATCTTAAAATAAAGTTGTTGAAATTTTTTCTATTTCTCTTCTAAGGTAGAAGTTATGATTTTTGTTCTTAGTTTTTCCCTATATATCCCCAAATCTGTTATTAAGTATTAAAAGTCAAGAATTATTATACTCCCTGAGGAATTCATCCTTTTACTATTCTGTAATTTTGACTTGATCTTTATGTCTGATAATGAAATTTGCTTTAAAATCACTTTTCATTATCTTGATATAACCACCAAAGTTATAGTGTGATTAGTGTTAATATAGCATATTTTTTCTTTTTCTTTTTAAAGCACTTCTATATTTAATCCTGACCAAAAAAAAAAACCAAAACAAAACAGCTTTTTAGCTCTGGAAGCACATTTCTAAATTATCTTTTTTTTTTTAAATGAAGCAGTAGCAATTATTGTTAAGGGACCTAAACTGAAAGTACGTTTAGAAATTTATTTATTTATTTATTTATTTATTTATTTATTTAAGAAAAGATTTTATTTTGTTTATTGACAGCAAGAGAGAGAAAGAGAGAGAGAGAGAGGAAGCGCACAAGCGGGGGGAATCACGTGCAAAGGGAGAGGAAGAAGCAAGCTCCTTGGGGTGCAAGTAGTCCCATGCAGGGCTGGAGCCCTGTACACTGGAATCATGACCTCAGCCAAAGGCAAACATCTGCTTAAACAGCTGAGTCATCCAGGCACCCCTAGAAAATTTTTTTAAAAAAAGACCTTTTAAAAACATTTTGTTTCTTTCTTTTTTTTAAATATTTTATTTATTTGAGAGACAGAGAGATAGGAAGAGGAACTATAAGCAGGGCAGAGGGAAAAGGAGAAGCAGGTTTCCCACTGAGCAGAGAGCCTGATGTGGGGCTCCATCCCAGGACCCTGGGATCATGACCTGAAAAGAAGGGACACTTATGGAGGAAGCAACCCAGACACCTCTTTTCTCTGTTTTTAATATATGGCAACTGATGCTTCCCAGCCACGAGGAGCATATTACCCATTGATTAAATCTTTGATAACAACCAATTTAAAAGGTGTGTAAATATATACTTACTCAGATTTATACACTTTGTGTTTTCTTCATAGTTTGGGGCTGGACCCCATGGTCACAACACTGCTTTCAGTCTTTGCCTTCCCATCTTTTGATACCAGGTATTTGGTCAGCAAAGCAAATTAGTATCAAAATTAATAAGCCCTTGGCACCATATCTCTGGAGCAGGGGTTGCTCTTAGCCAAGGCCCACAGCAGTTGACCTCCCCTCACTAGTGCTATAGCCCCAAGGACTAGGTCCCTGCCACCAGAACTCAGTCTTACATGTTATGCTAAGCAGACAAAACCAAAACAGAAAAGCTCCAACAGCTTTCACTGGCATGCCTCATCTCCCACTCCCTCGACGTCCAGGCAGTACCAGATGCCAGGGAGGGGTCTTGGTCCAACATATGGGCGGGAAGGAAGTAGCCACGAGCAAGTACCTGCCTCTCTGTGCCTTTCTTTCATGAGCAGGTTGTAAGGAGGAGGAAGAGGAAGGGGAAGAGAGGTGAACTTCAAGGGGTGAAGGCCTCAGGTAGGCAGCTGGCTCCTGCCAGTAGGAAAGGGACAAAGGAGAAGGCAGTGAGTCTTGCAGGGAGGGTGGGGGGTAAGGGTTACAGCTTATGACGGAATCTGGACAGGAGTAATAGGGATACTAGTCATTTGAGTCCACCATTGGCAAGCTGGGCTGGGTGTCAGGGCAGATAGGCCTCCCTGGGCAACGGCACATGAGAGAAGGTGGAATTCTTCTCTGAGGAGCAGGTGGAGCTTCAGGTGTTGGGAAAGCATAGACAGTATTGTTCCAGGGCCAAGGACAGGTCCAGATACTCCTGGTTGGAGGTCAAGGCCACAGTATGATCCAGGTCTTCTACCAGCAGCTTGAAGGAACCACATGCCAGCCACCCCTCATTATTGTGTATAACTCTCTGGTGCACTTATTGGCTTATCCATCAAATGACTCCTTCAGCAGCTTGAAAGCCACCTCCACAGGCACTCCAGGATATGGGAGGCTTCCAGATTGAAGATTTTGCACAGGATCACCCCAAAAGACCAGAAGTCACTCTGGTGGATGTAGCTCTGGTCAAACATGGCCTTAGGGACCATCCACTTCACAGGCAGTCCACTGTTGGTTGTCTTTTTATAGTAACTGATGTGGTGATATCTCTGGCAAGGCTGAAGTCTGAGATCTTCATCATGTTGTCCTTTGTCACCAGCACTTCCCTGGTGGCCAGGTCTTGGTGTATGCACTTCTTGGAGGCAAGGTACTCCATGCCTCAGGCTACCTGATAGGCACAGGATACCAGGTCCTTGGAGGAGAGTTGCTCTGCTGCATTGTGGCTGATATTGTAACAGTACTCCAGGTCAGGAGGCCTCTGGGCCTGCAGGTACTCCTGTATGTTGTCTTTGGAGATACATTCCATGAGAGTGTACGAAGGACCATCCTGTGTGCAGAACCCAGCAGGTTGATGGTGTCCTTGTGCTGACCAATCATCTTCATCATCTCCATTTCTGAGATTAGGTTTAACAGGTCTTTCTCTGTAGCATCTGACTTCAACATCTTCACAGACACTTTAGTCAAATGGTTGGATTTGTCTTTGTCCAGCCCAATGGCCTCCTCCAACACCATCTGCCCAAAGTAGGCCTGTCTTAGGGGTCTGCCTAAACTGCCTACAACCAGCCTGTCTCAAGGCAGTTATGAACTCTAGATTATCCTCAAAAACATTAAACCACAAGCTAAAAATTCTATTCACTAGGTCTCTCTCGCAGTTCTAATTTTCTTATCTTTCATCATTTATCTTTTTCCTAATTCTTATTTTCAGTATAGTTTATTTTGCTTCCAGGTGTTTCCCCTGGTTTCTGTATGCTGTTTCATAGGGAAGAATTATCCTGTCATAAAATTATTTCTTGAGCATTCATTACATCTCTCAGTTAAAATGGGTTCTTTTATGGTATTGATTCATTTGAGTTTTCTCAAAATGGGAAGAATTTTCAAAATGGTGTTTTCCTCAAGGTTCAGAGTATGTCTTAGCCTCATCTTTAAGCTTTTTGAAATTCACTTTACAGATTCTTGTCCCTCTTTTTATCTTTTTAAAATAAAATGTTTTATTTTTACTATTTTTTTATTTGAGTATAGTGATATTCAGTGTTACATTGGTTTCAGGTTTTCAATATCTCCATACATTATTCTATGATCACTATAAATATAGCCACCATCTGTCACCATATAACACTATTATAATATCATTGATTATATTCTCTACACTGTCCCAGATCTCTTTTTAAAATCTCTAATTTTTATGTTTTCTGTTATTCCAATTTTCAACCATCATTTTACATGGTTACTTTAATAAAATATGCCTGATTACACACTCTTTGCTGAAAAGCTCTTTTTTTTTAAATTAACATATAATGTATTATTAGCCCCAGGGGTACAGGTCTGTGAATCGCCAGGTTTACACACTTCACAGCATTCACCACAGCACATACCCTCCCCAATGTTCATAACCCCACCACCCTCTCCCTACCCTCCCCACCCCCCGGCAACTCTCAGTTTGTTTTGTGAGATTAAGAGTCTCTTATGGTTTGTCTCCCTCCTGATCCCATCTTGTTTCATTTACTCTTTTCCTGTCCCCCAAGCACCCACATTGCACCTCCAGTTCCTCATATCAGAGAGATCATATGATAGTTTCTTTCTCTGGTTGACTTATTTTGCTAAGCATAATACCCTCTAGTTCCATCCATGTCATCGCAAATGGCAAGATTTCATTTCTTTTGATGGCTGCATAGTATTCCATCGTATATATATATATATACCATTCATTTCTTGATGGACATCTAGGTTCTTTCCATAGTTTGGCTATTGTGGATATTGCTGCTATAAACATTTGGTGCACGTGCCCCTTTGGATCATATACTAGTCTTCTTTACCTCTATCAGAAGCCCAGTAAGCTTATTTATTTATTTACTCACACAAACACATGATCCAACACAACGTTTTTTGTTGTTCAAATGTATTATAATGTCTTACCGCTTAACACTATGCTTACTGTTCTCTTTCACTGTCTGACTAAATCCTCATCATCACTATGCCATTTAATGACAAAGAACAATTGAACTCAGAGTTCTCTCCATATCAGGGAATGAAGACTCCACCCTTCTGTTTGTGCAGGTAAAATAAATGTTGATATTGTCTGTCCTGCACATACCCCATCCTGTTCACCGGAATATTCACCATCAAAATATATACAAAATAAAAACCATACCTCACCACTTCTATTACCACCCAGCATGCTAAAAACACCATCATATGTTCCTGAATTATTGACTTGATTGATAGCCCCACTTCCACACATACTGCACTCCTTTCTCCCTGCAAATTTATTTTGGTACAGCAACTTAACCTAAAAATCAAGTCAGATGATTTTATTCTGCTGTTGAAAGTCTTTTGGTATCTTCCCCTTTCATATTAAATAAAAACTGAAGGCGTTTCAATGTACTAGAAGGTACAATACGTTCTTCCTCTCTCCACCACTATAAACTCCTCATTGGCCTCCTTGCTTTTCCTCAAAAGTAACAGACAAGCTGTTCACACAGAGTCTATATACTTACTTGCTCTGCCTAGAGCAATCTTTTCCTTTAATATTTGTATAACACCCTCCTTCACTTCCTGGGTCTTTGTGCAAATAACATCTCCTAAATGAGATATAACCACCCAACAAAAAATAAAATTAACTTTCATCCCAGCATCCTCCAATGGCTTTTACCTTTCTTGTATTTCTTTGTAACACTTATCGCCATCAACCATCAATCATTATTCTATTACTGGTTTATTTCCTTATTTGAGACAGAGAGAGAGAGAATTGGGAGGGTGCGCAGAGGAAGAAGAAAACACCCCACTGCCTAGAAAGCCTGCTGGGGAGTTACATCCCAGGACCCTGAGATCATGACCCAAGCCAGAGGCAGTCACTCAATGGACTGAGCCACCGAAGCGCCCCTCTATTATTGGTTTATTTCACTATTATATTTCAAAAGAATGTAAGCTCTTTGTGGTCAGCTATTTTATATGTTTTATTAATTGAAGTATTCTCAGAAAGGTAGCTGGCAGATTGTAAGGGATCACTAAACTGTATTTTGTTGTTATTATTGGGCTCCTTTATGGGCTTTACCTCTTACGCTAGAAGTCTATCCTTCAGATGTAAGCAATAAGAATAGAACCCTGCTGCCGGGTTCAAATGAGTAAAAAGCCTGTATTAAGTGGATATTTTAAAAGCTAAATGAATGGCTTAATAGTTGTATATAGGGAGAAAGGGAACATATTTTCCACAGTTTAGAAGTGGAGTTCTTTTATAGAGTTCTTGTACAAGCCTACACTATTGAACGATAATGGGCAGTTGTACATTACAATTATACAAACACTTTGGTATTTATATCATTTTTTTGTAATTCATGACTGGATCATTTGATTCCTTAGGAGCATTACAGCATTTCAACTTTTCACGTTCAATAAACTTATTGGGGTTGTTACCTTTTTTATTCAAATGGAGAAATAGTCATGATTTAATCTAAATAAAGTGTTATTGATTGTGTTGTTTTCTAGGAATGAGTCGCACATGCTAGTTTAAAAGTTTTGTTAAATTCCCAAGTCTGTCACCGATAAAAGCCTTTTGTAGATTAGTAACTTGATCAAAACAGAAAAGTTATGCAACACTCAATTGTTATACTATCTTTGTTTCCATCTTGCATTGTAATAACGCCCATCTTAACTCTGTTTAAGACAAGTCATCAACAGATGGCTTTCTGGCATTGATGGCATGATATGAAATCTAGTATAACTAATAGTTTTTGGTTTTAGTAGCCTATAAATCAATTTAGAAAAATATATGTATTTGAATATAAGATAAAGTTTTAAATTATTTGGCAATAGTAAACTAAACTTTTTTTGAAAATTTTTATTTTCTAAAATTTCATTGAGCTCTTTTGCATATTGAAACAAGTTACAAAAAGTTAAGGTTTATTTACCCCAATTCAAAATTATTAGGAATATAATCATAGAGGTTGAAGTATTTAAAATATTGAACCCAAAATATTTTATTAGGTAAATTCATGAATGCTGAGCATTCACTGTTAAAATATACTAATACTATTGATAGACTGGTAGAAGCCTAAAATCAAATATTTATTAAATATTTATATCCATATCTTTTCATGGCTTGGTAATTCATTTCTCTAGCATTAAATAATATTCCATTGTTTGCATGTACCACACTTTATTTGACCTTTCACCTATGGAAGGATATCTTGGTTGCTTCCAAGCTTTTGTCAGTTATGAATAAAAGTACTATAGACCTCTTTGTGGGTATAGATTTCATCTTCTTTGGATAAATACCAAGAACTGCTACTGCTGAATCATCTGGCAAGAATATGTTTAGTTTTGTAAGAAACTGCCAAGTTTTTTCCATTCTTTATTCTCAATAGACATGGAAGAACATTCCTGTTTCTCCACATCCTCACCAACATTTCGTGTTCTGTTTTCAGTGTTCTGAATTCTGGGTATGTACGGGGGTCTCTTTTTTGTTTTAATTTGCATTTTCCTGCTGACATATGATGTGAAGCATCTTTTTATATGCTTATTTGCATCTGTAATATTTTCTTTTGTGAGGTATCTGCTAAGGTCTTTGGCTCATTTTTAATCAGGTTTTTCCCCCATTGTTGAGTTTTAAGGGGTCTTTGTGTATTTTTGATTAACAGTCCTTTGCCAGATGTGTATTTTGCAAATTTTTTCTCATAGTCTGTGCTTTGCCTTTTCATTCTCTTGGCATTGTGTTTCACAGAGTAGACACTTTAAAATTCAGTGCTTGGGCTTTTGTAGCTAAAGTTATTGCCAAAACCAAGGTCATTTAAATTTTCTTCTATATTACCTTCTACATGTTTCATGTTTAGGGTTATAATCCAATCTCAGTTAATTTTTGTGAAGAGTGTATGATATCTGCCTGGATTTATTTTATTTTATTATTTTATTTTATTTTTATTTTATATTTTTACATTTAGCTTCACCATTACTCCAGAACCATTTGTTTAAAAGATTGTATTTTGCTCTCTTGTATTGCTTTTGATTTTATATTAAATATAAAATATAATTGATAATATATATTCTGTTCCTTTAATCTAGTCTTTCTGTGGTATTACAATATCTTGCTTACAATTATCGTTATGGTCAACTTTTTTTAAAAGATTTTATTTATTTATTTCACAGAGAGGGATCACAAATAGGCAGAGAGACAGACAGTGAGAGAGATGAGTAGAAGCAGGCTCCCTGCTGAGCAGAGAGCCCAATTCAGGACTCGATCCCAGGCCCCTGGGATCATGAACTGAGCCGAAGGTAGAGGCTTAACCCACTGAGCGACCCATGTGCCCCATCGTTATGGTAAACTTTGAAGTCAGTCCTCAGTCTTTGTTCTTCTTCAACACTATGTTGACTATTGTGAGTCTTTGCCTCTTCATATAAACTTTAAAGTAAGTTTGTTAATATTAAAAAACAAAGAACTTGCTGGAATGCATTAATTGTATAGATAAACTTGGAAACCAGTGACCTCTTGAGCTTAGCAGGAGATAGACCAGGGTCATCAGTTGTCACAGTGGTGCCTCTGGCAGAACCTTTTGCAAATCCCTAGGTAAAATGAGACCTCAAGGATCTGAGAGATGTCTAAGAAGTACTTGATACATCCCTTGGGTATGGTTTATTGAAGTGTCCACCTGTCTGAAAGCTGGGGAATCTAGATAAGAAAGGGAAAATTAGTGATGATAAAACATATCAACAAACATGAATAAATTTTGTAAAACTAATTGTCATGGCTCATATACAGTATGACCAACAGAGGGACAATCAAAAGGAAAGCATCAGTTATGTTTATTGTGAAATTTTTTTATTCAAAATAAAGCAATGTGAGGGGAACACACTATGAGAAAATTACCATTTTTTAAATGGTAAATATCTTACCAAATGGAATAGGTTTTATATTCTAAGTAGTATATTGAACAGTAAATCATTGGGGGGCCTGGGTGGCTCAGTGGTTTGGGCTGCTGCCTTTGGCTCGGGTCATGATCTCAGGGTCCTGGGATCGAGCCCCGCATCGGGCTCCCTGCACCGCAGGAAGCCTGCTTCCCTCTCTCCCTCTCTCTGCCTGACTCTCTGCCTACTTGTGATCTCCGTCTTTCAAATAAATAAATAAAATCTTTAAAAAAAGAAAATAAAATTAAAACATTAAAACATAATATTTTAATTTAAAAAATTATGTAATTTTTAAAAAAGTTTAAAAATAGCAGAACCATTTTTCTTATAACTGGAAAATACATTGTATATATATCTATCAAAAATAACTTGTCATGGGGGCGCCTGGGTGGCCCAGTGGGTTAAAGCCTCTGCCTTCGGCTCAGGTCATGATCCCAGGATCCTTGGATCGAGTCCCACATTGAGCTCTCAGCTCATCAGGGTTCCTGCTTCTTCCTCTCTCTCTGCCTGACTCTGCCTACTTGTGATCTCTGTCACATAAATAAATAAAATCTTTTATAAAAAAAATTTAAAAAAATAACTTGTCATGTCTGGAATCAGGAGCATATGGAAAAAATAATATCTGAGGACAATACTTCTGCCGTTTTGTGCCTTGTTAATATTTTTAAACAGTCAGGCAACTTTTAGCTTTATTGAAATACCTGCTAAGATACCAGCAGTGCCTTTTGGAGCCCTATGACTATAAAAATTCATTGCAAATATTCAAAATGTTTACTATGGTGTCACTATTTAGGGCCACCACCAAGTATGTTTCAGAAGTAAGCATAACTGTTACTCTTCTGTAAGGCAAAAGGGCATATTTTCAGGAGTTCCATCTGCTGTACCAGGAGGTGAATCAAGTAATGATTTTGTCTATAAAATAATTCACTTTTCAATCTAACATTCCTTATTCCACATTATAATAATAAAAACCAGGAGGAGACTAAAACAAACAAAAAACTACAACTACAACAACCAGCTTTTCCTTCAGTGGAAAAGTAAATATAACCTTATGAGTAGCCTGAAATTTATTTTTAAATATTTTTAAGATAAACGTTTTTGTTAGAAAACCATATATTTTATATTACTAAGAAATGACAGGCAAAGTTTTATTAACTTCTAAAAAGTCTAGTTACTTCTATTTATCTATTAACTCATCTCTTTTTGAAGTAGAACATGATCACACCTATTGTATCTACCCAAGTTTGTATGCTTTGGTTATTTTATGTTTGCTATTTCCTTGCTTAATTTTTACAATATTTGATACATAATAGTATCTTTAAGTCCATCTATGGTTTCACAGAATTTGTTTGAACTTCATAAAAATGTACCATACTTTTTGCACTGCCCTTGTTTTACTTCTCTATTAACTTTCCAAAATTTATTCACTTTAGAGTGTGTAGCTATCATTTATTTTTATTCCTCCATAATGCTATGTTTACAAATTTGTATTTATCTGTACTTTTAAAATTATCTTAATTATAAACCATTTCTCATCTCACGTAACACTCATGTTACTTCTACACTTATCAGATATTATGTAACTGAAAACCACAACTCAGCAACAATATAGCACCATTTTTCAAAATTAAATGGCTTACCAGAATTCTTTAATTCTATCCTTTATTTGTATTAGATGACCCTTTATTCTGGTATTTGGCATTGTTCATATGGATGAAAGCTTATAAGTTGATATTCCATAAATAGAAGGATTTATTATGATTGATTAATTATTTTCATTTAGAATGCATAGAATATGGTTGATTTACTATTTCTTTCTTACTCTCTGCTATCTATGTAATAGCCACTAAAATATTAAGTTAATCACCTAGACTTTAAACTGCATATTAATAGGAATAACATACAGAACTCTTCTCAGATTGGGACACCTGGGTGGCTCAGTCAGTTAAACGCCTGAGCCTTTAGCTCAGGTCATGATCTTAGGGTCCTGGGACTCAGTTCTGCAACAGAATCCCTGCTTAGCCGGGAGTTTGCTTCTCCCTCACCCTGCTGCTCCCCCTGCTTGTGCTCTCTCTCACTCACAAATAAATAAAATTAAAAAAACAAATTCTTCTCAGATAGCTAATATAGAATATCGTCTTTGTATTCATCAAAGGGAAAGTGCCATATAATAATGAAATTCAGACTACTTCAAATTCATTTTTTAACCAGTAAGAAAGTACTGGAAACAAGCCAAAAATGTCTTTAATGAATCAAAGAAATAGATTGATTTTCAATATCTTAATGTTTCTAAAATAAATTGCAAGATTTTTATACTAGATATCAGTGTAAATATTCATTATACAAGGATATTCTAAAAACAAACGTGAGAAAACTACTTGTCATATATGATGACAAAAACGAGTTTGACAAAAGTCAGTTTGGGTAAAACTTACAACACCTACCACCTGAAAGTCTTGTTCTATAATTTAATTATTTTAATTTACAAAAATACAAAAATAATATATCAGAGTAAGTCTATTGATAGCTTTGAAGGTATGCTCTGGTTGTGCACTGTTTACTATTGAAAGGGGAATCAAATATGTGATGCTTATGGTGTGACTATATTAAAATTCAACAAGTTCAGAAGCATGCGATGAATAGAATAAAGACAAAAGATGACCCTTACTTATCCTAAAGATAGACAATGGTATATATGTGCTAGTTGGGGAGAGAATCCAGTCAGTAGATGGAGGATGTGGTAGTGGAAAAAAAAAAGACACAACGTTTTGGTTGAACGTTTAGCACTATATTTAACAAAGTGAAATTGTGAGTTAATAGCCTTGAATAAAATCCAAAAAATATTTTCAATTCATTGAAGATTATTTAGGAAAAACTTGAACAATACAACTTGATAAGGATTCCAATAAAAGATTCATAAGCAATACAAGTTTCAGAATTTTTAGTATATTTTCCCTAAAAAGCCATTTGATTTAAATTAAAAAGAATTCTATTTACCTGCCACTTAAATAAGAGGAAATTATTTGGTTTTGTAATAAGTCAATAAAATAAATTAACATATCTTTAGAAAACAGATATGCACACTAATTTAAAAATAATAGTGCTTAAGCTGTTCAGCAAACATTTGTAAAATTCCTTGCCATCAGCTAGCTCTGGAGTTCTGCTAGGTGAGTAAGGCCATGTATGTTACTGCTCATAGTACTGACACAAAGCAATTGTCCCCTTCACATCCATTTTTTGCTGTTGATAGGTCATGCTATGTTGTTTAGAGATACATAGATGGCCCTACATGAAGGCCTTTTTTTGTGTGTATACGGGTGACTGTGATTTAACTTTCAAATAAGATGGCTCCTGATTTACAATGATTCAACTTACAATATATTTGGCAAAGATGTGAAAGTGAAAGTGATTCAGTAGAAACTGTACTTTGAATTTTGAATTTGGGTCTTTATAAAAAGGGCCAGTGACATGTGGTATGGTGCCGTCTTGTGATGCTGGGCAGGGGCAGTGAGCCACAGCTCCCAGTCAGCTAGAAGATTACAGGGGTGAACACCTGATATTCTTACAACCATTCTATATATAACCATTCTTCTTTTTTTTTAGTGTAATGTTTAATAAATTGCATGTGATATTTGATACTTTGTTATAAAATAGGCTTTGCTTAAGATGATTTTGCCCAAATGCAGGCAAATGTAAGTGTTCTGAGTATGTTGAAATAAGCTTAAGGTAAGCTATGATATTTGATAGTTTAGGGGTATTAAATGCATTTTCAGTTTTTTATGTGTTTCTCTGTACATAGCCCCCTTGTAAGCTGAGGAACATCTCTATATGTATATGTAGCCTTGGTATGGCTTACATATTATTGGCATGAAACATCTAGAACAGTACGTGTGCCATATAATTGTCTACAACATCCAACAAGTTTCTTGAAAACTTGTGCCAAAGGGGTTATGTCTTTAAGGATTCTTATTTCAGAAGGGTTCTCTCAAACGTAAGATTTTTCAGAAGTTAAGTGAAAATCTGACCAAACTAAACATTTTTCCATTTTCCCTACTGAGCAAAGATAGCTAAAATCTATCTGCCATTTTCAACACTGTACTCAACGATTGGAATTCTAATTTAAGAACAGATGATTTATATCAAAACCACATGTTGGCCTAATCTTATACAATATTCATAAATCTCACTCAGAGCCTTGGACATTTTTATTTGTTGAGTCTATATGGTACTACGGACATTCATCTTTTTTGACCTCATAGCTTCATGTATGTCTATACTTTTGAAAATACATGCATCATAGTTCCATTGTAAAATGTCTGGGTTATAAAATGTGCTATGCTATCACAATGGTAATAAGAGCATACAAATGACCTGATGTAATGAACTGGACCAGATTGCCAGATATCACATTTCATACCAGAAAGATTCAGTGGTAAGTTTTAAAATGGCCAGCTATACTTCGACTGAATTATAACTCATTTAACTTCTTTCTTTGTGTACAGTATTATACATTAGTCAGTATGAAAGTAAATAAGTACTTTGGAAGATGTAAATATGCTGTAATAAAAAATGTTTTTCTTCTTTCTTTTAGTCCTTTTTACTTGTAAGACTAGCCACAAATACCATGCCCCCCCCCAAATAATTTGCAATCTAAATTTATCTCTAAATGAATTCATTGAACAGAAAAAATATATATATATATACACTTACAGTAGACATGTTCAAAAATAGTTACACAACAGCAGGGCCCTAAATGTAAGCAGTATAGTTTCTTTGTTTTGTTTTGTTTTTGTTCTTTAAAAAAAAAGAGGTTATGTGAAATATTGGAATTTTATTTCGAGGCCTATTATTTCAAGACAGTTAACCACACTTACGGTGTCAACAGCCTCTTGTTGGCAGTATGATTTTATTGGTTCCATGGAATAACAGCAAGAATTTATTATTGCTTCTTTCTTTTATTACACACACAGAAAAAAAAAATGACACATTTGCCCAAACCATCCAGAATCATTTTAACCTATCAAAATTGATGGGAGGCCTTCACTGCCAAAGTCACTGCTGGGTTTTCACAATTCATTGCAGACAATCTGCTACTCCCATTATGATAAAGGAGAGAAGAGTCATAATCAGGGAAGAAAGCTAGATTAATACTTGTAATTATCATTGAATTATTTAGCCTGCTATAGGATTATTATTATTAGTGTCATTTGATAATTTTCTCTCATTTTATTAAACACAACTGTGAGTAATTACCCTACCTAATATTTCTCTGTATTGGCTGACTAGCTAGCAAACATTCATGAAAATATCCATTAGCCACACACATAAAATGCTGCATTATGATGCTGTTGAATCAGAACATACCACTACCTGTTCCTGTAGCTCTTTGAGGATTTGCAAATCAATTAATTATATGTTTCTTGGATTCTTCCTATACAATTAGAAAATTTATAATAGAGTCCATGAACATTATTAGTTTTACCATTTTAAACCAGCAATCACACTTTGATTTTTACAACAAAAGCAGAAATATAAACACACACATTTGGGTCAGTTTTCTGTTAGTCTGTCTGGACTTCAAAATTCTATTCCTCAAGATAATGCACACCAAAGTTCTGGATTAAACAAGAAATTAGATGGCACCTGAACACTTGGTTTAATATTCCCAAAAGGACTATGCAACCTATTTCTTACATTATGACATTGTTTTACAAAGATCCACACTTTTATAATGTACTAACATTCTTTTTAATCATGATTAAAAATCAAACATAAAAATTTCTACTTTTTGCTTTTGCCCCCTCCATTTAGAACTTATTTATAGCCTGATAATTCAAATGTCCCTATGTTTATGAAAATCTGGACAGAAATAGCTCTAAGATCCCATTCAGAACTTGATATTAATCTAAGTCTTTTGGCTCCATTTATCCTGAGAGCAAAGAGTAGGACAAAGGATTTGAGTACTGTTAGTTTATCTGGGTGATTATCCAAGGTAGAAAAGAATGGGAAAGTGATACAGTGAAGAAACAACTTTGTCAAAGAGGTACATTGTTGATATAATTGTTGTGGATAGAAAATGAAGGCTTGCTTTTACTGAAAGGTCCTGAGAAACTTCTTTAAGTTGTCCTCATGAAGACCTGAAAACTGACAATTTTATCTATGGCTCTTATTTCCACTTCACTGAGAGCTGTCCTCAGAGGACATTAACTCTCCTACACTTTTGGGTTGTGTTGGAGACATTCTAAAATGAGAGAGAGAACACGAGATGCTATCAGTGTTAAGTAACTGCAATTTCCCATGGAACTATCCACCACAGGTTTGGCTATAATCAAGTGTTGGGCCTTGATATCAGAGGGATTTGAGGCAGTATCATTTTAGGTTAATCATTATATCTGAAATTTCCAAAAACTTCAACTGATGAAACTTTGATTATAAATCTATAAATATAACAATAAATCTACAGTATTCAAATTATTATCATAGAAATACACAGACAAAGCATCAATTGATTAATATTTAAATGTTACAAAATACTGAACAGAAAGGATTTGGTCATAGAACAACGTGTAAGAAGTAGAACTTAGGTTTAGGTTAGAACTCAGGATGCATTTGAGACTCAGTTAAGAAATTGAATGGAGGGACGCCTGGGTGGCTCAGTGGGTTAAGCCACTGTCTTCGGCTCAGGTCATGATCCCAGGGTCCTGGGACCAAGCCCCAAGTCAGGCTCTCTACTAAGCAGGAAGCCTGCTTCCTCCTCTCTCTCTGCCTACCTCTCTGCCTGCTTGTCATCTCTCTCTGTCAAATAAATAAATAAAATCTTTAAAAAAAAGAAATTGAATGGATGTCTGACTATCTTCTAGGTTTGCTAAAAATCAGTGACTTTGTGTTCACGTGTGGCTATGCAGGAATTTTTAACTTTCTCTAAGAAGTTATTAGATTTGATTATATAATGGCAGTAAAGGATGGGGAAAAGCAAAGTACAAACCCCATAAAGACAAAGACACTGAGTATGAGAAAAGAGTAATAGATAAGAAGAATCAATGCATTTGAGGAAAATGGGAAGTGAAATACACAATGATTGTTGATTTTTTTAGATCGAGAAAACAAAACTAGCTTGCAAGAAGGAAATAACAGAAGACATGTTGTGATGTGATACAGAATCCCGGACAAGGCACCTTATTTATGAACAATGAAACAGTGTGCAATATTTAAATAAATTTAAATAAATTCCTATTTATTTTATATATTTATAAATTTAAATAAATTCCTATTTATTTATTATTAAATAAATTCCTCTAACAAACAGTATGTTTTGAAGGTTGCTAGCAGGAAAGTGTTGTACTTCATGGAAGTAATCAGAAAATATGATCTAAAAGTCTGCTTTCAAGGGCGCCTGGGTGGCTCAGTGGGTTAAAATTCTGCTTTCAAGAAGCTATAACAGTAAGTACTGAGCATTAGCTATTATATGCTATGGATGAATAACTGAAATCTACATTTGAAACTAATGGTACACTATATGTTAACTAATTGAATTTTAAAAAGTTAATAAAAAAACACTATTTTGTAAAACAATATTCCCAACAGGCTCATTTGCTTTAAAATACTCACTCTGTAATGAGAGTCATTACTTTTGTCCAGCAAATTCTTACATCACTGTTTATCCCTTCCCTGCTTTATCCCTTCCCAGTATCAATAAAGGCTCACTTGGATTACCTAGAAGCCATGAGAAAGCTTGTAATAGATCTGGCTGGTTTTCACCAGCAATTTGACCACCATGTGCACAGGGAAGTCTATTGATAAAGGCTTTATTGCAATAAGTTGCAAATACATGGATGATTTTGAATTCTCTTTCTTGAGGTCTTGTTTCATGATAATAAATTTAGGGTGGCTTATTGGAATGGATGTTATTAACATATTTTCATAGTTCTAAGTACATGGAATTGTAAAATAGATTAATGAATGTGGCATTACTGACAACCGTCCTCATTTTGAAATCAAATTACAGTGTACTGAGCTGAGGAGGCAAAGCAGATTTGGGATTATGAGTGAAATAATTTTAAAAAGTCTTAGGGGTATGATCAGACTATTGGGTAATTCAGTAGAAAAATATCAACTGATTGAGATTCTGTGTTTCCTGATTTCAGAGAGACGTTAAGATAAATAAGTAGCACGAGGAGACTAGAAAGCCAAACATAAGTGATACTTTTGTGCCAGGGTGTGTATACATCTGTTTATCTTCTTGCTTTACCACTAAGGTTGCTCCTAGAGGAGAGTTTAAATATGTGTTGGAGCTAATCTCTGTGGATTACACAAGAAACCACATCCTACAGCTCTCCCTGAAACACCGCTTATGATTTCAATGTAATTTGGTTTTTGCATTTTTAGAAATAACAAAATACTTTGCAAACTCATCTACTTTATTACCACCACAAGTGAGTCAGCTGACTCCACATTTTAACACAGTGACAGTCACAGAGGAATGGAGAAGTGAGTAGAGTTATCGATATATGTGCTTTAAAGAAGTATGACAGGGTAGGAGCTATTTCCAGGAACCAAAACATGGGTCTGCAGCTGTGCAGGAAAAGTGATGGAATAAATGACTCATTTCAGAGGAGTTCTATAACATATTAGTTCTATAATGTATCTTCAGCACCCAATTACCCGCTTTGATCTAAAGATAAGGATGTACAGTTAAGATCCCATTTATGATTCGTCTGGTAGGGTCTGAATCATGTTTACTATTGTTTTGACTATTACTTGAAACCTATAGTAGTACTTGGGATATGTGTTGTGTATTCTGTGAACATGTGCTATTTTTAGATTAGATAATTCCTGTCTCGAACCCCTGTTAATTTGTTTGCTTTTGTTTATTTGATAGTGCTTTCAGTAAATGGATATATCTGAAAAATTGCAAAGCCATTATTAAAATAAGTTATTATTATATATAGCATGGAATTGCACATTCCTCCTTTGAATCCGACAGAGCTTCACCATATCCTTAACAATTTGGGAAAAACACGCTATTATTTTTCTTCATAAAATTTCTCCTGTTAGGCTGTGATGGTTGTCATCAGCAGTAACTCCTCTGAAGGCTTTGTCAAAAGAGTTGAAAAAAATTGGAAAGGTGTGAATGAAGCTGTTTGCTGAATATAAAGAAAAGAGCATTGAAGTACAATTCACACTCTTACTTCTCCTTCTATGCTTTCAGATGTTTGACATTTGAAAATTTTGCTTCTAGAAGAGATGCCCTATATAATTCTTACTTTAAGGAGCAAGTTGCTTTTATAATTTTTTTAATTATTCTACCATTCAAGTATTTCCATTTAAATTAAATTCAAAACCATTTAAAAAAATAAAAAGTGCAGCCAGTATTCAATTCCTGGGCTAAATAATTTTAGAAAGCTTTGTGTTATTGAACCTACGGTGTATTTCTGTAGTTTTAACTCTTTCTTTCTGTGATTTTTCCCATTAGTCACATAAGTGACTGCAATATAACAGACATTGAGGATAAAGGACTGAATAGAACAATCCTTGGCCTCATGAAGTTGAGAATCTAGCAAGGGAGTCAAACAATTCAATCATTCAGAGACAATTTATTGAGTGCCTGGCCTAAGATGAGCACAGCAAAACCCCATCCCAGAGGAATCATTTTTTTTAAGAGTTCTACCTTTTTTTTTTCAAGATTTTATTTATTTATTTGACAGAGAGAGTAGGCAGAGAGGCAGGCAGAGAGAGAGAGGAGGAAGCAGGCTCCCTGCTGAGCAGAGAGCCCGATGCGGGACTCGATCCCAGGACTCTGAGATCATGACCTGAGCCGAAGGCAGCGGCTTAACCCACTGAGCCACCCAGGTGCCCCCCAGAGGAATCATTTTAATGGGAGAGATAGATAATAGGGAAGCCAACTTTAAAAAGAAAAAAATCGTACTGGTTTTTCTTTAATAGTGATGCATATTTGAACTAAATAAGCACATTTTAATAAGAGCAGTGATTGAGAAGAGGTTTTGTAACTGAGTGGTCTGAAAGGGCCTCTCTGAAAAAGTCTGTTTTGAACAGATTTCTGAATAATATCAGCCAGGAAGCTGCGTAAAAATCTCAGGGATGGGTGATTTTTCCAGTCAAAAAACTGTAAAGGCTCCAAAGTCACAATACAGCTGTAAGTTTCTCTAATAAAGTAACTTTCTACAAAGAATGAGAAGAAATAACTAACCCAGGTTTGAAAGAAAAGGGATAGACTTTCTATGGAATTCATATTTAATTAAAGCTCTAAAGGACAAAAATACAATAGAGCAAAATTCTGGTCCCTCTGATATACCTAATGAAATCATAAACAAGGTGTGGGTAGCAAAGAGTGTGTGGGAATGTTGGTAAGGACAGTGGGGAAGAGTCATCCGTGAACATGTTCTTAAATGAAGCAATTCTTGTGTTGTTTTAAAGGGTAACTTGGAGTTTGCCTAAGTGATTAGAGAAGGATGCCTCGGCTTATGGAAGTTCAAAGCCATAAAGATGTGACAAACTACAGCAGATATTTTCATGTATATTTGTTGTTGCTTCTAGTAATGGTGATCTAAAAACTCCTACTTAAGACAACTTAAAAATCCAGACAAAATAGCTTTAAAAGTTAAAAATATCAGAATGATTATAAAAATAAGTGAGGGATTACTGGGCCAAAATACGAAACACAATGAGAGCCTAGAGATATATGCCCTGAAGCCATTTTAGCTATGAGAGCATTAGAAACTGCTAAAACACACTGAGCTGTGTTTTTAATAGACACTTGATACTAGAGAAAAAAAATTCAAAATCCAGCAGCAATCAAATTTGAGGACTTTGGTACAACCCAAATTTAAGTTGAGATCCCCAAAGCACAAGGAGAAGCAGAAATAAGACTAGAGCCTACCTTGCCTTCTGTGTAAACTGAGAAAGTCAACCACTGAATTTGGAGTATGATTGTCTTGTAGAGTCTCAGATATAAGAGAAAATCCTGCCAAGGAGGACCATACCATTATTATAGCTCTTAATTATCCCTACTCAATAAGAGTTTCAAATATAATGTCTTGAACATACCAAAATGTAACAAAGCACACAAAGAAAAACCATTAACAAGATTTGATAGACAAAATGGGATTAAGTATGATATTAAAATGATCAATAAAGATTGTAAAATGGCTTGAGTACTCTGCTCAAAGAAATGAGAGGGGAAGCAAATTGAACAAAAAACTGAAACTAAAAAATGATATTGAGAAAGATTTTATAAATGAACCAAATGGATACTCTAGAACTTTAAAGATATGACAGCCAATTTAAGATACCACAGGGGTGCCTGGGAGGCTCACTTAATTAAACCTCCAATTCTTTTTCCTTTTTTTTTAACACCTTAATTTTATTTCATTTCTTTCATTTTGGCTCAGGTCATGATGTCAGGGTTGTGAAATAGAGCCCAGAGATGGGCTCTGTGCTGAGCCTGGAGCCTGCTTAAGATTCTTTTCCCTTCTTTTTCTATCCCTTCCTGCGCTCTCACTCGCTCGCTCTCTCTTGCTTGCAAATAAATAAATAAATAGATAGATAATAGACAAAGCAAAATAAAAGCAGATTATGAAAATAAATATAAAGTTTTTGAAATGAAAGCAAGTTCAAAATAAAATAGAGAAGACCTACACAGCTAAAAGTTCATTCAGGAAATCTATTATTAAAGAAGTCAGTATGACACAATGTTAAGATATCAAAAGATTGGAGCATGTACTTTACAGAATGGGTAATCCAAATGGCCACTCATAGGTAAAAACTGTTTATCTTTACTATGAATCTGGAATTAAATTAAATTAAAAATGAATTAAAACCTAAAATGACATACTATTACACACTTACTATATTGGGCAACAGTAAAATTGTCTTGCAAGGATGTGAAAGAATGAAAGTGCCCATAATAAAAACATTTGAGGTAAGTTGGACAATATTTAGAAAACTTAAAAATAAAAATAAAGATTTGGTCCATTCCTAGAAATACAACATGGAACTTAATGAATATTTTCACCAGGATATGCAAACAGATGATTATAGCTATTTCATTCATAACGGCAGATCAGTAGTGGTCTAATTGCACAATGTTACATTAAATAAGAGAGAATATTAACAAACTAGGAGGAGGGGCTAGGTTGTTATCATAAACAGATCTTCTATGGTGCTGATTATGTTTTATTTCTCAAAATCTTTAAGTTAAAAAAGTTTTCAAATTTATATCTAGATAGATAGATGATAGATGGACATATCCCAGAAGCTGCAATGCTAGTCTAAGACCAGGCTTTCAAGGGCTTTTCTATACTCTACTAAATACTTGAAACCATTCATTATATCATAGCTCAGTGTTCAAATCTCTATTTGTTTTTTCAGTTTCCTAATATTTATCTTAAGGTGACCTGATGCAGACTTTTGATGACCTTTGTCTAAATATTTCTATTTTCACAAAGTCCTTTTTAAGACTGAGAGACTAAAACTTAGAAAAATACTCTGATTGTTATCTCACTAGGGTGGAAAATATATAGTTACCCATTAACTAATGATATCCATGTCTACATTAGATCCATGACATTTTTAATTCTTGGGAGCTTTTGGTTAAATGAATTTTTAAGCTTCCTTTAAATGAAGCTTTAAGCCATCACCACATGAATAAAATTAAAGAACTAAATGAAAACAGGCCAAGTATTTACAGAGTAATAGAATGTGCAGTGGAAAGAGTACAATTCTGAAATCATAAAGCCTAAATTAGTGTGATGCATCTTTACTAGCCATGTAATCATAAACCAGTTATCTAAATGTGTTAGCCTCAGTTTTTTCACCCATGAAATGGTGATGATAATACATATTATGCAGAGTTGTTGTGTGGATGTGATGAAGCATGGAGCATGAGAGTATCATATTCCATGCTAAAACGATAGCTATTTTTATACTTATAATAATTCTAATAATAGTAATTAAATTGTTCAAAATGGTAATATTCATTTATATTGAGGCATTGTATTGACTATTCATAGACACATTTACCAAAATAAATTTCATTTTACGTTACCTCCTCTGAGGATATGTATTCCCTAATTCAATATGAATCTCATTATGAATAATAATTATCATAATAAATATGCTGATTTTTCTTCTATTTATTTTTAGGGAAGTATCCTTTACTGTTGAACATAAAGAAACTTAAGCAAGTCTGTCTTATTCAAAATTTGCATGCTGCTTTCTTATGAAACTAGATTATAGAGTTGTATGAAATAAATTCATGCAGTTAAGACATTTGGAAAACTGGGTGGTCAGTTTAGTATTTCAAAAGAAGATTTTAAATTTAAACCTTAAAACTGAGCTCTTTCAGCCTTATTTATAAACCATACTTTATGCTTCCTAAGTACTCCTTCATTGTAAACTAAGTAATAGTTTTTGTCACAGTGTATATAATGAAAATGGATTTTATATTCTATTATTTCAGAGTTAGTTGCAGTTTCTACTTCCTTACTTCCTTCTTTGAAAAATAGATTAATTCTACAAAAAGTTTTTGCCAGCTTTATTGAAAAAAAATCGACATATTATAATTTGTAAATTTAAGAAATGATTTCTTATAACATTGCAAACTTTTAACATTGTGTAAATTTTGTACAATTTGATAAATCGGTATACATCTTTATTGCAATATAATCTACATAAAAATGTTAATACATCTACTATCTCGTATAGTTGCCACTGTTTTTTATGCATGTATCGTAAGGAATTTTAAGATCTACTCTCTTAGCAACTTCTATGTATATAGTATAGTAGAGATAAACTTTAGAGGTCTTGTGGGTTTTGTTTTAGACCGCCTCAATAAAGTGATTATCTCAATAAACTAAGTCAAATTATTATTATTATTATTATTTTTTGGTTTCCCAGTGCATATAAAAAATAAACACTATACTGTACTGTTCAAAAGCATTATGTTTTTAAAGAAAAACAATGTATATACCTTAAGTAAACTAGTTCTGAGTTTTCAGTGGGTCATAATTACTGATCACAGATCACCATAACAAATACAATAATAATGAAAAAACTTGAAATATTGCAAGAATTACCAACATGTGACAGAGAGACACAAAATGAACAAATGGTGTTAGAAAAATGGTGGCAGCAGACCTCTTTTATACAAGATTGCTATAAACTTTCAACTTGTAAGAATGTGATATATGCAAAGTTTAATAAAGGGAAGCACAATAAAAAAAGTATGTATATTTTATTAACTATGATCATCATGCTGTACATTAGATCCCCAGAACTTTTTCGTATTATAGTTGCAAGAATGCACACTTTGACCACCTTACTCCACCCCAGGTTCACCCCTTGTCAACTCAACTCTAAGTTTCCATTAGTTTGCCTTTTCCTCAGATTCTGTATGTAAGGGATATCACAATACATAAATTTAAAAAATATATAAAATCTTTGAAATATTTCACTTAGTATAACACCTTCAAGATCCATCCATGCTGTTGTAAATGGCAGTATTTCTTAATTTTTCATGGGTAAGTAGTATTCCATAGTGTATATTTACCATACTTATTTTATTCATTCATCCATTAATGGATACTGAAGTTATTTCCATCTCTTGCTTAGAGTTAATAATTTTATAATAAACATAAGAGTGCAGATATGTCTTTGAACAGTGACTTCGTTTCCTTTAGATATATTCCTAGAAGTGGGATTAATGAATCATATGGTAATTTTACTTTTAATAATATGAATAGTCTCCATACTGTTTTCCATACAAATTTATATCCCTATCACAGTGCATAAGTTCCCCATTTTCCCTAATATTTACCAAAATTTCTGGTAGTATATATTCTAATAGGTAGTAATATCTTGCTGTGTTTTTCAGAGGTAAACAACAACAACATCATAATGACTTTGCCCTGAGTTTTTTACATTGAGCACTTTTTAATGCTCCTGTTGGTCATTTATATAACTTTTTTGAAAAAAAAAGTCTATTGAGATCCTTTTGATATTTTTTTAATTATATATTTTTTCTATTTGTATCTGTTGGTTATTAACCTCTTTTCAGATATAAGATTTGTAAGTATTTTTTTACATTCTGTGGATTGTGTTTTCATTCTCTCTCTCCCTTTTTTTTGGCAATGCAGAAACTTTAGTTTCATGTAATACGATTTATTTATTTTTGCTTTTTTTGCTTGTGTTTTTGGTCTGGTATCCAAAAAACTATTGGCAAGACCAATGTCAAGGAGAATTTTTCCTATGTTTTCCTTTAGGAAATGTAGTTTCATGCATCACCTTTAAGTCTTTAATCTATTTCAAGTTAAGCCTTATGAGTGATATAAGGTTCCAGTTTCATACTGTTTATGTGACTATTCAGTTTTAAATATCATTTATTGAACAGACTATCTTAACCCATTACATATGTTGGCCCCTGTCAAATATTAGGTGACTGTATGAAAGGATTTATTTCTGTTCTACTTGTTTATTGCTCTGTTTTTATGCCAGTATACTTTATTGTTTTGAGCATGAGGGCTTTGTAGTATAGTTTCAAATCAAGAAGTGTAATTTCTCTTCTTCATTCTTTCTCAGAACTGCTTTGATTATTTGTTGTCTTTTATGGTCTCATATAAATTTTAGGATTCTTTACTTACTTCTGTAAAAAAATAATATTGGATTTTATAAAGATTTTTAATTTATTTATTTGACAGAGAGAGATGACAAGCAGGCAGAGAGGCAGGCAGACAGAGAAGAGGAAGCAGGCTTCCTGCTGAGCAGAGAGCCTGATGCGGGGCTCGATCCCAGAACCCTGGAATCATGACCTGAGTCGAAGGCAGCGGCTTAACCCACTGAGCCACCCAGGCGCCCCTAACATTGGATTTTTGATAGGAATTGGATTTACAGATGGTTTTCAGTAGTATGGACATTTTAACAATGTTAATTCTTACCATTTATAAATATGAGCTATCTTTCCATTTGTGTCTCCTTCAATTTCTTTATCAATGTCATAGTTTATGGAGTACAGATCATTCATCTTCTTAGTTAAATCTATTCCTAAGTATTTTATGATTTTTGATGCTATTGTGAATTAGATTGTTTTCTTTATTTTTTCAGGTAGTTCATCATTAGAATGTTAAAATGCTCCTGTCTTTTGCTTACTTTGGCTTACTTTGGATGATATGAAAAACAGGGAAGCATTCCATTTTAAAAAATGAAACAAAACAAAATTCTTGTCTTTTATATATTGATCTTGTATTTGGCGGCTTTACTAAATTTGTTTATTCAAATTTTTTTTTGTAAAGTTTTTAGGACTTTTAACATGTAAGTTCATGTTATCCAAAAAAAGAAAATTTTACTTCTTCCTTTTTTATTTGGAGTCTCTTATTTCTTTGTGTTCCTTGTTTCTCTGGCTAGACATCCATTACTATGTCAAATGAGAGTAGTGAAAGTGGACACACTTGTCTTTTTTCTGATCTTTAAGGGGAAAACTTTCAAACTTTTTTGATTGAATATGAGATTAGCTCTGGGCTTGCAATATGTGGTTTTTCTTTAATGGATTTTTTAAATTATTTTTTTTAAATTTTTATAAACATATAATGTGTTTTTATCCCTAGCGGTACAGGTCTGTAAATCACCAGGTTTACACATTTCACAGCACTCACCATCACTCACATAGCACCTGCCCTCCCCAATGTCCATACCCCCACCATCCTCTCCCAACACACCTCCCCCCAGCAACCCTCAGTCTGTTTTGTGAGATTCAGTCTTTTATGGTTTGTCTCCCTCCCAATCCCATCTTCTTGTATTTTTCTTTTCGTACTCCCGAAACCGCCTATGTTGCATCTCCACTTCATCATATCAGGGAGATCATAGGATAGTTGTCTTTCTCAGATTGATTTATTTTGCCAAGCATAATACCCTCTAGTTCCATCCACGTCATCACAAATAGCAGGATTTCATTTCTTTTGATGGCTGCATAGTATTCCATTGTACATATATACCACATCTTATTTATTGATTCATCTGTTGAAGGACATTTAGGTTCTTTCCATAGTTTAACAATTGTGGACATTGCTGCTATAAACATTTGGGTGCATGTGCCCCTTCAGAATGCCACGTTTGTATCTGTAGGGTACCCAGTACTACAATCACTGGGTCATAGGCTAGTTCTATTTTCAGCTTTTTGAGGCACCTCCACGCTGTTTTCCAGAGTGGTCGCACCAGCTTGCATTCCCACGTACAGTGTAGGAGGGTTGCCCTTTCTCCACATCCTCGCCAGCATCTGTCATTGACTGACTTGTTCATTTTAGCCATTCTGAAAGGTGTGAGGTGGTATCTCATTCTGGTTTTGATTTGTATTTCCCTGATGCCGAGTATGTGGAGCATTTTTTCATGTGTCTGTTGGCCATTTGGATGTATTCTTTGCAGAAATGTCTGTTCATGTCCTCTGCCCATTTCTTCATTGGATTATTTGTTCTTAGGGTGTTGAGTTTGATAAGCTCTTTATAGATTTTGGATACTGGTTCTTTACCTGGTATGTCATTTGCAAATATCTTCTCCCAGATAACTTCTGACAGTCATCTTTTGGCTTTGTTAACTGTTTCCTTTGCTGGGCAAAACCTTTTTGATCTGATGAAATCCCAAGAGTTCATTCTTGCCCTTGCTTCCCTTGCCTTTGGCGATGTTCCTAGGAAGAAGTTGCTGCTGCTGAGGTCAAAGAGGTTGCTACCTGTTCTCTCCTCAAGGATTTTGATGGATTTCTTTCTCACATTATGCTTCTTCATCCATTTCCAGTCTATTTTTATGTATGGTGTAAGGAAATGGTCGAATTTCATTTTTCTGCATGTGGCTGTTCAATTTTCCCGACCCTAAGGCCAGAGGCTCTTTCTCTACTCTGGGGGCGGCGTGCTGTGCCTTCCCCCATGTGCTCCTGAGGACCGCGGTGTCAGACGTGTGCGACCATGCTTCTCTCTCAGACAGAGGGGATGCTAGGGAAAAAGTATTTCGCTCCATGCGGGTATCTTCCACCGTGCTGCGGAGACGAGCTCAGGCAAGCAGCAGCAGCATCCACAAACCCAACTCTGATTTCCCAACGAATGCTGTGCTTTCCCAGGGGAGATGCCCAGGCAAAGAGACTTTCGCTGTATGCGGGTTTCTCCCACCGCAAGACTGGGCTCAGGCAAGCAGCAGCAGCCCGCAGATCATTTCTCAGCGAATGCTGTGCTTTCACAGAAGCTTTGGCTTGGAGCGAACAGCACTTCGCCGCTGCCTCCTCAGCAAGGCTTCAGTCGCGTTAGGGAAGAAGAGCTGCAGGAGAGCTGGTGCCTCTTGGGTCTTGCTTTCCCGGGCTCCATGTTCGAGTCCTGGGTTCACCCTGCCAGGCTGAACTAAGAAGACACAGCCACAACCGTGAAGTAGCGTGCATAGCCTAGGGTGGCACTCTATGCACACTACCATCTCCCGGTTTAGGCATCGCTAGGCCTTTTACTCTAGCGCTCAGGCGGACTCGGGGACTAGGCCAGTGCTTTCCCCACCGGAAAGGAGAGGTGACAGGATCCCTGCACACCGCTGTGTGCACTGAATAGGGAGCTTTGGGGGACTGTCCCCACTCCTTCCCCTTAAACCCCATGCCTCCTCCAAGCTTCGACATCCTGGAGGAAGAAGGCATCTGATGGCCAGTTCTTTCTGGGAGTTGTTTCTCGACTTCAGGGTAGGCACCTGGTAGCAAGCCCATGTCTCCACCACGGACAGGTGGCCAAGGAGCTGCTGTCTCCTTGTGCCCAAAGGTCAGGCCCGGCATGCTTTCTGCCCAGACTCCTTCCTCAGAGTGGAGCCCTTTCCCCTGCCCTAATCTACCCCTCCTGTCTCTTAGCAGGCAGGCTTCCGTCGCTCTGCAGTGACAGACGTGTCCCTTTCCTTAAGGCTCTTTCCACAGGTGCCACCGCGCTTCTCTCTCAGGCAGAGGGGATGCCCAGGCAAAGAGGATTTCGCTCCATGCGGGTTTAGTCCACCGTGCTGTGGAGACTAGCGGAGGCAAGCAGCAGGCAGCATCCCAAAGACCAGACTCTGATTTCCCAAAGAATGCTGTGCTTTCCCAGAAGGGATGCCCCGGCAAAGAGGCTTTCGCTGTATGAGGGTTTCTCCCACCGCAAGACTGGGCTCAGGCAAGCAGCAACAGCCCGCAGATCATTTCTCAGTGAATGCTGTGCTTTCGCAGAAGCTTTGGCTTGGAGCGAACAGCACTTCGCTGCTGCCTCCTCAGAATCGACTTTGATTTCCCAGCGACTGCTCTGCTTTTGTAGAGGTTTTCAGCTTGGCGCGAATCGCACTTCGCTGCTGCTTCCTCAGCAAGGCTTTGGTCGTTCGCTCTATCGCAGCAGGGAAGAAGAGCCGCGGGAGAGCTGGTGCCTCTGGGGCCTTGCTTTCCCGGGATCCAAGTTTGCGCCCGGGGTTCACCTTGCTAAGCCGAACTAAGCAGACACAGTCACAGCCCTGCAGCAGCGAGCCTGGCCTAGCATGGCACTCTATGCCTATTACAACCTTCTGGTGATGGTAAAGCTTTGCCTTCTGCTCAGGCGCTCAGGCACACTCGGGGACTAGGCCAGTGCCTTCACCACAGGAGAGAGGAGGAAACAGGATGCATGCAAACGGCCCGTGCACCGGGATGGGGAACTGTGGGGGACTGTCACCACTCCTTCCACGGCACACCCCCTGCCAGCCACAACGCGGCCACATCTTGGTGGAACACGGCATCTGACTGGCCATTTCTCCATGGGGTTGTTTCTGCGAGTTGCGGGTATGGCACCTGGGGGCAAGCCTGTCTGCCCTTCCACAGGTGGCCAACGAGATGCTGTCCCCTTGGGACCAGAGGCACAAGACAGGCCTGCCTTCTGCCCAGACTCCTTCCTCAGAGGATAGCACGCGCCCCTGCGCTAGTCGTCCTCTCATGACTCCTTAGCAGCCAGGCTTCCATCTCTCCGCACAGGGAGCGGGTGACACTTGTCTTGCTACCGGCCTGCTGTTCGTGCCATGGCAGCCTATCCTGCTTCCCGAGCGTTTCCCGATCCCAGACCAAGGGCTCCTTCTCTTCCCCGTGAGCGGCGTGCGGCGCCTTCCCCACACTTGCTCCTGGGGAGCGCAGTGACAGACGTGTGCAACCACGCTTCCCTCTCAGGCAGAAGGGGTGCTAGGGCAGAGTATTTTGCTCCATTCGGGTATCTTCCACCGTGCTGCGGAAACTAGCTCAGGCAAGCAGCCGCAGGATCCCCAAACCCAACTCACATTTCCCAATGAATGCTGTGATTCCCAGTGTAGATCACAAGGCAAAGAGGCTTTCGCTGTATGCGGGTTTCTCCAGCCGCGAGACTGGGCTCAGGCAAGCAGCAGTAGCCCGCAGAACATTTCTCAGCGAATGCTGTGCTTTCTCAGAGGCTTTGGCTTGGAGAGAATAGCACTTCGCCGCTGCTTCCTCAGCAAGGCTTCAGTCATGTCAGGGAAGCAGAGCTGCGGGAGAGCTGGTGCCTTTTGGGCCTTGCTTTCCCGGGCTTCATGTTCGCCTCCTGGGTTCACCCTTCCAGGCCGAATTAAGCAAACACAGCCACAACCCTGCAGTAGCGTACGAAGCCTAGGATGGCACCCTATGCACACTACCATCTCCCGGTGTAGGCATCGCTTGGCCTTTTACTCTGGCGCTCAGGCGTTCTCGCGGACTAGCCCAGTGCTTTCCCCACGGGAAAGGTGATGTGACAGGATTCCTGCACACCGCCCGTGCACTGAATAGGGAGCTTTCGGGGACTGTCCTCACCCCATCCCCTTAATCCCCATGCCTCCTACAAGCTTCCACATCCTGAAGGAAGACGGCATCTGACTCCCTGTTATTTCAGGGAGCTGTTTCTGCGAGTTCAGCGTAGGCTCCTGGTGGCTAGCGCATGTCTGCCCCAGGGACATGTGGCCAAGGAGCTGCTGTCTCCTTGGGCCCAGAGGCTCAGGACAGGCATGCTTTCTGCCCAGACTCCTTCCTACGAGTGGTGCACGCGCCCTGCCCTACTCATTTTCTCCTCTCTCTGTAGCAGACCGGCTTCCGTCTCTCTGCACAGGGAGCGGGTGACACTTATATTGCCACCGGCCGCTGTGCCTGCCAGGGCCGGCTCTCCTGTTTCCCAACCGTTTCCAGACCAGAAAGCCAACGGCTCCTGCTCTTCTCCCTGGGCAGCGTGCTGCACCTTCCACAGACATGCTCCTGGGGAGCGCTATGATAGACGTGTCCCTTTCTTTAAGGCTCTTTCCACAGGCGCAACCGCGCTTCTCTCTCAGGCAGAGGTGTGCTAGGGACGAGTATTTCGCTCCATGCGGGTGTCTTCCACCATGCTGCGGAGACTAGCTCAGGTTTTAAACTGCAGGATCACACACATCCAATTCTGATTTCCCAACGAATGCTGTGCTTTCCCAGAGGGGATGCCCGGGCAAAGGGGTTTCACTGTATGCAGGTTTCTCCCACCGCGAGACTGGGCTTAGGCAAGCAGCAGAAGAGACCGCAGAACCGAATCTGATTTCCCAGCGACTGCTATGATTTACCAGAGGTTTTCAACTTGGTGCGAACCGCACTACGCTGCTTTCCTCAGCAAGGCTTTCGTCGTTTGTTCTGTCGCGGCAGGGAAGAAGAACAGCGGGAGAGCTGGTGCCTCGTGGGCCTTGCTTTCCCGGGGTCCAATACACACCCGGGTGTCAACTTGCTAAGCCGAACTAAGCAGACACAGTCACAGCCCTGCAGCAGCTTGCGTGGCCTAGCATGGCACTCTATGCCAATTACCATCTCCTGGGGTAGGTAAGTCTTTGCCTTTTATTCCGGCGCTCAGGCAGACTCGGGGTCTAGGCCAGTGCCTTCAGCACAGGAGAGAGGAGGCGACAGGATCCCTGCACACGGCCCGTGCACTTGGATGGGGAACTGTGGGGGACAGTCTCCACTCCTTCCCAGTAACACCCCCTGCCACCCACATCGCTGCCACATCTTGGTGGAAGACGTCACCTGACTGCCCGTTTCTCCTTGGGGTTGTTTCTGCGAGTTGCGGGTATGGCACCTGGTGGCAAGCCCAAGTCTGCCCTTGGGACAGGTGGCCAAGGAGATGCTGTCCCCTTGGGACCAGAGGCACAAGACAGGCCTGCCTTCTGCCCAGACTCCTTCCTCAGAGGATAGCACGCGCCCCTGCCCTAGTTGTCCCCTCATGTCTCCTTAGCAGCCAGGCTTCCATCTCTCCCTGCACAGGGATCGGGTGACACTTGCCTTGCTACCGGCCTGCTGTTCGTACCATGGCAGGCTATCCTGCTTCCTGAGCGTTTCCCGACCTCAAGGCCAAGGGCTCCTTCTCTTCTCCAGAGGCCGCGTGATGCGCCTTCCCCACACTTGCTCCTGGGGAGCGCGGTGAACGACGTGTGCAACCACGCGTCTCTCTAAGGCAGAAGGGATGCTAGGGCAAAGAGTATTTCGCTCCATGCGGGTATCTTTTACCGTGCTGTGGAAACTAGCTCAGGCAGGCAGCAGCTGCATCCCCAAACCCAAATCACATTTCCCAACGAATGCTGTGATTTCCCAGGGTAGATGACAAGGCAAAGAGGCTTTCGCTGTATGCGGGTTTCTCCAGCCGCGAGACTGGGCTCAGGCAAGCAGCAGTAGCCCGCAGAACATTTCTCAGAGAATGCTGTGCTTTCTCAGAGGCTTTGGCTTGGAGCGAACAGCACTTCGCCGCTGCTTCCTCAGCAAGGCTTCAGTCGCGTCAGGGAAGCAGAGCTGCGGGAGAGCTGGTGCCTTTTGGGCCTTGCTTTCCCGGGCTCCATGTTCGCCTCCTGGGTTCACCCTGCCAGGCCGAATTAAGCAAACACAGCCACAACCCTGCAGTAGCGTACAAAGCCTAGGATGGCACCCTATGCACACTACCATCTCCCGGTGTAGGCATCGCTTGGCCTTTTACTCTGGCGCTCAGGCGTTCTCGCGGACTAGTCCAGTGCTTTCCCCACAGGAAAGGAGACGTGACAGGATCCCAGCACACCGCCCGTGCACTGAATAGGGAGCTTTCTGAGAAGTCCTCACCACATCGCCCTAAAGTCCATGCCACCTCCAAGCTTCCACATCCTGAAGGAAGACGGCATCTGACTCCCTGTTATTTCAGGGAGCTGTTTCTCCGAGTTTAGCGTAGGCTCCTGGTGGCTAGCGCATGTCTGCCCCAGGGACAGGTGGCCAAGGAGCTGCTGTCTCCTTGGGCCCAGAGGCTCAGGACAGGCATGCTTTCTGCCCCGACTCCTTCCTAAGAGTGGAGCATGCGCCCTGCCCTACACATCCCCTCCCTTCTCTGTAGCAGACAGGCTTCCGTCTCTCTGCACAGGGAGCAGGTAAAACTTGCATTACCACCGGCCGCTGTGCCTGCCAGGGCCGGCTCTCCTGTTTCGCAACCGTTTCCATACCAGAAAGCCAACGACTCCTGCTCTTCTCCCTGGGCAGCGTGCCGCAACTTATACAGACATGCTCCTGGGGAGCGTAGTGACAGACGTGTCCCTTTCCTTAAGGCTCTTTCCAGAGGCGCAACGGCGCTTTTCGCTCAGGCCGAGGGGTGCTAGGGCAAAGAAAATTTTGCTCCATGCGGGTATCTTCCACCGTGCTGCGGAGACGAGCTCAGGCAAGCAGCAGCAGCATCCCCAAACCCAAATCACATTTCCCTACAAATGCTGTGATTTCCCAGTGTAGATGACAAGGCAAAGAGGCTTTCGCTGTATGCGGGTTTCTCCAGCCGCGAGACTGGGCTCAGGCAAGCAGCAGTAGCCCGCAGAACATTTCTCAGCGAATGCTGTGCTTTCTCAGAGGCTTTGGCTTGGAGCGAACAGCACTTCGCCGCTGCTTCCTCAGCAAGGATTCAGACGCGTCAGGGAAGCAGAGCTCCGGGAGAGCTGGTGCCTTTTGGGCCTTGCTTTCCCGGGCTCCATGTTTGCCTCCTGGGTTCACCCTGCCAGGCCGAATTAAGCAGACACAGCCACAACCCTGCAGTAGCGTGCGTAGCCTAGGATGGCACCCAATGCACACTATCATATCCCGGTGTAGGCATCGCTTGTCCTTTTACTCTGGCGCTCAGGCGTTCTTGCGGACTAGCCCAGTGCTTTCCCCACAGGAAAGGAGACGTGACAGGATCCCTGCACACCGCCCGTGCACTAAATAGGGAGCTTTCGGGGACTGTCCTCACCCCATCCCCTTAAACCCCATGCTACCTCCAAGCTTCCACATCCTGAAGGAAGACGGCATCTGACTCCCTGTTATTTCAGGGAGCTGTTTCTGCGAGTTCAGCGTAGGCTCCTGGTGGCTAGCGCATGTCTTCCCCAGGGACAGGTGGCCAAAAAGCTGCTGTCTCCTTGGGCCCAGAGGCTCAGGACAGGCATGCTTTCTGCCCAGACTCCTTCCTAAGAGTGGAGCACGCGCCATGCCCTACACATCCCCTCCTCTCTCCGTAGCAGAAAGACTTCCGTCTCTCTGCACAGGGAGCGGGTGACACTTGTATTGCCACCGGCCGCTGTGCCTGCCAGGGCCGGCTCTCCTGTTTCCCAACCGTTTCCAGACCAGAAAGCCAACGTCTCCTGCTCTTCTACCTGGGCAGCGTGCTGCACCTTCCACAAACATGCTCCTGGGGAGTGCAGTGATAGACGTGTCCCTTTCCTTAAGGCTCTTTCCACCGGCGCAACCGCGCTTCTCTCTCAGGCAGAGGGGTGCTAGGGCAAAGAGGATTTCGCCCCATGCGGGTTTATTACACCGTGCTGTGGGGTCTTGCTCAGGCAAGCAGCAGCAGCGTCCCACAGACCCGACTCTGATTTCCCAAAGAATGCTGTGCTTTCCCAGAGGAGATGCCCAGGCAAAGACCCTTTCGCTGTATGAGGGTTTCTCCCGCCGTGCTGCGAATACTAGGCTAAGGCAAGCAGCAACAGCAGCCCAAAAAACGACTCTGATTTCCCAGCGACTGCTATGCTTTCACAGAGGTTTTTAGCTTGGCGCGAACGGCACTTCGCTGCTGCTTCCTCTGCAAGGCTTTCGGTGTTTGCTCTGTCGCATCAGGGAAGAAGAGCTGCGGGAGAGCTGGTCCCTCTTGGGCCTTGCTTTCCCGGGCTCTATGTTGGCACCCTGGGTTCATCCTGCCAGTCCGAACTAAGCAAACACAGCCACAATGCTGCACCAGCGTGCGTGGCCTAGGATGGCACTCAATGCACACTACATTCTCTCAGTGTGGGCAACAACCCTGTATCTGACTGACTTGTTAATTCTGGGAATGTCTTGCAGATTAATTTGCTTGCCAGAGGTGGTTCCTCTAATTGATGTCTAAGAACCCTAATTAGTTAAGAAAACTTTTTTTAACATTTTCATTGCTATTTATTATTATTATTATTATTACTGCTAATATCTCTATTATAAATAATTTACAAGGGCATCTTTCTGACAAAAGACAAAGAGCTGGCTACTAGTAGAAAAAGTACATTTGACTCTGTCAGTGAAAGTGGTAAAGGGATTTGAGAAAATAAGGCAAAGCACTGGAATTATGTGTTAAACTTTAAATATTATAGACACATTTACTTAATTTCTAATACTGTTGTTGCTTATAATTAAATAAGATGTTTTCCATGAACCACGCATTACAGCAAATATATTGTTTATACAGATTAAATTTTCATCAAAAGGGACGCCTGGGCGGCTCAGTTGGTTAAGCAGCTGGCTTTGGCTCAGGTCATGATCCCAGCATCCTGGGATCGAGTCCCACAATGGGCTCCTTGCTCGGCCGGGAGCCTGCTTCTCCCTCTGCCTCTGCCTGCCATTCTGTCTGCCTGTGCTTGCTCTCTCGCCCACTTTCTCTGATAAATAAATAAAATCTTAAAATAAATAAATAAATTTTCATCAAAAAATAGTAAGTTTATTTTATTGTAGGATCATGATCAGCACTTTGCAGATGAGAAAAGTGAAATTTAGAAAAGTATGTCTCTTCAAATCCCTCATACAATATCTGGCCTAGATAGAAGGATATACTATCACAATTGAGGAAGATAATTGAGATTACTTAAAATGATAAACTTTACTGTATAGGGTTTTTAAAAGTTTGCCACAGATTCAGATTCTTTTAAAATATATATCTATTTTGTGTAAAGAGAATGCACTGAGAAGTAAAAAGAAAGTGATATATCAGTGCTACCAACTAATGGCTATAATATCATCACCTTATTTATGAACAATGAAACAGTGTGCAATATTTAAATAAATTTAAATAAATTCCTATTTATTTTATATATTTATAAATTTAAATAAATTCCTATTTATTTATTATTAAAGAAATTCCCCTACAAACAGTATGTTTTGAAGGTTGCTAGCAGGAAAGTGTTGTACTTCATGGATGTAATCAGAAAATATAATCTAAAAGTCTGCTTTCAAGGGCGCCTGGGTGGCTCAGTGGGTTAAAATTCTGCTTTCAAGAAGCTATAACAGTAAGTACTGAGCATTAGCTATTATATGCTATGGATGAATAACTGAAATCTACATTTGAAACTAATGGTACACTATATGTTAACTAATTGAACTTTAAAAAGTTAATAAAAAAACACGATTTTGTAAAAGAATATTCCCAACAGGCTCATTTGCTTTAAAATACTCACTCTGTAATGAGAGTCATTACTTTTGTCCAGCAAATTCTTACATCACTGTTTATCCCTTCCCTGCTTTATCCCTTCCCAGTATCAATAAAGGCTCACTTGGATTACCTAGAAGCCATGAGAAAGCTTGTAATAGATCTGGCTGGTTTTCACCAGCAATTTGACCACCATGTGCACAGGGAAGTCTATTGATAAAGGCTTTATTGCAATAAGTTGCAAATACATGGATGATTTTGAATTCTCTTTCTTGAGGTCTTGTTTCATGATAATAAATTTAGGGTGGCTTATTGGAATGGATGTTATTAACATATTTTCATAGTTCTAAGTACATGGAATTGTAAAATAGATTAATGAATGTGGCATTACTGACAACCGTCCTCATTTTGAAATCAAATTACAGTGTACTGAGCTGAGGAGGCAAAGCAGATTTGGGATTATGAGTGAAATAATTTTAAAAAGTCTTAGGGGTATGATCAGACTATTGGGTAATTCAGTAGAAAAATATCAACTGATTGAGATTCTGTGTTCCCTGATTTCAGAGAGACGTTAAGATAAATAAGTAGCACGAGGAGACTAGGAAGCCAAACATAAGTGATACTTTTGTGCCAGGGTGTGTATACATCTGTTTATCTTCTTGCTTTACCACTAAGGTTGCTCCTAGAGGAGAGTTTAAATATGTGTTGGAGCTAATCTCTGTGGATTACACAAGAAACCACATCCTACAGCTCTCCCTGAAACACCGCTTATGATTTCAATGTAATTTGGTTTTTGCATTTTTAGAAATAACAAAATACTTTGCAAACTCATCTACTTTATTACCACCACAAGTGAGTCAGCTGACTCCACATTTTAACACAGTGACAGTCACAGAGGAATGGAGGAGTGAGTAGAGTTATCGATATATGTGCTTTAAAGAAGTATGACAGGGTAGCAGCTATTTCCAGGAACCAAAACATGGGTCAGCAGCTGTGCAAGAAAAGTGATGGAATAAATGACTCATTTCAGAGGAGTTCTATAACATATTAGTTCTATAATGTATCTTCAGCACCCAATTACCCGCTTTGATCTAAAGATAAGGATTTACAGTTAAGATCCCATTTATGATTCGTCTGGTAGGGTCTGAATCATGTTTACTATTGTTTTGACTATTACTTGAAACCTATAGTAGTACTTGGGATATGTGTTGTGTATTCTGTGAACATGTGCTATTTTTAGATTAGATAATTCCTGTCTCGAACCCCTGTTAATTTGTTTGCTTTTGTTTATTTGATAGTGCTTTCAGTAAATGGATATATCTGAAAAATTGCAAAGCCATTATTAAAATAAGTTATTATTATATATAGCATGGAATTGCACATTCCTCCTTTGAATCCGACAGAGCTTCACCATATCCTTAACAATTTGGGAAAAACACGCTATTATTTTTCTTCATAAAATTTCTCCTGTTAGGCTGTGATGGTTGTCATCAGCAGTAACTCCTCTGAAGGCTTTGTCAAAAGAGTTGAAAAAAATTGGAAAGGTGTGAATGAAGCTGTTTGCTGAATATAAAGAAAAGAGCATTGAAGTACAATTCACACTCTTACTTCTCCTTCTATGCTTTCAGATGTTTGACATTTGAAAATTTTGCTTCTAGAAGAGATGCCCTATATAATTCTTACTTTAAGGAGCAAGTTGCTTTTATAATTTTTATTATTCTACCATTCAAGTATTTCCATTTAAATTAAATTCAAAACCATTAAAAAAATAAAAAGTGCAGCCAGTATTCAATTCCTGGGCTAAATAATTTTAGAAAGCTTTGTGTTATTGAACCTACGGGGTATTTCTGTAGTTTTAACTCTTTCTTTCTGTGATTTTTCCCATTAGTCACATAAGTGACTGCAATATAACAGACATTGAGGATAAAGGACTGAATAGAACAATCCTTGGCCTCATGAAGTTGAGAATCTAGCAAGGGAGTCAAACAATTCAATCATACAGAGACAATTTATTGAGTGCCTGGCCTAAGATGAGCACAGCAAAACCCCATCCCAGAGGAATCATTTTTTTTAAGAGTTCTACCTTATTTTTTTCAAGATTTTATTTATTTATTTGACAGAGAGAGTAGGCAGAGAGGCAGGCAGAGAGAGAGAGGAGGAAGCAGGCTCCCTGCTGAGCAGAGAGCCCGATGCGGGACTCGATCCCAGGACTCTGAGATCATGACCTGAGCCGAAGGCAGCGGCTTAACCCACTGAGCCACCCAGGTGCCCCCCAGAGGAATCATTTTAATGGGAGAGATAGATAATAGGGAAGCCAACTTTAAAAAGAAAAAAAATCGTACTGGTTTTTCTTTAATAGTGATGCATATTTGAACTAAATAAGCACATTTTAATAAGAGCAGTGATTGAGAAGAGTTTTTGTAACTGAGTGGTCCGAAAGGGCCTCTCTGAAAAAGTCTGTTTTGAACAGATTTCTGAATAATATCAGCCAGGAAGCTGCGTAAAAATCTCAGGGATGGGTGATTTTTCCAGTCAAAAAACTGTAAAGGCTCCAAAATCACAATACAGCTGTAAGTTTCTCTAATAAAATAACTTCTGACAAAGAATGAGAAGAAATAACTAACCCAGGTTTGAAAGAAAAGGGACAGACTTTCTATGGAATTCATATTTAATTAAAGCTCTAAAGGACAAAAATACAATAGAGCAAAATTCTGGTCCCGCTGATATACCTAATGAAAGTTCATAAACAAGGTGTGGGTAGCAAAGAGTGTGTGGGAATGTTGGTAAGGACAGTGGGGAAGAGTCATCCCTGAACATGTTCTTAAATGAAGCAATTCTTGTGTTGTTTTAAAGGGTAACTTGGAGTTTGCCTAAGTGATTAGAGAAGGATGCCTCGGCTTATGGAAGTTGAAAGCCATAAAGATGTGATAAACTACTGCAGATATTTTCATGTATATTTGTTGTTGCTTCTAGTAATGGTGATCTAAAAACTTTTACTTAAGACAACTTAAAAATCCAGACAAAATAGCTTTTAAAGTTAAAAATATCAGAATGATTATAAAAATAAGTGAGGGATTACTGGGCCAATACGAAACACAATGAGAGCCTAGAGATATATGCCCTGAAGCCATTTTAGCTATGAGAGCATTAGAAACTGCTAAAACACACTGAGCTGTGTTTTTAATAGACACTTGATACTAGAGAAAAAAAATTCAAAATCCAGCAGCAATCAAATTTGAGGACTTTGGTACAACCCAAATTTAAGTTGAGATCCCCAAAGCACAAGGAGAAGCAGAAATAAGACTAGAGCCTACCTTGCCTTCTGTGTAAACTGAGAAAGTCAACCACTGAATTTGGAGTATGATTGTCTTGTAGAGTCTCAGATATAAGAGAAAATCCTGCCAAGGAGGACCATACCATTATTATAGCTCTTAATTATTCCTACTCAATAAGAGTTTCAAATATAATGTCTTGAACATACCAAAATGTAACAAAGCACACAAAGAAAAACCATTAACAAGATTTGATAGACAAAATGGGATTAAGTATGATATTAAAATGATCAATAAAGATTGTAAAATGGCTTGAGTACTCTGCTCAAAGAAATGAGAGGGGAAGCAAATTGAACAAAAAACTGAAACTAAAAAATGATATTGAGAAAGATTTTATAAATGAACCAAATGGATACTCTAGAACTTTAAAGATATGACAGCCAATTTAAGATACCACAGGGGTGCCTCCAATTCTTTTTTCTTTTTTTTTTTAACACCTTAATTTTATTTTATTTCTTTCATTTTGGCTCAGGTCATGATGTCAGGGTTGTGAAATAGAGCCCAGAGATGGGCTCTGTGCTGAGCCTGGAGCCTGCTTAAGATTCTTTTCCCTTCTTTTTCTATCCCTTCCTGCGCTCTCACTCGCTCGCTCTCTCTTGCTTGCAAATAAATAAATAAATAGATAGATAATAGACAAAGCAAAATAAAAGCAGATTATGAAAATAAATATAAAGTTTTTGAAATGAAAGCAAGTTCAAAATAAAATAGAGAAGACCTACACAGCTAAAAGTTCATTCAGGAAATCTATTATTAAAGAAGTCAGTATGACACAATGTTAAGATATCAAAAGATTGGAGCATGTACTTTACAGAATGGGTAATCCAAATGGCCACTCATAGGTAAAAACTGTTTATCTTTACTATGAATCTGGAATTAAATTAAATTAAAAATGAATTAAAACCTAAAATGACATACTATTACACACTTACTATATTGGGCAACAGTAAAATTGTCTTGCAAGGATGTGAAAGAATGAACGTGCCCATAATAAAAACATTTGAGGTAAGTTGGACAATATTTAGAAAACTTAAAAATAAAAATAAAGATTTGGTCCATTCCTAGAAATACAACATGGAACTTAATGAATATTTTCACCAGGATATGCAAACAGATGATTATAGCTATTTCATTCATAACGGCAGATCAGTAGTGGTCTAATTGCACAATGTTACATTAAATAAGAGAGAATATTAACAAACTAGGAGGAGGGGCTAGGTTGTTATCATAAACAGATCTTCTATGGTGCTGATTATGTTTTATTTCTCAAAATCTTTAAGTTAAAAAAGTTTTCAAATTTATATCTAGATAGATAGATGATAGATGGACATATCCCAGAAGCTGCAATGCTAGTCTAAGACCAGGCTTTCAAGGGCTTTTCTATACTCTACTAAATACTTGAAACCATTCATTATATCATAGCTCAGTGTTCAAATCTCTATTTGTTTTTTCAGTTTCCTAATATTTATCTTAAGGTGACCTGATGCAGACTTTTGATGACCTTTGTCTAAATATTTCTATTTTCACAAAGTCCTTTTTAAGACTGAGAGACTAAAACTTAGAAAAATACTCTGATTGTTATCTCACTAGGGTGGAAAATATATAGTTACCCATTAACTAATGATATCCATGTCTACATTAGATCCATGACATTTTTAATTCTTGGGAGCTTTTGGTTAAATGAATTTTTAAGCTTCCTTTAAATGAAGCTTTAAGCCATCACCACATGAATAAAATTAAAGAACTAAATGAAAACAGGCCAAGTATTTACAGAGTAATAGAATGTGCAGTGGAAAGAGTACAATTCTGAAATCATAAAGCCTAAATTAGTGTGATGCATCTTTACTAGCCATGTAATCATAAACCAGTTATCTAAATGTGTTAGCCTCAGTTTTTTCACCCATGAAATGGTGATGATAATACATATTATGCAGAGTTGTTGTGTGGATGTGATGAAGCATGGAGCATGAGAGTATCATATTCCATGCTAAAACGATAGCTATTTTTATACTTATAATAATTCTAATAATAGTAATTAAATTGTTCAAAATGGTAATATTCATTTATATTGAGGCATTGTATTGACTATTCATAGACACATTTACCAAAATAAATTTCATTTTACGTTACCTCCTCTGAGGATATGTATTCCCTAATTCAATATGAATCTCATTATGAATAATAATTATCATAATAAATATGCTGATTTTTCTTCTATTTATTTTTAGGGAAGTATCCTTTACTGTTGAACATAAAGAAACTTAAGCAAGTCTGTCTTATTCAAAATTTGCATGCTGCTTTCTTATGAAACTAGATTATAGAGTTGTATGAAATAAATTCATGCAGTTAAGACATTTGGAAAACTGGGTGGTCAGTTTAGTATTTCAAAAGAAGATTTTAAATTTAAACCTTAAAACTGAGCTCTTTCAGCCTTATTTATAAACCATACTTTATGCTTCCTAAGTACTCCTTCATTGTAAACTAAGTAATAGTTTTTGTCACAGTATATATAATGAAAATGGATTTTATATTCTATTATTTCAGAGTTAGTTGCAGTTTCTACTTCCTTACTTCCTTCTTTGAAAAATAGATTAATTCTACAAAAAGTTTTTGCCAGCTTTATTGAAAAAAAATCGACATATTATAATTTGTAAATTTAAGAAATGATTTCTTATAACATTGCAAACTTTTAACATTGTGTAAATTTTGTACAATTTGATAAATCGGTATACATCTTTATTGCAATATAATCTACATAAAAATGTTAATACATCTACTATCTCGTATAGTTGCCACTGTTTTTTATGCATGTATCGTAAGGAATTTTAAGATCTACTCTCTTAGCAACTTCTATGTATATAGTATAGTAGAGATAAACTTTAGAGGTCTTGTGGGTTTTGTTTTAGACCGCCTCAATAAAGTGATTATCTCAATAAACTAAGTCAAATTATTATTATTATTATTATTTTTTGGTTTCCCAGTGCATATAAAAAATAAACACTATACTGTACTGTTCAAAAGCATTATGTTTTTAAAGAAAAACAATGTATATACCTTAAGTAAACTAGTTCTGAGTTTTCAGTGGGTCATAATTACTGATCACAGATCACCATAACAAATACAATAATAATGAAAAAACTTGAAATATTGCAAGAATTACCAACATGTGACAGAGAGACACAAAATGAACAAATGGTGTTAGAAAAATGGTGGCAGCAGACCTCTTTTATACAAGATTGCTATAAACTTTCAACTTGTAAGAATGTGATATATGCAAAGTTTAATAAAGGGAAGCACAATAAAAAAAGTATGTATATTTTATTAACTATGATCATCATGCTGTACATTAGATCCCCAGAACTTTTTCGTATTATAGTTGCAAGAATGCACACTTTGACCACCTTACTCCACCCCAGGTTCACCCCTTGTCAACTCAACTCTAAGTTTCCATTAGTTTGCCTTTTCCTCAGATTCTGTATGTAAGGGATATCACAATACATAAATTTAAAAAATATATAAAATCTTTGAAATATTTCACTTAGTATAACACCTTCAAGATCCATCCATGCTGTTGTAAATGGCAGTATTTCTTAATTTTTCATGGGTAAGTAGTATTCCATAGTGTATATTTACCATACTTATTTTATTCATTCATCCATTAATGGATACTGAAGTTATTTCCATCTCTTGCTTAGAGTTAATAATTTTATAATAAACATAAGAGTGCAGATATGTCTTTGAACAGTGACTTCGTTTCCTTTAGATATATTCCTAGAAGTGGGATTAATGAATCATATGGTAATTTTACTTTTAATAATATGAATAGTCTCCATACTGTTTTCCATACAAATTTATATCCCTATCACAGTGCATAAGTTCCCCATTTTCCCTAATATTTACCAAAATTTCTGGTAGTATATATTCTAATAGGTAGTAATATCTTGCTGTGTTTTTCAGAGGTAAACAACAACAACAACATCATAATGACTTTGCCCTGAGTTTTTTACATTGAGCACTTTTTAATGCTCCTGTTGGTCATTTATATAACTTTTTTGAAAAAAAAAGTCTATTGAGATCCTTTTGATATTTTTTTAATTATATATTTTTTCTATTTGTATCTGTTGGTTATTAACCTCTTTTCAGATATAAGATTTGTAAGTATTTTTTTACATTCTGTGGATTGTGTTTTCATTCTCTCTCTCCCTTTTTTTTGGCAATGCAGAAACTTTAGTTTCATGTAATACGATTTATTTATTTTTGCTTTTTTTGCTTGTGTTTTTGGTCTGGTATCCAAAAAACTATTGGCAAGACCAATGTCAAGGAGAATTTTTCCTATGTTTTCCTTTAGGAAATGTAGTTTCATGCATCACCTTTAAGTCTTTAATCTATTTCAAGTTAAGCCTTATGAGTGATATAAGGTTCCAGTTTCATACTGTTTATGTGACTATTCAGTTTTAAATATCATTTATTGAACAGACTATCTTAACCCATTACATATGTTGGCCCCTGTCAAATATTAGGTGACTGTATGAAAGGATTTATTTCTGTTCTACTTGTTTATTGCTCTGTTTTTATGCCAGTATACTTTATTGTTTTGAGCATGAGGGCTTTGTAGTATAGTTTCAAATCAAGAAGTGTAATTTCTCTTCTTCATTCTTTCTCAGAACTGCTTTGATTATTTGTTGTCTTTTATGGTCTCATATAAATTTTAGGATTCTTTACTTACTTCTGTAAAAAAATAATATTGGATTTTATAAAGATTTTTAATTTATTTATTTGACAGAGAGAGATGACAAGCAGGCAGAGAGGCAGGCAGACAGAGAAGAGGAAGCAGGCTTCCTGCTGAGCAGAGAGCCTGATGCGGGGCTCGATCCCAGAACCCTGGAATCATGACCTGAGTCGAAGGCAGCGGCTTAACCCACTGAGCCACCCAGGCGCCCCTAACATTGGATTTTTGATAGGAATTGGATTTACAGATGGTTTTCAGTAGTATGGACATTTTAACAATGTTAATTCTTACCATTTATAAATATGAGCTATCTTTCCATTTGTGTCTCCTTCAATTTCTTTATCAATGTCATAGTTTATGGAGTACAGATCATTCATCTTCTTAGTTAAATCTATTCCTAAGTATTTTATGATTTTTGATGCTATTGTGAATTAGATTGTTTTCTTTATTTTTTCAGGTAGTTCATCATTAGAATGTTAAAATGCTCCTGTCTTTTGCTTACTTTGGCTTACTTTGGATGATATGAAAAACAGGGAAGCATTCCATTTTAAAAAATGAAACAAAACAAAATTCTTGTCTTTTATATATTGATCTTGTATTTGGCGGCTTTACTAAATTTGTTTATTCAAATTTTTTTTTGTAAAGTTTTTAGGACTTTTAACATGTAAGTTCATGTTATCCAAAAAAAGAAAATTTTACTTCTTCCTTTTTTATTTGGAGTCTCTTATTTCTTTGTGTTCCTTGTTTCTCTGGCTAGACATCCATTACTATGTCAAATGAGAGTAGTGAAAGTGGACACACTTGTCTTTTTTCTGATCTTTAAGGGGAAAACTTTCAAACTTTTTTGATTGAATATGAGATTAGCTCTGGGCTTGCAATATGTGGTTTTTCTTTAATGGATTTTTTAAATTATTTTTTTTTAAATTTTTATAAACATATAATGTGTTTTTATCCCTAGCGGTACAGGTCTGTAAATCACCAGGTTTACACATTTCACAGCACTCACCATCACTCACATAGCACCTGCCCTCCCCAATGTCCATACCCCCACCATCCTCTCCCAACACACCTCCCCCCAGCAACCCTCAGTCTGTTTTGTGAGATTCAGTCTTTTATGGTTTGTCTCCCTCCCAATCCCATCTTCTTGTATTTTTCTTTTCGTACTCCCGAAACCGCCTATGTTGCATCTCCACTTCATCATATCAGGGAGATCATAGGATAGTTGTCTTTCTCAGATTGATTTATTTTGCCAAGCATAATACCCTCTAGTTCCATCCACGTCATCACAAATAGCAGGATTTCATTTCTTTTGATGGCTGCATAGTATTCCATTGTACATATATACCACATCTTATTTATTGATTCATCTGTTGAAGGACATTTAGGTTCTTTCCATAGTTTAACAATTGTGGACATTGCTGCTATAAACATTTGGGTGCATGTGCCCCTTCAGAATGCCACGTTTGTATCTGTAGGGTACCCAGTACTACAATCACTGGGTCATAGGCTAGTTCTATTTTCAGCTTTTTGAGGCACCTCCACGCTGTTTTCCAGAGTGGTCGCACCAGCTTGCATTCCCACGTACAGTGTAGGAGGGTTGCCCTTTCTCCACATCCTCGCCAGCATCTGTCATTGACTGACTTGTTCATTTTAGCCATTCTGAAAGGTGTGAGGTGGTATCTCATTCTGGTTTTGATTTGTATTTCCCTGATGCCGAGTATGTGGAGCATTTTTTCATGTGTCTGTTGGCCATTTGGATGTATTCTTTGCAGAAATGTCTGTTCATGTCCTCTGCCCATTTCTTCATTGGATTATTTGTTCTTAGGGTGTTGAGTTTGATAAGCTCTTTATAGATTTTGGATACTGGTTCTTTACCTGGTATGTCATTTGCAAATATCTTCTCCCAGATAACTTCTGACAGTCATCTTTTGGCTTTGTTAACTGTTTCCTTTGCTGGGCAAAACCTTTTTGATCTGATGAAATCCCAAGAGTTCATTCTTGCCCTTGCTTCCCTTGCCTTTGGCGATGTTCCTAGGAAGAAGTTGCTGCTGCTGAGGTCAAAGAGGTTGCTACCTGTTCTCTCCTCAAGGATTTTGATGGATTTCTTTCTCACATTATGCTTCTTCATCCATTTCCAGTCTATTTTTATGTATGGTGTAAGGAAATGGTCGAATTTCATTTTTCTGCATGTGGCTGTTCAATTTTCCCGACCCTAAGGCCAGAGGCTCTTTCTCTACTCTGGGGGCGGCGTGCTGTGCCTTCCCCCATGTGCTCCTGAGGACCGCGGTGTCAGACGTGTGCGACCATGCTTCTCTCTCAGACAGAGGGGATGCTAGGGAAAAAGTATTTCGCTCCATGCGGGTATCTTCCACCGTGCTGCGGAGACGAGCTCAGGCAAGCAGCAGCAGCATCCACAAACCCAACTCTGATTTCCCAACGAATGCTGTGCTTTCCCAGGGGAGATGCCCAGGCAAAGAGACTTTCGCTGTATGCGGGTTTCTCCCACCGCAAGACTGGGCTCAGGCAAGCAGCAGCAGCCCGCAGATCATTTCTCAGCGAATGCTGTGCTTTCACAGAAGCTTTGGCTTGGAGCGAACAGCACTTCGCCGCTGCCTCCTCAGCAAGGCTTCAGTCGCGTTAGGGAAGAAGAGCTGCAGGAGAGCTGGTGCCTCTTGGGTCTTGCTTTCCCGGGCTCCATGTTCGAGTCCTGGGTTCACCCTGCCAGGCTGAACTAAGAAGACACAGCCACAACCGTGAAGTAGCGTGCATAGCCTAGGGTGGCACTCTATGCACACTACCATCTCCCGGTTTAGGCATCGCTAGGCCTTTTACTCTAGCGCTCAGGCGGACTCGGGGACTAGGCCAGTGCTTTCCCCACCGGAAAGGAGAGGTGACAGGATCCCTGCACACCGCTGTGTGCACTGAATAGGGAGCTTTGGGGGACTGTCCCCACTCCTTCCCCTTAAACCCCATGCCTCCTCCAAGCTTCGACATCCTGGAGGAAGAAGGCATCTGATGGCCAGTTCTTTCTGGGAGTTGTTTCTCGACTTCAGGGTAGGCACCTGGTAGCAAGCCCATGTCTCCACCACGGACAGGTGGCCAAGGAGCTGCTGTCTCCTTGTGCCCAAAGGTCAGGCCCGGCATGCTTTCTGCCCAGACTCCTTCCTCAGAGTGGAGCCCTTTCCCCTGCCCTAATCTACCCCTCCTGTCTCTTAGCAGGCAGGCTTCCGTCGCTCTGCAGTGACAGACGTGTCCCTTTCCTTAAGGCTCTTTCCACAGGTGCCACCGCGCTTCTCTCTCAGGCAGAGGGGATGCCCAGGCAAAGAGGATTTCGCTCCATGCGGGTTTAGTCCACCGTGCTGTGGAGACTAGCGGAGGCAAGCAGCAGGCAGCATCCCAAAGACCAGACTCTGATTTCCCAAAGAATGCTGTGCTTTCCCAGAAGGGATGCCCCGGCAAAGAGGCTTTCGCTGTATGAGGGTTTCTCCCACCGCAAGACTGGGCTCAGGCAAGCAGCAACAGCCCGCAGATCATTTCTCAGCGAATGCTGTGCTTTCGCAGAAGCTTTGGCTTGGAGCGAACAGCACTTCGCTGCTGCCTCCTCAGAATCGACTTTGATTTCCCAGCGACTGCTCTGCTTTTGTAGAGGTTTTCAGCTTGGCGCGAATCGCACTTCGCTGCTGCTTCCTCAGCAAGGCTTTGGTCGTTCGCTCTATCGCAGCAGGGAAGAAGAGCCGCGGGAGAGCTGGTGCCTCTGGGGCCGTGCTTTCCCGGGATCCAAGTTTGCGCCCGGGGTTCACCTTGCTAAGCCGAACTAAGCAGACACAGTCACAGCCCTGCAGCAGCGAGCCTGGCCTAGCATGGCACTCTATGCCTATTACAACCTTCTGGTGATGGTAAAGCTTTGCCTTCTGCTCAGGCGCTCAGGCACACTCGGGGACTAGGCCAGTGCCTTCACCACAGGAGAGAGGAGGAAACAGGATGCATGCAAACGGCCCGTGCACCGGGATGGGGAACTGTGGGGGACTGTCACCACTCCTTCCACGGCACACCCCCTGCCAGCCACAACGCGGCCACATCTTGGTGGAACACGGCATCTGACTGGCCATTTCTCCATGGGGTTGTTTCTGCGAGTTGCGGGTATGGCACCTGGGGGCAAGCCCGTCTGCCCTTCCACAGGTGGCCAACGAGATGCTGTCCCCTTGGGACCAGAGGCACAAGACAGGCCTGCCTTCTGCCCAGACTCCTTCCTCAGAGGATAGCACGCGCCCCTGCGCTAGTCGTCCTCTCATGACTCCTTAGCAGCCAGGCTTCCATCTCTCCGCACAGGGAGCGGGTGACACTTGTCTTGCTACCGGCCTGCTGTTCGTGCCATGGCAGCCTATCCTGCTTCCCGAGCGTTTCCCGATCCCAGACCAAGGGCTCCTTCTCTTCCCCGTGAGCGGCGTGCGGCGCCTTCCCCACACTTGCTCCTGGGGAGCGCGGTGACAGACGTGTGCAACCACGCTTCCCTCTCAGGCAGAAGGGGTGCTAGGGCAGAGTATTTTGCTCCATTCGGGTATCTTCCACCGTGCTGCGGAAACTAGCTCAGGCAAGCAGCCGCAGGATCCCCAAACCCAACTCACATTTCCCAATGAATGCTGTGATTCCCAGTGTAGATCACAAGGCAAAGAGGCTTTCGCTGTATGCGGGTTTCTCCAGCCGCGAGACTGGGCTCAGGCAAGCAGCAGTAGCCCGCAGAACATTTCTCAGCGAATGCTGTGCTTTCTCAGAGGCTTTGGCTTGGAGAGAATAGCACTTCGCCGCTGCTTCCTCAGCAAGGCTTCAGTCATGTCAGGGAAGCAGAGCTGCGGGAGAGCTGGTGCCTTTTGGGCCTTGCTTTCCCGGGCTCCATGTTCGCCTCCTGGGTTCACCCTTCCAGGCCGAATTAAGCAAACACAGCCACAACCCTGCAGTAGCGTACGAAGCCTAGGATGGCACCCTATGCACACTACCATCTCCCGGTGTAGGCATCGCTTGGCCTTTTACTCTGGCGCTCAGGCGTTCTCGCGGACTAGCCCAGTGCTTTCCCCACGGGAAAGGTGATGTGACAGGATTCCTGCACACCGCCCGTGCACTGAATAGGGAGCTTTCGGGGACTGTCCTCACCCCATCCCCTTAATCCCCATGCCTCCTACAAGCTTCCACATCCTGAAGGAAGACGGCATCTGACTCCCTGTTATTTCAGGGAGCTGTTTCTGCGAGTTCAGCGTAGGCTCCTGGTGGCTAGCGCATGTCTGCCCCAGGGACATGTGGCCAAGGAGCTGCTGTCTCCTTGGGCCCAGAGGCTCAGGACAGGCATGCTTTCTGCCCAGACTCCTTCCTACGAGTGGTGCACGCGCCCTGCCCTACTCATTTTCTCCTCTCTCTGTAGCAGACCGGCTTCCGTCTCTCTGCACAGGGAGCGGGTGACACTTATATTGCCACCGGCCGCTGTGCCTGCCAGGGCCGGCTCTCCTGTTTCCCAACCGTTTCCAGACCAGAAAGCCAACGGCTCCTGCTCTTCTCCCTGGGCAGCGTGCTGCACCTTCCACAGACATGCTCCTGGGGAGCGCTATGATAGACGTGTCCCTTTCTTTAAGGCTCTTTCCACAGGCGCAACCGCGCTTCTCTCTCAGGCAGAGGTGTGCTAGGGACGAGTATTTCGCTCCATGCGGGTGTCTTCCACCATGCTGCGGAGACTAGCTCAGGTTTTAAACTGCAGGATCACACACATCCAATTCTGATTTCCCAACGAATGCTGTGCTTTCCCAGAGGGGATGCCCGGGCAAAGGGGTTTCACTGTATGCAGGTTTCTCCCACCGCGAGACTGGGCTTAGGCAAGCAGCAGAAGAGACCGCAGAACCGAATCTGATTTCCCAGCGACTGCTATGATTTACCAGAGGTTTTCAACTTGGTGCGAACCGCACTACGCTGCTTTCCTCAGCAAGGCTTTCGTCGTTTGTTCTGTCGCGGCAGGGAAGAAGAACAGCGGGAGAGCTGGTGCCTCGTGGGCCTTGCTTTCCCGGGGTCCAATACACACCCGGGTGTCAACTTGCTAAGCCGAACTAAGCAGACACAGTCACAGCCCTGCAGCAGCTTGCGTGGCCTAGCATGGCACTCTATGCCAATTACCATCTCCTGGGGTAGGTAAGTCTTTGCCTTTTATTCCGGCGCTCAGGCAGACTCGGGGTCTAGGCCAGTGCCTTCAGCACAGGAGAGAGGAGGCGACAGGATCCCTGCACACGGCCCGTGCACTTGGATGGGGAACTGTGGGGGACAGTCTCCACTCCTTCCCAGTAACACCCCCTGCCACCCACATCGCTGCCACATCTTGGTGGAAGACGTCACCTGACTGCCCGTTTCTCCTTGGGGTTGTTTCTGCGAGTTGCGGGTATGGCACCTGGTGGCAAGCCCAAGTCTGCCCTTGGGACAGGTGGCCAAGGAGATGCTGTCCCCTTGGGACCAGAGGCACAAGACAGGCCTGCCTTCTGCCCAGACTCCTTCCTCAGAGGATAGCACGCGCCCCTGCCCTAGTTGTCCCCTCATGTCTCCTTAGCAGCCAGGCTTCCATCTCTCCCTGCACAGGGATCGGGTGACACTTGCCTTGCTACCGGCCTGCTGTTCGTACCATGGCAGGCTATCCTGCTTCCTGAGCGTTTCCCGACCTCAAGGCCAAGGGCTCCTTCTCTTCTCCAGAGGCCGCGTGATGCGCCTTCCCCACACTTGCTCCTGGGGAGCGCGGTGAACGACGTGTGCAACCACGCGTCTCTCTAAGGCAGAAGGGATGCTAGGGCAAAGAGTATTTCGCTCCATGCGGGTATCTTTTACCGTGCTGTGGAAACTAGCTCAGGCAGGCAGCAGCTGCATCCCCAAACCCAAATCACATTTCCCAACGAATGCTGTGATTTCCCAGGGTAGATGACAAGGCAAAGAGGCTTTCGCTGTATGCGGGTTTCTCCAGCCGCGAGACTGGGCTCAGGCAAGCAGCAGTAGCCCGCAGAACATTTCTCAGAGAATGCTGTGCTTTCTCAGAGGCTTTGGCTTGGAGCGAACAGCACTTCGCCGCTGCTTCCTCAGCAAGGCTTCAGTCGCGTCAGGGAAGCAGAGCTGCGGGAGAGCTGGTGCCTTTTGGGCCTTGCTTTCCCGGGCTCCATGTTCGCCTCCTGGGTTCACCCTGCCAGGCCGAATTAAGCAAACACAGCCACAACCCTGCAGTAGCGTACAAAGCCTAGGATGGCACCCTATGCACACTACCATCTCCCGGTGTAGGCATCGCTTGGCCTTTTACTCTGGCGCTCAGGCGTTCTCGCGGACTAGTCCAGTGCTTTCCCCACAGGAAAGGAGACGTGACAGGATCCCAGCACACCGCCCGTGCACTGAATAGGGAGCTTTCTGAGAAGTCCTCACCACATCGCCCTAAAGTCCATGCCACCTCCAAGCTTCCACATCCTGAAGGAAGACGGCATCTGACTCCCTGTTATTTCAGGGAGCTGTTTCTCCGAGTTTAGCGTAGGCTCCTGGTGGCTAGCGCATGTCTGCCCCAGGGACAGGTGGCCAAGGAGCTGCTGTCTCCTTGGGCCCAGAGGCTCAGGACAGGCATGCTTTCTGCCCCGACTCCTTCCTAAGAGTGGAGCATGCGCCCTGCCCTACACATCCCCTCCCTTCTCTGTAGCAGACAGGCTTCCGTCTCTCTGCACAGGGAGCAGGTAAAACTTGCATTACCACCGGCCGCTGTGCCTGCCAGGGCCGGCTCTCCTGTTTCGCAACCGTTTCCATACCAGAAAGCCAACGACTCCTGCTCTTCTCCCTGGGCAGCGTGCCGCAACTTATACAGACATGCTCCTGGGGAGCGTAGTGACAGACGTGTCCCTTTCCTTAAGGCTCTTTCCAGAGGCGCAACGGCGCTTTTCGCTCAGGCCGAGGGGTGCTAGGGCAAAGAAAATTTTGCTCCATGCGGGTATCTTCCACCGTGCTGCGGAGACGAGCTCAGGCAAGCAGCAGCAGCATCCCCAAACCCAAATCACATTTCCCTACAAATGCTGTGATTTCCCATTGTAGATGACAAGGCAAAGAGGCTTTCGCTGTATGCGGGTTTCTCCAGCCGCGAGACTGGGCTCAGGCAAGCAGCAGTAGCCCGCAGAACATTTCTCAGCGAATGCTGTGCTTTCTCAGAGGCTTTGGCTTGGAGCGAACAGCACTTCGCCGCTGCTTCCTCAGCAAGGATTCAGACGCGTAAGGGAAGCAGAGCTCCGGGAGAGCTGGTGCCTTTTGGGCCTTGCTTTCCCGGGCTCCATGTTTGCCTCCTGGGTTCACCCTGCCAGGCCGAATTAAGCAGACACAGCCACAACCCTGCAGTAGCGTGCGGAGCCTAGGATGGCACCCAATGCACACTATCATATCCCGGTGTAGGCATCGCTTGTCCTTTTACTCTGGCGCTCAGGCGTTCTTGCGGACTAGCCCAGTGCTTTCCCCACAGGAAAGGAGACGTGACAGGATCCCTGCACACCGCCCGTGCACTAAATAGGGAGCTTTCGGGGACTGTCCTCACCCCATCCCCTTAAACCCCATGCTACCTCCAAGCTTCCACATCCTGAAGGAAGACGGCATCTGACTCCCTGTTATTTCAGGGAGCTGTTTCTGCGAGTTCAGCGTAGGCTCCTGGTGGCTAGCGCATGTCTTCCCCAGGGACAGGTGGCCAAAAAGCTGCTGTCTCCTTGGGCCCAGAGGCTCAGGACAGGCATGCTTTCTGCCCAGACTCCTTCCTAAGAGTGGAGCACGCGCCATGCCCTACACATCCCCTCCTCTCTCCGTAGCAGAAAGACTTCCGTCTCTCTGCACAGGGAGCGGGTGACACTTGTATTGCCACCGGCCGCTGTGCCTGCCAGGGCCGGCTCTCCTGTTTCCCAACCGTTTCCAGACCAGAAAGCCAACGTCTCCTGCTCTTCTACCTGGGCAGCGTGCTGCACCTTCCACAAACATGCTCCTGGGGAGTGCAGTGATAGACGTGTCCCTTTCCTTAAGGCTCTTTCCACCGGCGCAACCGCGCTTCTCTCTCAGGCAGAGGGGTGCTAGGGCAAAGAGGATTTCGCCCCATGCGGGTTTATTACACCGTGCTGTGGGGTCTTGCTCAGGCAAGCAGCAGCAGCGTCCCACAGACCCGACTCTGATTTCCCAAAGAATGCTGTGCTTTCCCAGAGGAGATGCCCAGGCAAAGACCCTTTCACTGTATGAGGGTTTCTCCCGCCGTGCTGCGAATACTAGGCTAAGGCAAGCAGCAACAGCAGCCCAAAAAACGACTCTGATTTCCCAGCGACTGCTATGCTTTCACAGAGGTTTTTAGCTTGGCGCGAACGGCACTTCGCTGCTGCTTCCTCTGCAAGGCTTTCGGTGTTTGCTCTGTCGCATCAGGGAAGAAGAGCTGCGGGAGAGCTGGTCCCTCTTGGGCCTTGCTTTCCCGGGCTCTATGTTGGCACCCTGGGTTCATCCTGCCAGTCCGAACTAAGCAAACACAGCCACAATGCTGCACCAGCGTGCGTGGCCTAGGATGGCACTCAATGCACACTACATTCTCTCAGTGTGGGCAACAACGCTGTATCTGACTGACTTGTTAATTCTGGGAATGTCTTGCAGATTAATTTGCTTGCCAGAGGTGGTTCCTCTAATTGATGTCTAAGAACCCTAATTAGTTAAGAAAACTTTTTTTAACATTTTCATTGCTATTTATTATTATTATTATTATTACTGCTAATATCTCTATTATAAATAATTTACAAGGGCATCTTTCTGACAAAAGACAAAGAGCTGGCTACTAGTAGAAAAAGTACATTTGACTCTGTCAGTGAAAGTGGTAAAGGGATTTGAGAAAATAAGGCAAAGCACTGGAATTATGTGTTAAACTTTAAATATTATAGACACATTTACTTAATTTCTAATACTGTTGTTGCTTATAATTAAATAAGATGTTTTCCATGAACCACGCATTACAGCAAATATATTGTTTATACAGATTAAATTTTCATCAAAAGGGACGCCTGGGCGGCTCAGTTGGTTAAGCAGCTGGCTTTGGCTCAGGTCATGATCCCAGCATCCTGGGATCGAGTCCCACAATGGGCTCCTTGCTCGGCCGGGAGCCTGCTTCTCCCTCTGCCTCTGCCTGCCATTCTGATTGCCTGTGCTTGCTCTCTCGCCCACTTTCTCTGATAAATAAATAAAATCTTAAATAAATAAATTTTCATCAAAAAATAGTAAGTTTATTTTATTGTAGGATCATGATCAGCACTTTGCAGATGAGAAAAGTGAAATTTAGAAAAGTATGTCTCTTCAAATCCCTCATACAATATCTGGCCTAGATAGAAGGATATACTATCACAATTGAGGAAGATAATTGAGATTACTTAAAATGATAAACTTTACTGTATAGGGTTTTTAAAAGTTTGCCACAGATTCAGATTCTTTTAAAATATATATCTATTTTGTGTAAAGAGAATGCACTGAGAAGTAAAAAGAAAGTGATATATCAGTGCTACCAACTAATGGCTATAATATCATCACCTTATTTATGAACAATGAAACAGTGTGCAATATTTAAATAAATTTAAATAAATTCCTATTTATTTTATATATTTATAAATTTAAATAAATTCCTATTTATTTATTATTAAAGAAATTCCCCTACAAACAGTATGTTTTGAAGGTTGCTAGCAGGAAAGTGTTGTACTTCATGGATGTAATCAGAAAATATAATCTAAAAGTCTGCTTTCAAGGGCGCCTGGGTGGCTCAGTGGGTTAAAATTCTGCTTTCAAGAAGCTATAACAGTAAGTACTGAGCATTAGCTATTATATGCTATGGATGAATAACTGAAATCTACATTTGAAACTAATGGTACACTATATGTTAACTAATTGAACTTTAAAAAGTTAATAAAAAAACACGATTTTGTAAAAGAATATTCCCAACAGGCTCATTTGCTTTAAAATACTCACTCTGTAATGAGAGTCATTACTTTTGTCCAGCAAATTCTTACATCACTGTTTATCCCTTCCCTGCTTTATCCCTTCCCAGTATCAATAAAGGCTCACTTGGATTACCTAGAAGCCATGAGAAAGCTTGTAATAGATCTGGCTGGTTTTCACCAGCAATTTGACCACCATGTGCACAGGGAAGTCTATTGATAAAGGCTTTATTGCAATAAGTTGCAAATACATGGATGATTTTGAATTCTCTTTCTTGAGGTCTTGTTTCATGATAATAAATTTAGGGTGGCTTATTGGAATGGATGTTATTAACATATTTTCATAGTTCTAAGTACATGGAATTGTAAAATAGATTAATGAATGTGGCATTACTGACAACCGTCCTCATTTTGAAATCAAATTACAGTGTACTGAGCTGAGGAGGCAAAGCAGATTTGGGATTATGAGTGAAATAATTTTAAAAAGTCTTAGGGGTATGATCAGACTATTGGGTAATTCAGTAGAAAAATATCAACTGATTGAGATTCTGTGTTCCCTGATTTCAGAGAGACGTTAAGATAAATAAGTAGCACGAGGAGACTAGGAAGCCAAACATAAGTGATACTTTTGTGCCAGGGTGTGTATACATCTGTTTATCTTCTTGCTTTACCACTAAGGTTGCTCCTAGAGGAGAGTTTAAATATGTGTTGGAGCTAATCTCTGTGGATTACACAAGAAACCACATCCTACAGCTCTCCCTGAAACACCGCTTATGATTTCAATGTAATTTGGTTTTTGCATTTTTAGAAATAACAAAATACTTTGCAAACTCATCTACTTTATTACCACCACAAGTGAGTCAGCTGACTCCACATTTTAACACAGTGAAAGTCACAGAGGAATGGAGGAGTGAGTAGAGTTATCGATATATGTGCTTTAAAGAAGTATGACAGGGTAGCAGCTATTTCCAGGAACCAAAACATGGGTCAGCAGCTGTGCAGGAAAAGTGATGGAATAAATGACTCATTTCAGAGGAGTTCTATAACATATTAGTTCTATAATGTATCTTCAGCACCCAATTACCCGCTTTGATCTAAAGATAAGGATTTACAGTTAAGATCCCATTTATGATTCGTCTGGTAGGGTCTGAATCATGTTTACTATTGTTTTGACTATTACTTGAAACCTATAGTAGTACTTGGGATATGTGTTGTGTATTCTGTGAACATGTGCTATTTTTAGATTAGATAATTCCTGTCTCGAACCCCTGTTAATTTGTTTGCTTTTGTTTATTTGATAGTGCTTTCAGTAAATGGATATATCTGAAAAATTGCAAAGCCATTATTAAAATAAGTTATTATTATATATAGCATGGAATTGCACATTCCTCCTTTGAATCCGACAGAGCTTCACCATATCCTTAACAATTTGGGAAAAACACGCTATTATTTTTCTTCATAAAATTTCTCCTGTTAGGCTGTGATGGTTGTCATCAGCAGTAACTCCTCTGAAGGCTTTGTCAAAAGAGTTGAAAAAAATTGGAAAGGTGTGAATGAAGCTGTTTGCTGAATATAAAGAAAAGAGCATTGAAGTACAATTCACACTCTTACTTCTCCTTCTATGCTTTCAGATGTTTGACATTTGAAAATTTTGCTTCTAGAAGAGATGCCCTATATAATTCTTACTTTAAGGAGCAAGTTGCTTTTATAATTTTTTTTATTATTCTACCATTCAAGTATTTCCATTTAAATTAAATTCAAAACCATTAAAAAAAATAAAAAGTGCAGCCAGTATTCAATTCCTGGGCTAAATAATTTTAGAAAGCTTTGTGTTATTGAACCTACGGGGTATTTCTGTAGTTTTAACTCTTTCTTTCTGTGATTTTTCCCATTAGTCACATAAGTGACTGCAATATAACAGACATTGAGGATAAAGGACTGAATAGAACAATCCTTGGCCTCATGAAGTTGAGAATCTAGCAAGGGAGTCAAACAATTCAATCATACAGAGACAATTTATTGAGTGCCTGGCCTAAGATGAGCACAGCAAAACCCCATCCCAGAGGAATCATTTTTTTTAAGAGTTCTACCTTATTTTTTTCAAGATTTTATTTATTTATTTGACAGAGAGAGTAGTCAGAGAGGCAGGCAGAGAGAGAGAGGAGGAAGCAGGCTCCCTGCTGAGCAGAGAGCCCGATGCGGGACTCGATCCCAGGACTCTGAGATCATGACCTGAGCCGAAGGCAGCGGCTTAACCCACTGAGCCACCCAGGTGCCCCCCAGAGGAATCATTTTAATGGGAGAGATAGATAATAGGGAAGCCAACTTTAAAAAGAAAAAAAATCGTACTGGTTTTTCTTTAATAGTGATGCATATTTGAACTAAATAAGCACATTTTAATAAGAGCAGTGATTGAGAAGAGTTTTTGTAACTGAGTGGTCCGAAAGGGCCTCTCTGAAAAAGTCTGTTTTGAACAGATTTCTGAATAATATCAGCCAGGAAGCTGCGTAAAAATCTCAGGGATGGGTGATTTTTCCAGTCAAAAAACTGTAAAGGCTCCAAAGTCACAATACAGCTGTAAGTTTCTCTAATAAAATAACTTCTGACAAAGAATGAGAAGAAATAACTAACCCAGGTTTGAAAGAAAAGGGACAGACTTTCTATGGAATTCATATTTAATTAAAGCTCTAAAGGACAAAAATACAATAGAGCAAAATTCTGGTCCCGCTGATATACCTAATGAAAGTTCATAAACAAGGTGTGGGTAGCAAAGAGTGTGTGGGAATGTTGGTAAGGACAGTGGGGAAGAGTCATCCCTGAACATGTTCTTAAATGAAGCAATTCTTGTGTTGTTTTAAAGGGTAACTTGGAGTTTGCCTAAGTGATTAGAGAAGGATGCCTCGGCTTATGGAAGTTGAAAGCCATAAAGATGTGATAAACTACTGCAGATATTTTCATGTATATTTGTTGTTGCTTCTAGTAATGGTGATCTAAAAACTTTTACTTAAGACAACTTAAAAATCCAGACAAAATAGCTTTTAAAGTTAAAAATATCAGAATGATTATAAAAATAAGTGAGGGATTACTGGGCCAATACGAAACACAATGAGAGCCTAGAGATATATGCCCTGAAGCCATTTTAGCTATGAGAGCATTAGAAACTGCTAAAACACACTGAGCTGTGTTTTTAATAGACACTTGATACTAGAGAAAAAAAATTCAAAATCCAGCAGCAATCAAATTTGAGGACTTTGGTACAACCCAAATTTAAGTTGAGATCCCCAAAGCACAAGGAGAAGCAGAAATAAGACTAGAGCCTACCTTGCCTTCTGTGTAAACTGAGAAAGTCAACCACTGAATTTGGAGTATGATTGTCTTGTAGAGTCTCAGATATAAGAGAAAATCCTGCCAAGGAGGACCATACCATTATTATAGCTCTTAATTATTCCTACTCAATAAGAGTTTCAAATATAATGTCTTGAACATACCAAAATGTAACAAAGCACACAAAGAAAAACCATTAACAAGATTTGATAGACAAAATGGGATTAAGTATGATATTAAAATGATCAATAAAGATTGTAAAATGGCTTGAGTACTCTGCTCAAAGAAATGAGAGGGGAAGCAAATTGAACAAAAAACTGAAACTAAAAAATGATATTGAGAAAGATTTTATAAATGAACCAAATGGATACTCTAGAACTTTAAAGATATGACAGCCAATTTAAGATACCACAGGGGTGCCTCCAATTCTTTTTTCTTTTTTTTTTAACACCTTAATTTTATTTTATTTCTTTCATTTTGGCTCAGGTCATGATGTCAGGGTTGTGAAATAGAGCCCAGAGATGGGCTCTGTGCTGAGCCTGGAGCCTGCTTAAGATTCTTTTCCCTTCTTTTTCTATCCCTCCCTGCGCTCTCACTCGCTCGCTCTCTCTTGCTTGCAAATAAATAAATAAATAGATAGATAATAGACAAAGCAAAATAAAAGCAGATTATGAAAATAAATATAAAGTTTTTGAAATGAAAGCAAGTTCAAAATAAAATAGAGAAGACCTACACAGCTAAAAGTTCATTCAGGAAATCTATTATTAAAGAAGTCAGTATGACACAATGTTAAGATATCAAAAGATTGGAGCATGTACTTTACAGAAAGGGTAATCCAAATGGCCACTCATAGGTAAAAGCTGTTTATCTTTATTATGAATCTGGAATTAAATTAAATTAAATTAAAAATAAATTAAAACCTAGAATGGCATACTATTACACACTTACCATATTGGGAAACAGTAAAAATGTCTTGCAAGAATGTGAAAGAATGACAGTGCCCATAATAAAAACATTTGAGGTAGGTTGGACAAAATTTAGAAGACTTAAAAATTAAAAAAAAATTTGGTCCATTCCTGGAAATACAACATTGAATTAAATGAATATTTTCACCAGGATATGAAAACAGATGATTATAGTTATTTCATTCATAACGGCAGATCAGCAGTGGTCTATTTGCACAATGTTACATTAAATAAGAGAGAATATTAACAAACTGGGAGAAGGGGCTAGGTTGTTATCATAAACAGATCTTCTATGGTGCTGATTATGTTCTATTTCTCAAAATCTTTAAGTTAAAAAATTTTCAAATTTATATCTAAATAGATAGATAGATAGATGATAGATAGACAGATATCCCAGAAGCTGCAATGCTAGGCTAAGACCAGGCTTTACAGGGCTTTTCTATATTCTACTAAATACTTTAAACCATTCATTATATCATAGCTCAGTGTTCGAATCTTCATTTGTTTCCTCAGTTTTCTAATATTTATCTTAAGGTGACCTGATGCAGACTTTTGATGACCTTTGTCTAAATATTTCTATTTTAACAAAGTCCTTTTTAATACTCAGAGACTAAAACTTAGAAAAACACTCTGATTTTTATCTCACTAGAGTGGAAAATATATGGTTACCCATTAACTAATGATATCCATGTCTACATTAGCTCCATGACATTTTTAATTCTTGGGAGCTTTTGGTTAAATGAATTTTTTTAAGCTTCCTTTAAATGAAGCTTTAAGCCATCACCACATGAATAAAATTAAAGAACTAAATGAAAACAGGCCAAGTATTTACAGAGTAATAGAATGTGCAGTGGAAAGAGTACAATTCTGAAATCATAAAGCCTAAATTAGTGTGATGCATCTTTACTAGCCATGTAATCATAAACCAGTTATCTAAATGTGTTAGCCTCAGTTTTTTCACCCATGAAATGGTGATGATAATACTTATTATGCAGAGTTGTTGTGTGGATGTGATGAAGCATGGAGCATGAGAGTATCATATTCCATGCTAAAATGATAGCTATTTTTATACTTATAATAATTCTAATAATAGTAATTAAATTGTTCAAAATGATAATATTCATTTATATTGAGGCATTGTATTGACTATTCATAGACACATTTACCAAAATATATTTCATTTTACGTTACCTCCTCTGAGGATATGTATTCCCTAATTCAATATGAATCTCATTATGAATAATAATTATCATAATAAATATGCTGATTTTTCTTCTATTTATTTTTAGGGAAGTATCCTTTACTGTTGAACATAAAGAAACTTAAGCAAGTCTGTCTTATTCAAAATTTGCATGCCTCTTTCTTATGAAACTAGATTATAGAGTTGTATGAAATAAATTCATGCAGTTAAGACATTTGGAAAACTGGGTGGTCAGTTTAGTATTTCAAAAGAAGATTTTAAATTTAAACCTTAAAACTGAGCTCTTTCAGCCTTATTTATAAACCATACTTTATGCTTCCTAAGTACTCCTTCATTGTAAACGAAGTAATAGTTTTTGTCACAGTGTATATAATGAAAATGGATTTTATATTCTATTATTTCAGAGTTAGTTGCAGTTTCTACTTCCTTACTTCCTTCTTTGAAAAATAGATTAATTCTACAAAAAGTTTTTGCCAGCTTTATTGAAAAAAAATCGACATATTATAATTTGTAAATTTAAGAAATGATTTCTTATAACATTGCAAACTTTTAACATTGTGTAAATTTTGTACAATTTGATAAATCGGTATACATCTTTATTGCAATATAATCTACATAAAAATGTTAATACATCTACTATCTCGTATAGTTGCCACTGTTTTTTATGCATGTATCGTAAGGAATTTTAAGATCTACTCTCTTAGCAACTTCTATGTATATAGTATAGTAGAGATAAACTTTAGAGGTCTTGTGGGTTTTGTTTTAGACCGCCTCAATAAAGTGATTATCTCAATAAACTAAGTCAAATTATTATTATTATTATTATTTTTTGGTTTCCCAGTGCATATAAAAAATAAACACTATACTGTACTGTTCAAAAGCATTATGTTTTTAAAGAAAAACAATGTATATACCTTAAGTAAACTAGTTCTGAGTTTTCAGTGGGTCATAATTACTGATCACAGATCACCATAACAAATACAATAATAATGAAAAAACTTGAAATATTTGAAGAATTACCAACATGTGACAGAGAGACACAAAATGAACAAATGGTGTTAGAAAAATGGTGGCAGCAGACCTCTTTTATACAAGATTGCTATAAACTTTCAACTTGTAAGAATGTGATATATGCAAAATTTAATAAAGGGAAGCACAATAAAAAAAGTATGTATATTTTATTAACTATGATCATCATGCTGTACATTAGATCCCCAGAACTTTTTCGTATTATAGTTGCAAGAATGCACACTTTGACCACCTTACTCCACCCCAGGTTCACCCCTTGTCAACTCAACTCTAAGTTTCCATTAGTTTGCCTTTTCCTCAGATTCTGTATGTAAGGGATATCACAATACATAAATTTAAAAAATATATAAAATCTTTGAAATATTTCACTTAGTATAACACCTTCAAGATCCATCCATGCTGTTGTAAATGGCAGTATTTCTTAATTTTTCATGGGTAAGTAGTATTCCATAGTGTATATTTACCATACTTATTTTATTCATTCATCCATTAATGGATACTGAAGTTATTTCCATCTCTTGCTTAGAGTTAATAATTTTATAATAAACATAAGAGTGCAGATATGTCTTTGAACAGTGACTTCGTTTCCTTTAGATATATTCCTAGAAGTGGGATTAATGAATCATATGGTAATTTTACTTTTAATAATATGAATAGTCTCCATACTGTTTTCCATACAAATTTATATCCCTATCACAGTGCATAAGTTCCCCATTTTCCCTAATATTTACCAAAATTTCTGGTAGTATATATTCTAATAGGTAGTAATATCTTGCTGTGTTTTTCAGAGGTAAACAACAACAACATCATAATGACTTTGCCCTGAGATTTTACATTGAGCACTTTTTAATGCTCCTGTTGGTCATTTATATAACTTTTTTGAAAAAAAAAGTCTATTGAGATCCTTTTGATATTTTTTTAATTATATATTTTTTCTATTTGTATCTGTTGGTTATTAACCTCTTTTCAGATATAAGATTTGTAAGTATTTTTTTACATTCTGTGGATTGTGTTTTCATTCTCTCTCTCCCTTTTTTTTGGCAATGCAGAAACTTTAGTTTCATGTAATACGATTTATTTATTTTTGCTTTTTTTGCTTGTGTTTTTGGTCTGGTATCCAAAAAACTATTGGCAAGACCAATGTCAAGGAGAATTTTTCCTATGTTTTCCTTTAGGAAATGTAGTTTCATGCATCACCTTTAAGTCTTTAATCTATTTCAAGTTAAGCCTTATGAGTGATATAAGGTTCCAGTTTCATACTGTTTATGTGACTATTCAGTTTTAAATATCATTTATTGAACAGACTATCTTAACCCATTACATATGTTGGCCCCTGTCAAATATTAGGTGACTGTATGAAAGGATTTATTTCTGTTCTACTTGTTTATTGCTCTGTTTTTATGCCAGTATACTTTATTGTTTTGAGCATGAGGGCTTTGTAGTATAGTTTCAAATCAAGAAGTGTAATTTCTCTTCTTCATTCTTTCTCAGAACTGCTTTGATTATTTGTTGTCTTTTATGGTCTCATATAAATTTTAGGATTCTTTACTTACTTCTGTAAAAAAATAATATTGGATTTTATAAAGATTTTTAATTTATTTATTTGACAGAGAGAGATGACAAGCAGGCAGAGAGGCAGGCAGACAGAGAAGAGGAAGCAGGCTTCCTGCTGAGCAGAGAGCCTGATGCGGGGCTCGATCCCAGAACCCTGGAATCATGACCTGAGTCGAAGGCAGCGGCTTAACCCACTGAGCCACCCAGGCGCCCCTAACATTGGATTTTTGATAGGAATTGGATTTACAGATGGTTTTCAGTAGTATGGACATTTTAACAATGTTAATTCTTACCATTTATAAATATGAGCTATCTTTCCATTTGTGTCTCCTTCAATTTCTTTATCAATGTCATAGTTTATGGAGTACAGATCATTCATCTTCTTAGTTAAATCTATTCCTAAGTATTTTATGATTTTTGATGCTATTGTGAATTAGATTGTTTTCTTTATTTTTTCAGGTAGTTCATCATTAGAATGTTAAAATGCTCCTGTCTTTTGCTTACTTTGGCTTACTTTGGATGATATGAAAAACAGGGAAGCATTCCATTTTAAAAAATGAAACAAAACAAAATTCTTGTCTTTTATATATTGATCTTGTATTTGGCGGCTTTACTAAATTTATTCAAATTTTTTTTTGTAAAGTTTTTAGGACTTTTAACATGTAAGTTCATGTTATCCAAAAAAAGAAAATTTTACTTCTTCCTTTTTTATTTGGAGTCTCTTATTTCTTTGTGTTCCTTGTTTCTCTGGCTAGACATCCATTACTATGTCAAATGAGAGTAGTGAAAGTGGACACACTTGTCTTTTTTCTGATCTTTAAGGGGAAAACTTTCAAACTTTTTTGATTGAATATGAGATTAGCTCTGGGCTTGCAATATGTGGTTTTTCTTTAATGGATTTTTTAAATTATTTTTTTTAAAATTTTTATAAACATATAATGTGTTTTTATCCCTAGCGGTACAGGTCTGTAAATCACCAGGTTTACACATTTCACAGCACTCACCATCACTCACATAGCACCTGCCCTCCCCAATGTCCATACCCCCACCATCCTCTCCCAACACACCTCCCCCCAGCAACCCTCAGTCTGTTTTGTGAGATTCTGTCTTTTATGGTTTGTCTCCCTCCCAATCCCATCTTCTTGTATTTTTCTTTTCGTACTCCCGAAACCGCCTATGTTGCATCTCCACTTCATCATATCAGGGAGATCATAGGATAGTTGTCTTTCTCAGATTGATTTATTTTGCCAAGCATAATACCCTCTAGTTCCATCCACGTCATCACAAATAGCAGGATTTCATTTCTTTTGATGGCTGCATAGTATTCCATTGTACATATATACCACATCTTATTTATTGATTCATCTGTTGAAGGACATTTAGGTTCTTTCCATAGTTTAACAATTGTGGACATTGCTGCTATAAACATTTGGGTGCATGTGCCCCTTCAGAATGCCACGTTTGTATCTGTAGGGTACCCAGTACTACAATCACTGGGTCATAGGCTAGTTCTATTTTCAGCTTTTTGAGGCACCTCCACGCTGTTTTCCAGAGTGGTCGCACCAGCTTGCATTCCCACGTACAGTGTAGGAGGGTTGCCCTTTCTCCACATCCTCGCCAGCATCTGTCATTGACTGACTTGTTCATTTTAGCCATTCTGAAAGGTGTGAGGTGGTATCTCATTCTGGTTTTGATTTGTATTTCCCTGATGCCGAGTATGTGGAGCATTTTTTCATGTGTCTGTTGGCCATTTGGATGTATTCTTTGCAGAAATGTCTGTTCATGTCCTCTGCCCATTTCTTCATTGGATTATTTGTTCTTAGGGTGTTGAGTTTGATAAGCTCTTTATAGATTTTGGATACTGGTTCTTTACCTGGTATGTCATTTGCAAATATCTTCTCCCAGATAACTTCTGACAGTCATCTTTTGGCTTTGTTAACTGTTTCCTTTGCTGGGCAAAACCTTTTTGATCTGATGAAATCCCAAGAGTTCATTCTTGCCCTTGCTTCCCTTGCCTTTGGCGATGTTCCTAGGAAGAAGTTGCTGCTGCTGAGGTCAAAGAGGTTGCTACCTGTTCTCTCCTCAAGGATTTTGATGGATTTCTTTCTCACATTATGCTTCTTCATCCATTTCCAGTCTATTTTTATGTATGGTGTAAGGAAATGGTCGAATTTCATTTTTCTGCATGTGGCTGTTCAATTTTCCCGACCCTAAGGCCAGAGGCTCTTTCTCTACTCTGGGGGCGGCGTGCTGTGCCTTCCCCCATGTGCTCCTGAGGACCGCGGTGTCAGACGTGTGCGACCATGCTTCTCTCTCAGACAGAGGGGATGCTAGGGAAAAAGTATTTCGCTCCATGCGGGTATCTTCCACCGTGCTGCGGAGACGAGCTCAGGCAAGCAGCAGCAGCATCCACAAACCCAACTCTGATTTCCCAACGAATGCTGTGCTTTCCCAGGGGAGATGCCCAGGCAAAGAGACTTTCGCTGTATGCGGGTTTCTCCCACCGGCGCTCTGGCAGACTCGGGGTCTAGGCCAGTGCCTTCAGCACAGGAGAGAGGTGGCGACAGGATCCCTGCACACGGCCCGTGCACTTGGATGGGGAACTGTGGGGGACAGTCTCCACTTCTTCCCCTGCACACCCCTGCCACCCACATCGCTGCCACATCTTGGCGGAAGACGGCATCTGACTGCCCGTTTCCCCATGGGGTTGTTTCTGCGAGGTGCGGGCATGGCACCTGGTGGCAAACCCACGACTCCCTTGGGACAGGTGGCCAAGGAGATGCTGTCCCCTTGGGACGGGAGGCACAACACAGGCCTGCCTTCTGCCCAGACTCCTTCCTCAGAGTGGAGCTCACGTCCCTGCCCTAGTCATCCCCTCATGTCTCCTTAGCAGCCAGCCTCCATCTCTCCGCACAGGGAGCGGGTGACACTTGTCTTGCTACCGGCCTGCTGTTCGTTCCATGGCAGGCTATCCTGCTTCCCGAGTGTTTCCCGACCCCAGTCCAAGGTCTCCTTCTCTTCTCCAGGGGCGGCGTGCTGTGCCTTCCCCACACTTGCTCCTGGGGAGCGCAGTGTCACACGTGTGCAACCACGCTTCTCTCTCAGGCAGAAGGGATGCTAGGGCAAACAATATTTCTCTCCATGCAGGTATCTTCCACCGTGCTGCGGAGACCAGCTCAGGCATTCAGCTGCTGCATCCCACACATCCGATTCTGATTTCCCAATGAATGCTGTGCTTTCCCAGAGGAGATGCCCGGGCAAAGAGGCTTTTGCTGTATGCGGGTTTCTCCCACCGAGAGACTGGGCACAGGCAAGCAGCAGAAGAGCCCGCAGAACCGAATTCTGATTTCTCAGCAAATGCTCTTCTTTCGCAGAGGCTTTGGCTTGAAGCGAACAGCACTTCGCCGCTGCTTCCTCAGCAAAGCTTCAGTCATGTCAGGGAAGAAGTGCTGCCAGAGAGCTGGTGCCTTTGGGGCCTTGCTATCCCGGGTTCCAAGTTCCCATCCTGGGTTCATTCTGCCAAGCTGAAATAAGCAGACACAGCCTCGACCCTGCGTGGCCTAGGATGGCACTCTGCTCACAATGCCATCTCTCAGCATATGCACGGCCGGCCCTTTTGCTCTGGCGTTCAGGTGGACAGGGGACTAGGCCAGTGCCGTCTCAATCCTTGAGGAGACGTGAGAGGAGCACTGCACATCGCCCGTGCCCTGGAATGGGGAGTAATCGGTAACTGTCCCTGTTTCCCCGGGACATCCCCTGCCTCCGCCAATGCTGCCACATCCTGGAGGAAGACGTCATCTGATTGCCCGTTCTTCCAGGAGGTGTTTCTGCGAGTTCAGGGCTGGGAGCTTGGTGACAAGCCCACGTCTGCCCTCTGGACAGGTGGCCAAGGTGATGCTTTCCACTTGGGACCAGAGGCACAGGAAAGGCCTTCCTTCTGCCCAGACTCCTTCCTCAGATTGGAGCACGTTCCCCGGCCCAATCGCCCCCTCAAGTCTCCTTAGCAGCCAGGCTTCGTCTCTCTGCACAGGGAGTGGGTGACACTTGTCTTGCCACCGGCCCGCTGTTCCTGCCAGGGCCAGCTCTCCAGCTTCGCGACCATTTCCCGACCACAAGGCCAATGGCTCCTTCTCTTCTCCTGGGAAGCTTGCTGCACTTTCCCCAGACAGGCTCCTGGGGAGCCCAGTGACAGACATTTCCCCTTCCTTAAGGCTCTTTCCACAGGCGCAACCACAGTTCTCTCTCAGGCAGTGGGGATGCCCAGGCAAAGAGGATTTCGCTCCATGCGGGTTTATTACACCGTGCTGTGGGGTCTTGCTCAGGCAAGCAGCAGCAGCGTCCCACAGACCCGACTCTGATTTCCCAAAGAATGCTGTGCTTTCCCAGAGGAGATGCCCAGGCAAAGACCCTTTCGCTGTATGAGGGTTTCTCCCGCCGTGCTGCGAATACTAGGCTAAGGCAAGCAGCAACAGCAGCCCACAAAAACGACTCTGATTTCCCAGCGACTGCTATGCTTTCACAGAGGTTTTTAGCTTGGCGCGAACGGCACTTCGCTGCTGCTTCCTCAGCAAGGCTTTCGGTGTTTGCTCTGTCGCATCAGGGAAGAAGAGCTGCGGGAGAGCTGGTCCCTCTTGGGCCTTGCTTTCCCGGGCTCTATGTTGGCACCCTGGGTTCATCCTGCCAGTCCGAACTAAGCAAACACAGCCACAACGCTGCACCAGCGTGCGTGGCCTAGGATGGCACTCAATGCACACTACATTCTCTCAGTGTGGGCAACAACCCTGTATCTGACTGACTTGTTAATTCTGGGAATGTCTTGCAGATTAATTTGCTTGCCAGAGGTGGTTCCTCTAATTGATGTCTAAGAACCCTAATTAGTTAAGAAAACTTTTTTTAACATTTTAATTGCTATTTATTATTATTATTATTATTATTATTATTATTATTGCTAATATCTCTATTATAAATAATTTACAAGGGCATCTTTCTGACAAAAGACAAAGAGCTGGCTACTAGTAGAAAAAGTACATTTGACTCTGTCAGTGAAAGTGGTAAAGGGATTTGAGAAAATAAGGCAAAGCACTGGAATTATGTGTTAAATTTTAAATATTATAGACACATTTACTTAATTTCTAATACTGTTGTTGCTTATAATTAAATAAGATGTTTTCCATGAACCACGCATTACAGCAAATATATTGTTTATACAGATTAAATTTTCATCAAAAGGGACGCCTGGGCGGCTCAGTTGGTTAAGCAGCTGGCTTTGGCTCAGGTCATGATCCCAGCATCCTGGGATCGAGTCCCACAATGGGCTCCTTGCTCGGCCGGGAGCCTGCTTCTCCCTCTGCCTCTGCCTGCCATTCTGTCTGCCTGTGCTTGCTCTCTCGCCCACTTTCTCTGATAAATAAATAAAATCTTAAAATAAATAAATAAATTTTCATCAAAAAATAGTAAGTTTATTTTATTGTAGGATCATGATCAGCACTTTGCAGATGAGAAAAGTGAAATTTAGAAAAGTATGTCTCTTCAAATCCCTCATACAATATCTGGCCTAGATAGAAGGATATACTATCACAATTGAGGAAGATAATTGAGATTACTTAAAATGATAAACTTTACTGTATAGGGTTTTTAAAAGTTTGCCACAGATTCAGATTCTTTTAAAATATATATCTATTTTGTGTAAAGAGAATGCACTGAGAAGTAAAAAGAAAGTGATATATCAGTGCTACCAACTAATGGCTATAATATCCTCACCTTATTTATGAACAATGAAACAGTGTGCAATATTTAAATAAATTTAAATAAATTCCTATTTATTTTATATATTTATAAATTTAAATAAATTCCTATTTATTTATTATTAAAGAAATTCCCCTACAAACAGTATGTTTTGAAGGTTGCTAGCAGGAAAGTGTTGTACTTCATGGATGTAATCAGAAAATATAATCTAAAAGTCTGCTTTCAAGGGCGCCTGGGTGGCTCAGTGGGTTAAAATTCTGCTTTCAAGAAGCTATAACAGTAAGTACTGAGCATTAGCTATTATATGCTATGGATGAATAACTGAAATCTACATTTGAAACTAATGGTACACTATATGTTAACTAATTGAACTTTAAAAAGTAAATAAAAAAACACGATTTTGTAAAAGAATATTCCCAACAGGCTCATTTGCTTTAAAATACTCACTCTGTAATGAGAGTCATTACTTTTGTCCAGCAAATTCTTACATCACTGTTTATCCCTTCCCTGCTTTATCCCTTCCCAGTATCAATAAAGGCTCACTTGGATTACCTAGAAGCCATGAGAAAGCTTGTAATAGATCTGGCTGGTTTTCACCAGCAATTTGACCACCATGTGCACAGGGAAGTCTATTGATAAAGGCTTTATTGCAATAAGTTGCAAATACATGGATGATTTTGAATTCTCTTTCTTGAGGTCTTGTTTCATGATAATAAATTTAGGGTGGCTTATTGGAATGGATGTTATTAACATATTTTCATAGTTCTAAGTACATGGAATTGTAAAATAGATTAATGAATGTGGCATTACTGACAACCGTCCTCATTTTGAAATCAAATTACAGTGTACTGAGCTGAGGAGGCAAAGCAGATTTGGGATTATGAGTGAAATAATTTTAAAAAGTCTTAGGGGTATGATCAGACTATTGGGTAATTCAGTAGAAAAATATCAACTGATTGAGATTCTGTGTTCCCTGATTTCAGAGAGACGTTAAGATAAATAAGTAGCACGAGGAGACTAGGAAGCCAAACATAAGTGATACTTTTGTGCCAGGGTGTGTATACATCTGTTTATCTTCTTGCTTTACCACTAAGGTTGCTCCTAGAGGAGAGTTTAAATATGTGTTGGAGCTAATCTCTGTGGATTACACAAGAAACCACATCCTACAGCTCTCCCTGAAACACCGCTTATGATTTCAATGTAATTTGGTTTTTGCATTTTTAGAAATAACAAAATACTTTGCAAACTCATCTACTTTATTACCACCACAAGTGAGTCAGCTGACTCCACATTTTAAAACAGTGACAGTCACAGAGGAATGGAGGAATGAGTAGAGTTATCGATATATGTGCTTTAAAGAAGTATGACAGGGTAGCAGCTATTTCCAGGAACCAAAACATGGGTCAGCAGCTGTGCAGGAAAAGTGATGGAATAAATGACTCATTTCAGAGGAGTTCTATAACATATTAGTTCTATAATGTATCTTCAGCACCCAATTACCCGCTTTGATCTAAAGATAAGGATGTACAGTTAAGATCCCATTTATGATTCGTCTGGTAGGGTCTGAATCATGTTTACTATTGTTTTGACTATTACTTGAAACCTATAGTAGTACTTGGGATATGTGTTGTGTATTCTGTGAACATGTGCTATTTTTAGATTAGATAATTCCTGTCTCGAACCCCTGTTAATTTGTTTGCTTTTGTTTATTTGATAGTGCTTTCAGTAAATGGATATATCTGAAAAATTGCAAAGCCATTATTAAAATAAGTTATTATTATATATAGCATGGAATTGCACATTCCTCCTTTGAATCCGACAGAGCTTCACCATATCCTTAACAATTTGGGAAAAACACGCTATTATTTTTCTTCATAAAATTTCTCCTGTTAGGCTGTGATGGTTGTCATCAGCAGTAACTCCTCTGAAGGCTTTGTCAAAAGAGTTGAAAAAAATTGGAAAGGTGTGAATGAAGCTGTTTGCTGAATATAAAGAAAAGAGCATTGAAGTACAATTCACACTCTTACTTCTCCTTCTATGCTTTCAGATGTTTGACATTTGAAAATTTTGCTTCTAGAAGAGATGCCCTATATAATTCTTACTTTAAGGAGCAAGTTGCTTTTATAATTTTTTTTATTATTCTACCATTCAAGTATTTCCATTTAAATTAAATTCAAAACCATTTAAAAAAATAAAAAGTGCAGCCAGTATTCAATTCCTGGGCTAAATAATTTTAGAAAGCTTTGTGTTATTGAACCTACGGGGTATTTCTGTAGTTTTAACTCTTTCTTTCTGTGATTTTTCCCATTAGTCACATAAGTGACTGCAATATAAGAGACATTGAGGATAAAGGACTGAATAGAACAATCCTTGGCCTCATGAAGTTGAGAATCTAGCAAGGGAGTCAAATAATTCAATCATACAGAGACAATTTATTGAGTGCCTGGCCTAAGATGAGCACAGCAAAACCCCATCCCAGAGGAATCATTTTTTTTAAGAGTTCTACCTTATTTTTTTCAAGATTTTATTTATTTATTTGACAGAGAGAGTAGGCAGAGAGGCAGGCAGAGAGAGAGAGGAGGAAGCAGGCTCCCTGCTGAGCAGAGAGCCCGATGCGGGACTCGATCCCAGGACTCTGAGATCATGACCTGAGCCGAAGGCAGCGGCTTAACCCACTGAGCCACCCAGGTGCCCCCCAGAGGAATCATTTTAATGGGAGAGATAGATAATAGGGAAGCCAACTTTAAAAAGAAAAAAAATCGTACTGGTTTTTCTTTAATAGTGATGCATATTTGAACTAAATAAGCACATTTTAATAAGAGCAGTGATTGAGAAGAGTTTTTGTAACTGAGTGGTCCGAAAGGGCCTCTCTGAAAAAGTCTGTTTTGAACAGATTTCTGAATAATATCAGCCAGGAAGCTGCGTAAAAATCTCAGGGATGGGTGATTTTTCCAGTCAAAAAACTGTAAAGGCTCCAAAATCACAATACAGCTGTAAGTTTCTCTAATAAAATAACTTCTGACAAAGAATGAGAAGAAATAACTAACCCAGGTTTGAAAGAAAAGGGACAGACTTTCTATGGAATTCATATTTAATTAAAGCTCTAAAGGACAAAAATACAATAGAGCAAAATTCTGGTCCCGCTGATATACCTAATGAAAGTTCATAAACAAGGTGTGGGTAGCAAAGAGTGTGTGGGAATGTTGGTAAGGACAGTGGGGAAGAGTCATCCCTGAACATGTTCTTAAATGAAGCAATTCTTGTGTTGTTTTAAAGGGTAACTTGGAGTTTGCCTAAGTGATTAGAGAAGGATGCCTCGGCTTATGGAAGTTGAAAGCCATAAAGATGTGATAAACTACTGCAGATATTTTCATGTATATTTGTTGTTGCTTCTAGTAATGGTGATCTAAAAACTTTTACTTAAGACAACTTAAAAATCCAGACAAAATAGCTTTTAAAGTTAAAAATATCAGAATGATTATAAAAATAAGTGAGGGATTACTGGGCCAATACGAAACACAATGAGAGCCTAGAGATATATGCCCTGAAGCCATTTTAGCTATGAGAGCATTAGAAACTGCTAAAACACACTGAGCTGTGTTTTTAATAGACACTTGATACTAGAGAAAAAAAATTCAAAATCCAGCAGCAATCAAATTTGAGGACTTTGGTACAACCCAAATTTAAGTTGAGATCCCCAAAGCACAAGGAGAAGCAGAAATAAGACTAGAGCCTACCTTGCCTTCTGTGTAAACTGAGAAAGTCAACCACTGAATTTGGAGTATGATTGTCTTGTAGAGTCTCAGATATAAGAGAAAATCCTGCCAAGGAGGACCATACCATTATTATAGCTCTTAATTATTCCTACTCAATAAGAGTTTCAAATATAATGTCTTGAACATACCAAAATGTAACAAAGCACACAAAGAAAAACCATTAACAAGATTTGATAGACAAAATGGGATTAAGTATGATATTAAAATGATCAATAAAGATTGTAAAATGGCTTGAGTACTCTGCTCAAAGAAATGAGAGGGGAAGCAAATTGAACAAAAAACTGAAACTAAAAAATGATATTGAGAAAGATTTTATAAATGAACCAAATGGATACTCTAGAACTTTAAAGATATGACAGCCAATTTAAGATACCACAGGGGTGCCTCCAATTCTTTTTTCTTTTTTTTTTTAACACCTTAATTTTATTTTATTTCTTTCATTTTGGCTCAGGTCATGATGTCAGGGTTGTGAAATAGAGCCCAGAGATGGGCTCTGTGCTGAGCCTGGAGCCTGCTTAAGATTCTTTTCCCTTCTTTTTCTATCCCTTCCTGCGCTCTCACTCGCTCGCTCTCTCTTGCTTGCAAATAAATAAATAAATAGATAGATAATAGACAAAGCAAAATAAAAGCAGATTATGAAAATAAATATAAAGTTTTTGAAATGAAAGCAAGTTCAAAATAAAATAGAGAAGACCTACACAGCTAAAAGTTCATTCAGGAAATCTATTATTAAAGAAGTCAGTATGACACAATGTTAAGATATCAAAAGATTGGAGCATGTACTTTACAGAAAGGGTAATCCAAATGGCCACTCATAGGTAAAAGCTGTTTATCTTTATTATGAATCTGGAATTAAATTAAATTAAATTAAAAATAAATTAAAACCTAGAATGGCATACTATTACACACTTACCATATTGGGAAACAGTAAAAATGTCTTGCAAGAATGTGAAAGAATGACAGTGCCCATAATAAAAACATTTGAGGTAGGTTGGACAAAATTTAGAAGACTTAAAAATTAAAAAAAAATTTGGTCCATTCCTGGAAATACAACATTGAATTAAATGAATATTTTCACCAGGATATGAAAACAGATGATTATAGTTATTTCATTCATAACGGCAGATCAGCAGTGGTCTATTTGCACAATGTTACATTAAATAAGAGAGAATATTAACAAACTGGGAGAAGGGGCTAGGTTGTTATCATAAACAGATCTTCTATGGTGCTGATTATGTTCTATTTCTCAAAATCTTTAAGTTAAAAAATTTTCAAATTTATATCTAAATAGATAGATAGATAGATGATAGATAGACAGATATCCCAGAAGCTGCAATGCTAGGCTAAGACCAGGCTTTAAAGGGCTTTTCTATATTCTACTAAATACTTTAAACCATTCATTATATCATAGCTCAGAGTTCGAATCTCCATTTGTTTCCTCAGTTTTCTAATATTTATCTTAAGGTGACCTGATGCAGACTTTTGATGACCTTTGTCTAAATATTTCTATTTTAACAAAGTCCTTTTTAATACTCAGAGACTAAAACTTAGAAAAACACTCTGATTTTTATCTCACTAGAGTGGAAAATATATGGTTACCCATTAACTAATGATATCCATGTCTACATTAGCTCCATGACATTTTTAATTCTTGGGAGCTTTTGGTTAAATGAATTTTTTAAAGCTTCCTTTAAATGAAGCTTTAAGCCATCACCACATGAATAAAATTAAAGAACTAAATGAAAACAGGCCAAGTATTTACAGAGTAATAGAATGTGCAGTGGAAAGAGTACAATTCTGAAATCATAAAGCCTAAATTAGTGTGATGCATCGATACTAGCCATGTAATCATAAACCAGTTATCTAAATGTGTTAGCCGCAGTTTTTTCACCCATGAAATGGTGATGATAATACTTATTAGGCAGAATTGTTCTTACTATTTTTTGATGAAAATTTATTTATTTATTTTAAGATTTTATTTATTTATCAGAGAAATTGGGCGAGAGAGCAAGCACAGGCAGACAGAATGGCAGGCAGAGGCAGAGGGAGAAGCAGGCTCCCGGCCGAGCAAGGAGCCCAATGTGGGACTCGATCCCAGGATGCTGGGATCATGACCTGAGCCAAAGGCAGCTGCTTAACCAACTGAGCCGCCCAGGCATCCCTTTTGATGAAAATTTAATCTGTATAAACAATATATTTGCTGTAATGCGTGGTTCATGGAAAACATCTTATTTAATTATAAGCAACAACAGTATTAGAAATTAAGTAAATGTGTCTATAATATTTAAAGTTTTAACACATAATTCCAGTGCTTTGCCTTATTTTCTCAAATCCCTTTACCACTTTCACTGACAGTGTCAAATGTACTTTTTCTACTAGTAGCCAGCTCTTTGTCTTTTGTCAGAAAGATGCCCTTGTGAATTATTTATAATAGAGATATTAGCAATAATAATAATAATAATAATAAATAGCAATGAAAATGTTAAAAAAAGTTTTCTTAACTAATTAGGGTTCTTAGACATCAATTAGAGGAACCACCTCTGGCAAGCAAATTAATCTGCAAGACATTCCCAGAATTAACAAGTCAGTCAGATACAGGGTTGTTGCCCACACTGTGAGAATGTAGTGTGCATTGAGTGCCATCCTAGGCCACGCACGCTGGTGCAGCGTTGTGGCTGTGTTTGCTTAGTTCGGACTGGCAGGATGAACCCAGGGTGCCAACATAGAGCCCGGGAAAGCAAGGCCCAAGAGGGACCAGCTCTCCCGCAGCTCTTCTTCCCTGATGCGACAGAGCAAACACCGAAAGCCTTGCTGAGGAAGCAGCAGCGAAGTGCCGTTCGCGCCAAGCTAAAAACCTCTGTGAAAGCATAGCAGTCGCTGGGAAATCAGAGTCGTTTTTGTGGGCTGCTGTTGCTGCTTGCCTTAGCCTAGTATTCGCAGCACGGCGGGAGAAACCCTCATACAGCGAAAGGGTCTTTGCCTGGGCATCTCCTCTGGGAAAGCACAGCATTCTTTGGGAAATCAGAGTCGGGTCTGTGGGACGCTGCTGCTGCTTGCCTGAGCAAGACCCCACAGCACGGTGTAATAAACCCGCATGGGGCGAAATCCTCTTTGCCTGGGCATCCCCACTGCCTGAGAGAGAACTGTGGTTGCGCCTGTGGAAAGAGCCTTAAGGAAGGGGAAATGTCTGTCACTGGGCTCCCCAGGAGCCTGTCTGGGGAAAGTGCAGCAAGCTTCCCAGGAGAAGAGAAGGAGCCATTGGCCTTGTGGTCGGGAAATGGTCGCGAAGCTGGAGAGCTGGCCCTGGCAGGAACAGCGGGCCGGTGGCAAGACAAGTGTCACCCACTCCCTGTGCAGAGAGACGAAGCCTGGCTGCTAAGGAGACTTGAGGGGGCGATTGGGCCGGGGAACGTGCTCCAATCTGAGGAAGGAGTCTGGGCAGAAGGAAGGCCTTTCCTGTGCCTCTGGTCCCAAGTGGAAAGCATCACCTTGGCCACCTGTCCAGAGGGCAGACGTGGGCTTGTCACCAAGCTCCCAGCCCTGAACTCGCAGAAACACCTCCTGGAGGAACGGGCAATCAGATGACGTCTTCCTCCAGGATGTGGCAGCATTGGCGGAGGCAGGGGATGTCCCGGGGAAACAGGGACAGTTACCGATTACTCCCTATTCCAGGGCATGGGCGATGTGCAGTGCTCCTCTCACGTCTCCTCAGGGATGGAGACGGCACTGGCCTAGTCCCCTGTCCACCTGAACGCCAGAGCAAAAGGGCCGGCCGTGCATATGCTGAGAGATGGTATTGTGAGCAGAGTGCCATCCTAGGCCACGCAGGGTCGAGGCTGTGTCTGCTTATTTCAGCTTGGCAGAATGAACCCAGGATGGGAACTTGGAACCCGGGATAGCAAGGCCCCAAAGGCACCAGCTCTCTGGCAGCACTTCTTCCCTGACATGACTGAAGCTTTGCTGAGGAAGCAGCGGCGAAGTGCTGTTCGCTTCAAGCCAAAGCCTCTGCGAAAGAAGAGCATTTGCTGAGAAATCAGAATTCGGTTCTGCGGGCTCTTCTGCTGCTTGCCTGTGCCCAGTCTCTCGGTGGGAGAAACCCGCATACAGCAAAAGCCTCTTTGCCCGGGCATCTCCTCTGGGAAAGCACAGCATTCATTGGGAAATCAGAATCGGATGTGTGGGATGCAGCAGCTGAATGCCTGAGCTAGTCTCCGCAGCACGGTGGAAGATACCTGCATGGAGAGAAATATTGTTTGCCCTAGCATCCCTTCTGCCTGAGAGAGAAGCGTGGTTGCACACGTGTGACACTGCACTCCCCAGGAGCAAGTGTGGGGAAGGCACAGCACGCCGCCCCTGGAGAAGAGAAGGAGACCTTGGACTGGGGTCGGGAAACACTCGGGAAGCAGGATAGCCTGCCATGGAACGAACAGCAGGCCGGTAGCAAGACAAGTGTCACCCGCTCCCTGTGCGGAGAGATGGAGGCTGGCTGCTAAGGAGACATGAGGGGATGACTAGGGCAGGGGCGTGAGCTCCACTCTGAGGAAGGAGTCTGGGCAGAAGGCAGGCCTGTGTTGTGCCTCCCGTCCCAAGGGGACAGCATCTCCTTGGCCACCTGTCCCAAGGGAGTCGTGGGTTTGCCACCAGGTGCCATGCCCGCACCTCGCAGAAACAACCCCATGGGGAAACGGGCAGTCAGATGCCGTCTTCCGCCAAGATGTGGCAGCGATGTGGGTGGCAGGGGTGTGCAGGGGAAGAAGTGGAGACTGTCCCCCACAGTTCCCCATCCAAGTGCACGGGCCGTGTGCAGGGATCCTGTCGCCACCTCTCTCCTGTGCTGAAGGCACTGGCCTAGACCCCGAGTCTGCCAGAGCGCCGGAGCAAAAGGCAAAGCCATACTTACTCCAGGAGATGGTAATAGGCATAGAGTGCCATGCTAGGCCACGCAAGCTGATGCAGGGCTGTGACTGTGTCTGCTTAGTTCGGCTTAGCAAGGTGAACGCCAGGTGCGGTCTTGGAGCTCGGGAAAGCAAGGCCCACGAGGCACCAGCTCTCCCGCTGTTCTTCTTCCCTGCCGCGAAAGAGTGAAAGACCAAGCCTTGCTGAGGACAGCAGCGTAGTGCGGTTCCTGCCAAGTTGAAAACCTCTGGGAAAGCATAGCAGTCGCTGGGAAATCAGAGTCGGTTCTGCGGTCTCTTCTGCTGCTTGCCTGAGCCCAGTCTCGAGGTGGGAGAAACCCGCATACAGCGAAACCCCTTTGCCCGGTCATCACCTCTAGGAAAGCACAGCATCCGTTGGGAAATCCGAATCGGATGTGTGTGATGCTGCAGCTTAATGCCTGAGCTAGTCTCCGCAGCATGGTGGAAGACACCCGCATGGAGCGAAATCCTCTTTGCCCTAGCACCCCTCTGCCTGAGAGAGAAGCGCGGTTGCGCCGGTGGAAAGAGCCTTAAGGAAAGGGACACGTCTATCACTGCACTCCCCAGGAGCATGTTTGTGGAAGGTGCAGCACGCTGCCCAGGTAGAAGAGCAGGAGACGTTGGCTTTCTGGTCTGGAAACGGTTGGGAAACAGGAGAGCCGGCCCTGGCAGGCACAGCGGCCGGTGGCAATACAAGTGTCACCCGCTCCCTGTGCAGAGAGACGGAAGTCTTTCTGCTACGGAGAGAGGAGGGGATGTGTAGGGCATGGCGCGTGCTCCACTCTTAGGAAGGAGTCTGGGCAGAAAGCATGCCTGTCCTGAGCCTCTGGGCCCAAGGAGACAGCAGCTTTTTGGCCACCTGTCCCTGGGGAAGACATGCGCTAGCCACCAGGAGCCTACGCTGAACTCGCAGAAACAGCTCCCTGAAATAACAGGGAGTCAGATGCCGTCTTCCTTCAGGATGTGGAAGCTTGGAGGTGGCATGGGGTTTAAGGGGATGGGGTGAGGACAGTCCCCGAAAGCTCCCTATTTAGTGCACGGGCGGTGTGCAGAGATCCTGTCACGTCTCCTTTCCTGTGGGGAAAGCACTGGACTAATCCGCAAGAAAGCTTGAGCGCCAGAGTAAAAGGACAAGCGATGCCTACACCGGGAGATGATAGTGTGCATTGGGTGCCATCCTAGGCTCCGCACGCTACTGCAGGGTTGTGGCTGTGTCTGCTTAATTCGGCCTGGCAGGGTGAACCCAGGAGGCAAACATGGAGCCCGGGAAAGCAAGGCCCAAAAGGCACCAGCTCTCCCGGAGCTCTGCTTACCTGACGCGTCTGAATCCTTGCTGAGGAAGCAGCGGCGAAGTGCTGTTCGCTCCAAGCCAAAGCCTCTGAGAAAGCACAGCATTCGCTGAGAAATGTTCTGCGGGCTACTGCTGCTTGCCTGAGCCCAGTCTCGCGGCTGGAGAAACCCGCATACAGCGAAAGCCTCTTTGCCTTGTCATCTACACTGGGAAATCACAGCATTTGTAGGGAAATGTGATTTGGGTTTGGGGATGCTGCTGCTGCCTGCCTGAGCTCGTCTCCGCAGCACGGTGGAAGATACCCGCATGGAGCAAAATACTCTGCCCTAGCACCCCTTCTGCCTGAGAGGGAAGCGTGGTTGCACACGTCTGTCACCGCGCTCCCCAGGAGCAAGTGTGGGGAAGGCGCCGCACGCCGCTCGCGGGGAAGAGAAGGAGCCCTTGGTCTGGGATCGGGAAACGCTCGGGAAGCAGGATAGGCTGCCATGGCACGAACAGCAGGCCGGTAGCAAGACAAGTGTCACCCGCTCCCTGTGCGGAGAGATGGAAGCCTGGCTGCTAAGGAGTCATGAGAGGACGACTAGCGCAGGGGCGCGTGCTATCCTCTGAGGAAGGAATCTGGGCAGAAGGCAGGCCTGTCTTGTGCCTCTGGTCCCAAGGGGACAGCATCTCGTTGGCCACCTGTGGAAGGGCAGACGGGCTTGCCCCCAGGTGCCATACCCGCAACTCGCAGAAACAACCCCATGGAGAAATGGCCAGTCAGATGCCGTGTTCCACCAAGATGTGGCCGCGTTGTGGCTGGCAGGGGGTGTGCCGTGGAAGGAGTGGTGACAGTCCCCCACAGTTCCCCATCCCGGTGCACGGGCCGATTGCATGCATCCTGTTTCCTCCTCTCTCCTGTGGTGAAGGCACTGGCCTAGTCCCCGAGTGTGCCTGAGCGCCTGAGCAGAAGGCAAAGCTTTACCATCACCAGGAGGTTGTAATAGGCATAGAGTGCCATGCTAGGCCAGGCTCGCTGCTGCAGGGCTGTGACTGTGTCTGCTTAGTTCGGCTTAGCAAGGTGAACCCCGGGCGCGAACTTGGATCCCGGGAAAGCAAGGCCCCAGAGGCACCAGCTCTCCCGCGGCTCTTCTTCCCTGCTGCGATAGAGCGAACGACCAAAGCCTTGCTGAGGAAGCAGCAGCGAAGTGCGATTCGTGCCAAGCTGAAAACCTCTACAAAAGCAGAGCAGTCGCAGGGAAATCAAAGTCGATTCTGAGGAGGCAGCAGCGAAGTGCTGTTCGCTCCAAGCCAAAGCTTCTGCGAAAGCACAGCATTCGCTGAGAAATGATCTGCGGGCTGTTGCTGCTTGCCTGAGCCCAGTCTTGCGGTGGGAGAAACCCTCATACAGCGAAAGCCTCTTTACCGGGGCATCCCTTCTGGGAAAGCACAGCATTCTTTGGGAAATCAGAGTCTGGTCTTTGGGATGCTGCCTGCTGCTTGCCTCCGCTAGTCTCCACAGCACGGCGGACTAAACCCGCATGGAGCGAAATCCTCTTTGCCTGGGCATCCCCTCTGCCTGAGAGAGAAGCGCGGTGGCACCTGTGGAAAGAGCCTTAAGGAAAGGGACACGTCTGTCACTGCAGAGCGACGGAAGCCTGCCTGCTAAGAGACAGAAGGGGTAGATTAGGGCAGGGGAAAGGGCTCCACTCTGAGGAAGGAGTCTGGGCAGAAAGCATGCCGGTCCTGACCTTTGGGCACAAGGAGACAGCAGCTCCTTGGCCACCTGTCCGTGGTGGAGACATGGGCTTGCTACCAGGTGCCTACCCTGAAGTCGAGAAACAACTCCCAGAAAGAACTGGCCATCAGATGCCTTCTTCCTCCAGGATGTCGAAGCTTGGAGGAGGCATGGGGTTTAAGGGGAAGGAGTGGGGACAGTCCCCCAAAGCTCCCTATTCAGTGCACACAGCGGTGTGCAGGGATCCTGTCACCTCTCCTTTCCGGTGGGGAAAGCACTGGCCTAGTCCCCGAGTCCGCCTGAGCGCTAGAGTAAAAGGCCTAGCGATGCCTAAACCGGGAGATGGTAGTGTGCATAGAGTGCCACCCTAGGCTATGCACGCTACTTCACGGTTGTGGCCGTGTCTTCTTAGTTCAGCCTGGCAGGGTGAACCCAGGACTCGAACATGGAGCCCGGGAAAGCAAGGCCCAAGAGGCACCAGCTCTCCTGCAGCTCTTCTTCCCTAACGCGACTGAAGCCTTGCTGAGGAGGCAGCGGCGAAGTGCTGTTCGCTCCAAGCCAAAGCTTCTGTGAAAGCACAGCATTCGCTGAGAAATGATCTGCGGGCTGCTGCTGCTTGCCTGAGCCCAGTCTTGCGGTGGGAGAAACCCGCATACAGCGAAAGTCTCTTTGCCTGGGCATCTCCCCTGGGAAAGCACAGCATTCGTTGGGAAATCAGAGTTGGGTTTGTGGATGCTGCTGCTGCTTGCCTGAGCTCGTCTCCGCAGCACGGTGGAAGATACCCGCATGGAGCGAAATACTTTTTCCCTAGCATCCCCTCTGTCTGAGAGAGAAGCATGGTCGCACACGTCTGACACCGCGGTCCTCAGGAGCACATGGGGGAAGGCACAGCACGCCGCCCCCAGAGTAGAGAAAGAGCCTCTGGCCTTAGGGTCGGGAAAATTGAACAGCCACATGCAGAAAAATGAAATTCGACCATTTCCTTACACCATACATAAAAATAGACTGGAAATGGATGAAGAAGCATAATGTGAGAAAGAAATCCATCAAAATCCTTGAGGAGAGAACAGGTAGCAACCTCTTTGACCTCAGCAGCAGCAACTTCTTCCTAGGAACATCGCCAAAGGCAAGGGAAGCAAGGGCAAGAATGAACTCTTGGGATTTCATCAGATCAAAAAGGTTTTGCCCAGCAAAGGAAACAGTTAACAAAGCCAAAAGATGACTGTCAGAAGTTATCTGGGAGAAGATATTTGCAAATGACATACCAGGTAAAGAACCAGTATCCAAAATCTATAAAGAGCTTATCAAACTCAACACCCTAAGAACAAATAATCCAATGAAGAAATGGGCAGAGGACATGAACAGACATTTCTGCAAAGAATACATCCAAATGGCCAACAGACACATGAAAAAATGCTCCACATTACTCGGCATCAGGGAAATACAAATCAAAACCAGAATGAGATACCACCTCACACCTTTCAGAATGGCTAAAATGAACAAGTCAGTCAATGACAGATGCTGGCGAGGATGTGGAGAAAGGGCAACCCTCCTACACTGTACGTGGGAATGCAAGCTGGTGAGACCACTCTGGAAAACAGCGTGGAGGTGCCTCAAAAAGCTGAAAATAGAACTAGCCTATGACCCAGTGATTGTAGTACTGGGTACCCTACAGATACAAACGTGGCATTCTGAAGGGGCACATGCACCCAAATGTTTATAGCAGCAATGTCCACAATTGTTAAACTATGGAAAGAACCTAAATGTCCTTCAACAGATGAATCAATAAATAAGATGTGGTATATATGTACAATGGAATACTATGCAGCCATCAAAAGAAATGAAATCCTGCTATTTGTGATGACGTGGATGGAACTAGAGGGTATTGTGCTTGGCAAAATAAATCAATCTGAGAAAGACAACTATCCTATGATCTCCCTGATATGATGAAGTGGAGATGCAACATAGGCGGTTTCGGGAGTACGAAAAGAAAAATACAAGAAGATGGGATTGGGAGGGAGACAAACCATAAAAGACTGAATCTCACAAAACAGACTGAGGGTTGCTGGGGGGAGGTGTGTTGGGAGAGGATGGTGGGGGTATGGACATTGGGGAGGGCAGGTGCTATGTGAGTGATGGTGAGTGCTGTGAAATGTGTAAACCTGATTTACAGACCTGTACCGCTAGGGATAAAAACACATTATATGTTTATAAAAATTTTTTAAAAAATAATTTAAAAAATCCATTAAAGAAAAACCACATATTGCAAGCCCAGAGCTAATCTCATATTCAATCAAAAAAGTTTGAAAGTTTTCCCCTTAAAGATCAGAAAAAAGACAAGTGTGTCCACTTTCACTACTCTCATTTGACATAGTACTGGATGTCTAGCCAGAGAAACAAGGAACACAAAGAAATAAGAGACTCCAAATAAAAAAGGAAGAAGTAAAATTTTCTTTTTTTGGATAACATGAACTTACATGTTAAAAATCCTAAAAACTTTACAAAAAAAAATTTGAATAAACAAATTTAGTAAAGCCGCCAAATACAAGATCAATATATAAAAGACAAGAATTTTGTTTTGTTTCATTTTTTTAAAATGGAATGCTTCCCTGTTTTTCATATCATCCAAAGTAAGCCAAAGTAAGCAAAAGACAGGAGCATTTTAACATTCTAATGATGAACTACCTGAAAAAATAAAGAAAACAATCTAATTCACAATAGTATCAAAAATAATAAAATACTTAGGAATAGATTTAACTAAGAAGATGAAAGATCTGTACTCCATAAACTATGACATTGATAAAGAAATTGAAGGAGACACAAATGGAAAGATAGCTCATATTTATAAATGGTAAGAATTAACATTGTTAAAATGTCCATACTACTGAAAACCATCTGTAAATCCAATTCCTATCAAAAATCCAATGTTAGGGGCGCCTGGGTGGCTCAGTGGGTTAAGCCGCTGCCTTCGACTCAGGTCATGATTCCAGGGTTCTGGGATCGAGCCCCGCATCAGGCTCTCTGCTCAGCAGGAAGCCTGCTTCCTCTTCTCTGTCTGCCTGCCTCTCTGCCTGCTTGTCATCTCTCTCTGTCAAATAAATAAATTAAAAATCTTTATAAAATCCAATATTATTTTTTTACAGAAGTAAGTAAAGAATCCTAAAATTTATATGAGACCATAAAAGACAACAAATAATCAAAGCAGTTCTGAGAAAGAATGAAGAAGAGAAATTACACTTCTTGATTTGAAACTATACTACAAAGCCCTCATGCTCAAAACAATAAAGTATACTGGCATAAAAACAGAGCAATAAACAAGTAGAACAGAAATAAATCCTTTCATACAGTCACCTAATATTTGACAGGGGCCAACATATGTAATGGGTTAAGATAGTCTGTTCAATAAATGATATTTAAAACTGAATAGTCACATAAACAGTATGAAACTGGAACCTTATATCACTCATAAGGCTTAACTTGAAATAGATTAAAGACTTAAAGGTGATGCATGAAACTACATTTCCTAAAGGAAAACATAGGAAAAATTCTCCTTGACATTGGTCTTGCCAATAGTTTTTTGGATACCAGACCAAAAACACAAGCAAAAAAAGCAAAAATAAATAAATCGTATTACATGAAACTAAAGTTTCTGCATTGCCAAAAAAAAGGGAGAGAGAGAATGAAAACACAATCCACAGAATGTAAAAAAATACTTACAAATCTTATATCTGAAAAGAGGTTAATAACCAACAGATACAAATAGAAAAAATATATAATTAAAAAAATATCAAAAGGATCTCAATAGACTTTTTTTTTCAAAAAAGTTATATAAATGACCAACAGGAGCATTAAAAAGTGCTCAATGTAAAAAACTCAGGGCAAAGTCATTATGATGTTGTTGTTGTTGTTTACCTCTGAAAAACACAGCAAGATATTACTACCTATTAGAATATATACTACCAGAAATTTTGGTAAATATTAGGGAAAATGGGGAACTTATGCACTGTGATAGGGATATAAATTTGTATGGAAAACAGTATGGAGACTATTCATATTATTAAAAGTAAAATTACCATATGATTCATTAATCCCACTTCTAGGAATATATCTAAAGGAAACGAAGTCACTGTTCAAAGACATATCTGCACTCTTATGTTTATTATAAAATTATTAACTCTAAGCAAGAGATGGAAATAACTTCAGTATCCATTAATGGATGAATGAATAAAATAAGTATGGTAAATATACACTATGGAATACTACTTACCCATGAAAAATTAAGAAATACTGCCATTTACAACAGCATGGATGGATCTTGAAGGTGTTATACTAAGTGAAATATTTCAAAGATTTTATATATTTTTTAAATTTATGTATTGTGATATCCCTTACATACAGAATCTGAGGAAAAGGCAAACTAATGGAAACTTAGAGTTGAGTTGACAAGGGGTGAACCTGGGGTGGAGTAAGGTGGTCAAAGTGTGCATTCTTGCAACTATAATACAAAAAAGTTCTGGGGATCTAATGTACAGCATGATGATCATAGTTAATAAAATATACATACTTTTTTTATCGTGCTTCCCTTTATTAAACTAAGCATATATCACATTCTTACAAGTTGAAAGTTTATAGCAATCTTGTATAAAAGAGGTCTGCTGCCACCATTTTTCTAACACCATTTGTTCATTTTGTGTCTCTCTGTCACATGTTGGTAATTCTTCAAATATTTCAAGTTTTTTCATTATTATTGTATTTGTTATGGTGATCTGTGATCAGTAATTATGACCCACTGAAAACTCAGAACTAGTTTACTTAAGGTATATACATTGTTTTTCTTTAAAAACATAATGCTTTTGAACAGTACAGTATAGTGTTTATTTTTTATATGCACTGGGAAACCAAAAAATAATAATAATAATAATAATTTGACTTAGTTTATTGAGATAATCACTTTATTGAGGCGGTCTAAAACAAAACCCACAAGACCTCTAAAGTTTATCTCTACTATACTATATACATAGAAGTTGCTAAGAGAGTAGATCTTAAAATTCCTTACGATACATGCATAAAAAACAGTGGCAACTATACGAGATAGTAGATGTATTAACATTTTTATGTAGATTATATTGCAATAAAGATGTATACCGATTTATCAAATTGTACAAAATTTACACAATGTTAAAAGTTTGCAATGTTATAAGAAATCATTTCTTAAATTTACAAATTATAATATGTCGATTTTTTTTCAATAAAGCTGGCAAAAACTTTTTGTAGAATTAATCTATTTTTCAAAGAAGGAAGTAAGGAAGTAGAAACTGCAACTAACTCTGAAATAATAGAATATAAAATCCATTTTCATTATATACACTGTGACAAAAACTATTACTTAGTTTACAATGAAGGAGTACTTAGGAAGCATAAAGTATGGTCTATAAATAAGGCTGAAAGAGCTCAGTTTTAAGGTTTAAATTTAAAATCTTCTTTTGAAATACTAAACTGACCACCCAGTTTTCCAAATGTCTTAACTGCATGAATTTATTTCATACAACTCTATAATCTAGTTTCATAAGAAAGCAGCATGCAAATTTTGAATAAGACAGACTTGCTTAAGTTTCTTTATGTTCAACAGTAAAGGATACTTCCCTAAAAATAAATAGAAGAAAAATCAGCATATTTATTATGATAATTATTATTCATAATGAGATTCATATTGAATTAGGGAATACATATCCTCAGAGGGGGTAACGTAAAATGAAATTTATTTTGGTAAATGTGTCTATGAATAGTCAATACAATGCCTCAATATAAATGAATATTATCATTTTGAACAATTTAATTACTATTATTAGAATTATTATAAGTATAAAAATAGCTATCATTTTAGCATGGAATATGAGACTCTCATGCTCCATGCTTCATCACATCCACACAACAACTCTGCATAATAAGTATTATCATCACCATTTCATGGGTGAAAAAACTGAGGCTAACACATTTAGATAACTGGTTTATGATTACATGGCTAGTAAAGATGCATCACACTAATTTAGGCTTTATGATTTCAGAATTGTACTCTTTCCACTGCACATTCTATTACTCTGTAAATACTTGGCCTGTTTTCATTTAGTTCTTTAATTTTATTCATGTGGTGATGGCTTAAAGCTTCATTTAAAGGAAGCTTAAAAATTCATTTAACCAAAAGCTCCCAAGAATTAAAAATGTCATGGATCTAATGTAGACATGGATATCATTAGTTAATGGGTAACTATATATTTTCCACCCTAGTGAGATAACAATCAGAGTATTTTTCTAAGTTTTAGTCTCTCAGTCTTAAAAAGGACTTTGTGAAAATAGAAATATTTAGACAAAGGTCATCAAAAGTCTGCATCAGGTCACCTTAAGATAAATATTAGGAAACTGAGGAAACAAATGGAGATTTGAACACTGAGCTATGATATAATGAATGGTTTCAAGTATTTAGTAGAGTATAGAAAAACCCTTGAAAGCCTGGTCTTAGCCTAGCATTGCAGCTTCTGGGATATGTCCATCTATCATCTATCTATCTAGATATAAATTTGAAAACTTTTTTAACTTAAAGATTTTGAGAAATAAAACATAATCAGCACCATAGAAGATCTGTTTATGATAACAACCTAGCCCCTCCTCCTAGTTTGTTAATATTCTCTCTTATTTAATGTAACATTGTGCAATTAGACCACTACTGATCTGCCGTTATGAATGAAATAGCTATAATCATCTGTTTGCATATCCTGGTGAAAATATTCATTAAGTTCCATGTTGTATTTCTAGGAATGGACCAAATCTTTATTTTTATTTTTAAGTTTTCTAAATATTGTCCAACTTACCTCAAATGTTTTTATTATGGGCACTTTCATTCTTTCACATCCTTGCAAGACAATTTTACTGTTGCCCAATATAGTAAGTGTGTAATAGTATGTCATTTTAGGTTTTAATTCATTTAAAATTTAATTTAATTCCAGATTCATAGTAAAGATAAACAGTTTTTACCTATGAGTGGCCATTTGGATTACCCATTCTGTAAAGTACATGCTCCAATCTTTTGATATCTTAACATTGTGTCATACTGACTTCTTTAATAATAGATTTCCTGAATGAACTTTTAGCTGTGTAGGTCTTCTCTATTTTATTTTGAACTTGCTTTCATTTCAAAAACTTTATATTTATTTTCATAATCTGCTTTTATTTTGCTTTGTCTATTATCTATCTATTTATTTATTTATTTGCAAGCAAGAGAGAGCGAGCGAGTGAGAGCGCAGGAAGGGATAGAAAAAGAAGGGAAAAGAATCTTAAGCAGGCTCCAGGCTCAGCACAGAGCCCATCTCTGGGCTCTATTTCACAACCCTGACATCATGACCTGAGCCAAAATGAAAGAAATGAAATAAAATTAAGGTGTTAAAAAAAAAAGGAAAAAGAATTGGAGGTTTAATTAAGTGAGCCTCCCAGGCACCCCTGTGGTATCTTAAATTGGCTGTCATATCTTTAAAGTTCTAGAGTATCCATTTGGTTCATTTATAAAATCTTTCTCAATATCATTTTTTAGTTTCAGTTTTTTGTTCAATTTGCTTCCCCTCTCATTTCTTTGAGCAGAGTACTCAAGCCATTTTACAATCTTTATTGATCATTTTAATATCATACTTAATCCCATTTTGTCTATCAAATCTTGTTAATGGTTTTTCTTTGTGTGCTTTGTTACATTTTGGTATGTTCAAGACATTATATTTGAAACTCTTATTGAGTAGGAATAATTAAGAGCTATAATAATGGTATGGTCCTCCTTGGCAGGATTTTCTCTTATATCTGAGACTCTACAAGACAATCATACTCCAAATTCAGTGGTTGACTTTCTCAGTTTACACAGAAGGCAAGGTAGGCTCTAGTCTTATTTCTGCTTCTCCTTGTGCTTTGGGGATCTCAACTTAAATTTGGGTTGTACCAAAGTCCTCAAATTTGATTGCTGCTGGATTTTGAATTTTTTTTCTCTAGTATCAAGTGTCTATTAAAAACACAGCTCAGTGTGTTTTAGCAGTTTCTAATGCTCTCATAGCTAAAATGGCTTCAGGGCATATATCTCTAGGCTCTCATTGTGTTTCGTATTTTGGCCCAGTAATCCCTCACTTATTTTTATAATCATTCTGATATTTTTAACTTTTAAAGCTATTTTGTCTGGATTTTTAAGTTGTCTTAAGTAGGAGTTTTTAGATCACCATTACTAGAAGCAACAACAAATATACATGAAAATATCTGCAGTAGTTTGTCACATCTTTATGGCTTTGAACTTCCATAAGCCGAGGCATCCTTCTCTAATCACTTAGGCAAACTCCAAGTTACCCTTTAAAACAACACAAGAATTGCTTCATTTAAGAACATGTTCACGGATGACTCTTCCCCACTGTCCTTACCAACATTCCCACACACTCTTTGCTACCCACACCTTGTTTATGAACTTTCATTAGGTATATCAGAGGGACCAGAATTTTGCTCTATTGTATTTTTGTCCTTTAGAGCTTTAATTAAATATGAATTCCATAGAAAGTCTGTCCCTTTTCTTTCAAACCTGGGTTAGTTATTTCTTCTCATTCTTTGTAGAAAGTTACTTTATTAGAGAAACTTACAGCTGTATTGTGACTTTGGAGCCTTTACAGTTTTTTGACTGGAAAAATCACCCATCCCTGAGATTTTTACGCAGCTTCCTGGCTGATATTATTCAGAAATCTGTTCAAAACAGACTTTTTCAGAGAGGCCCTTTCAGACCACTCAGTTACAAAACCTCTTCTCAATCACTGCTCTTATTAAAATGTGCTTATTTAGTTCAAATATGCATCACTATTAAAGAAAAACCAGTACGATTTTTTTCTTTTTAAAGTTGGCTTCCCTATTATCTATCTCTCCCATTAAAATGATTCCTCTGGGGGGCACCTGGGTGGCTCAGTGGGTTAAGCCGCTGCCTTCGGCTCAGGTCATGATCTCAGAGTCCTGGGATCGAGTCCCGCATCGGGCTCTCTGCTCAGCAGGGAGCCTGCTTCCTCCTCTCTCTCTCTGCCTGCCTCTCTGCCTACTCTCTCTGTCAAATAAATAAATAAAATCTTGAAAAATAAAAGGTAGAACTCTTAAAAAAAATGATTCCTCTGGGATGGGGTTTTGCTGTGCTCATCTTAGGCCAGGCACTCAATAAATTGTCTCTGAATGATTGAATTGTTTGACTCCCTTGCTAGATTCTCAACTTCATGAGGCCAAGGATTGTTCTATTCAGTCCTTTATCCTCAATGTCTGTTATATTGCAGTCACTTATGTGACTAATGGGAAAAATCACAGAAAGAAAGAGTTAAAACTACAGAAATACACCGTAGGTTCAATAACACAAAGCTTTCTAAAATTATTTAGCCCAGGAATTGAATACTGGCTGCACTTTTTATTTTTTTAAATGGTTTTGAATTTAATTTAAATGGAAATACTTGAATGGTAGAATAATTAAAAAAATTATAAAAGCAACTTGCTCCTTAAAGTAAGAATTATATAGGGCATCTCTTCTAGAAGCAAAATTTTCAAATGTCAAACATCTGAAAGCATAGAAGGAGAAGTAAGAGTGTGAATTGTACTTCAATGCTCTTTTCTTTATATTCAGCAAACAGCTTCATTCACACCTTTCCAATTTTTTTCAACTCTTTTGACAAAGCCTTCAGAGGAGTTACTGCTGATGACAACCATCACAGCCTAACAGGAGAAATTTTATGAAGAAAAATAATAGCGTGTTTTTCCCAAATTGTTAAGGATATGGTGAAGCTCTGTCGGATTCAAAGGAGGAATGTGCAATTCCATGCTATATATAATAATAACTTATTTTAATAATGGCTTTGCAATTTTTCAGATATATCCATTTACTGAAAGCACTATCAAATAAACAAAAGCAAACAAATTAACAGGGGTTCGAGACAGGAATTATCTAATCTAAAAATAGCACATGTTCACAGAATACACAACACATATCCCAAGTACTACTATAGGTTTCAAGTAATAGTCAAAACAATAGTAAACATGATTCAGACCCTACCAGACGAATCATAAATGGGATCTTAACTGTACATCCTTATCTTTAGATCAAAGCGGGTAATTGGGTGCTGAAGATACATTATAGAACTAATATGTTATAGAACTCCTCTGAAATGAGTCATTTATTCCATCACTTTTCCTGCACAGCTGCAGACCCATGTTTTGGTTCCTGGAAATAGCTCCTACCCTGTCATACTTCTTTAAAGCACATATATCGATAACTCTACTCACTCCTCCATTCCTCTGTGACTGTCACTGTGTTAAAATGTGGAGTCAGCTGACTCACTTGTGGTGGTAATAAAGTAGATGAGTTTGCAAAGTATTTTGTTATTTCTAAAAATGCAAAAACCAAATTACATTGAAATCATAAGCGGTGTTTCAGGGAGAGCTGTAGGATGTGGTTTCTTGTGTAATCCACAGAGATTAGCTCCAACACATATTTAAACTCTCCTCTAGGAGCAACCTTAGTGGTAAAGCAAGAAGATAAACAGATGTATACACACCCTGGCACAAAAGTATCACTTATGTTTGGCTTTCTAGTCTCCTCGTGCTACTTATTTATCTTAACGTCTCTCTGAAATCAGGAAACACAGAATCTCAATCAGTTGATATTTTTCTACTGAATTACCCAATAGTCTGATCATACCCCTAAGACTTTTTAAAATTATTTCACTCATAATCCCAAATCTGCTTTGCCTCCTCAGCTCAGTACACTGTAATTTGATTTCAAAATGAGGACGGTTGTCAGTAATGCCACATTCATTAATCTATTTTACAATTCCATGTACTTAGAACTATGAAAATATGTTAATAACATCCATTCCAATAAGCCACCCTAAATTTATTATCATGAAACAAGACCTCAAGAAAGAGAATTCAAAATCATCCATGTATTTGCAACTTATTGCAATAAAGCCTTTATCAATAGACTTCCCTGTGCACATGGTGGTCAAATTGCTGGTGAAAACCAGCCAGATCTATTACAAGCTTTCTCATGGCTTCTAGGTAATCCAAGTGAGCCTTTATTGATACTGGGAAGGGATAAAGCAGGGAAGGGATAAACAGTGATGTAAGAATTTGCTGGACAAAAGTAATGACTCTCATTACAGAGTGAGTATTTTAAAGCAAATGAGCCTGTTGGGAATATTGTTTTACAAAATAGTGTTTTTTTATTAACTTTTTAAAATTCAATTAGTTAACATATAGTGTACCATTAGTTTCAAATGTAGATTTCAGTTATTCATCCATAGCATATAATAGCTAATGCTCAGTACTTACTGTTATAGCTTCTTGAAAGCAGAATTTTAACCCACTGAGCCACCCAGGCGCCCTTGAAAGCAGACTTTTAGATCATATTTTCTGATTACTTCCATGAAGTACAACACTTTCCTGCTAGCAACCTTCAAAACATACTGTTTGTTAGAGGAATTTATTTAATAATAAATAAATAGGAATTTATTTAAATTTATAAATATATAAAATAAATAGGAATTTATTTAAATTTATTTAAATATTGCACACTGTTTCATTGTTCATAAATAAGGTGCCTTGTCCGGGATTCTGTATCACATCACAACATGTCTTCTGTTATTTCCTTCTTGCAAGCTAGTTTTGTTTTCTCGATCTAAAAAAATCAACAATCATTGTGTATTTCACTTCCCATTTTCCTCAAATGCATTGATTCTTCTTATCTATTACTCTTTTCTCATACTCAGTGTCTTTGTCTTTATGGGGTTTGTACTTTGCTTTTCCCCATCCTTTACTGCCATTATATAATCAAATCTAATAACTTCTTAGAGAAAGTTAAAAATTCCTGCATAGCCACACGTGAACACAAAGTCACTGATTTTTAGCAAACCTAGAAGATAGTCAGACATCCATTCAATTTCTTTTTTTTAAAGATTTTATTTATTTATTTGACAGAGAGAGATGACAAGCAGGCAGAGAGGTAGGCAGAGAGAGAGGAGGAAGCAGGCTTCCTGCTTAGTAGAGAGCCTGACTTGGGGCTTGGTCCCAGGACCCTGGGATCATGACCTGAGCCGAAGACAGTGGCTTAACCCACTGAGCCACCCAGGCGTCCCTCCATTCAATTTCTTAACTGAGTCTCAAATGCATCCTGAGTTCTAACCTAAACCTAAGTTCTACTTCTTACACGTTGTTCTATGACCAAATCCTTTCTGTTCAGTATTTTGTAACATTTAAATATTAATCAATTGATGCTTTGTCTGTGTATTTCTATGATAATAATTTGAATACTGTAGATTTATTGTTATATTTATAGATTTATAATCAAAGTTTCATCAGTTGAAGTTTTTGGAAATTTCAGATATAATGATTAACCTAAAATGATACTGCCTCAAATCCCTCTGATATCAAGGCCCAACACTTGATTATAGCCAAACCTGTGGTGGATAGTTCCATGGGAAATTGCAGTTACTTAACACTGATAGCATCTCGTGTTCTCTCTCTCATTTTAGAATGTCTCCAACACAACCCAAAAGTGTAGGAGAGTTAATGTCCTCTGAGGACAGCTCTCAGTGAAGTGGAAATAAGAGCCATAGATAAAATTGTCAGTTTTCAGGTCTTCATGAGGACAACTTAAAGAAGTTTCTCAGGACCTTTCAGTAAAAGCAAGCCTTCATTTTCTATCCACAACAATTATATCAACAATGTACCTCTTTGACAAAGTTGTTTCTTCACTGTATCACTTTCCCATTCTTTTCTACCTTGGATAATCACCCAGATAAACTAACAGTACTCAAATCCTTTGTCCTACTCTTTGCTCTCAGGATAAATGGAGCCAAAAGACTTAGATTAATATCAAGTTCTGAATGGGATCTTAGAGCTATTTCTGTCCAGATTTTCATAAACATAGGGACATTTGAATTATCAGGCTATAAATAAGTTCTAAATGGAGGGGGCAAAAGCAAAAAGTAGAAATTTTTATGTTTGATTTTTAATCATGATTAAAAAGAATGTTAGTACATTATAAAAGTGTGGATCTTTGTAAAACAATGTCATAATGTAAGAAATAGGTTGCATAGTCCTTTTGGGAATATTAAACCAAGTGTTCAGGTGCCATCTAATTTCTTGTTTAATCCAGAACTTTGGTGTGCATTATCTTGAGGAATAGAATTTTGAAGTCCAGACAGACTAACAGAAAACTGACCCAAATGTGTGTGTTTATATTTCTGCTTTTGTTGTAAAAATCAAAGTGTGATTGCTGGTTTAAAATGGTAAAACTAATAATGTTCATGGACTCTATTATAAATTTTCTAATTGTATAGGAAGAATCCAAGAAACATATAATTAATTGATTTGCAAATCCTCAAAGAGCTACAGGATCAGGTAGTGGTATGTTCTGATTCATCATAATGCAGCATTTTATGTGTGTGGCTAATGGATATTTTCATGAATGTTTGCTAGCTAGTCAGCCAATACAGAGAAATATTAGGTAGGGTAATTACTCACAGTTGTGTTTTTTAAAAGGAGAGAAAATTATCAAATGACACTAATAATAATAATCCTATAGCAGGCTAAATAATTCAATGATAATTACAAGTATTAATCTAGCTTTCTTCCCTGATTATGACTCTTCTCTCCTTTATCATAATGGGAGTAGCAGATTGTCTGCAATGAATTGTGAAAACCCAGCAGTGACTTTGGCAGTGAAGGCCTCCCATCAATTTTGATAGGTTAAAATGATTCTGGATGGTTTGGGCAAATGTGTCATTTTTTTTTTCTGTGTGTGTAATAAAAGAAAGAAGCAATAGTAAATTCTTGCTGTTATTCCATGGAGCCAATAAAATCATACTACCAACAAGAGGCTGTTGACACCGTAAGTGTGGTTAACTGTCTTGAAATACTAGGCCTCGAAATAAAATTCCAATATTTCACATAACCTCTTTTTTTTTAAAGAACAAAAACAAAACAAAACAAAGAAACTATACTGCTTACATTTAGGGCCCTGCTGTTGTGTAACTATTTTTGAACATGTCTACTGTAAGTGTATATATATATATATATATATATTTTCTGTTCAATGAATTCATTTAGAGATAAATTTAGATTGCAAATTATTTGGGGGGAGGCATGGTATTTGTGGCTAGTCTTACAAGTAAAAAGGACTAAAAGAAAGAAGAAAAACATTTTTTATTACAGCATATTTACATCTTCCAAAGTACTTATTTACTTTCATACTGACTAATGTATAATACTGTACACAAAGAAAGAAGTTAAATGAGTTATAATTCAGTCGAAGTATAGCTGGCCATTTTAAAACTTACCACTGAATCTTTCTGGTATGAAATGTGATATCTGGCAATCTGGTCCAGTTCATTACATCAGGTCATTTGTATGCTCTTATTACCATTGTGATAGCATAGCACATTTTATAACCCAGACATTTTACAATGGAACTATGATGCATGTATTTTCAAAAGTATAGACATACATGAAGCTATGAGGTCAAAAAAGATGAATGTCCGTAGTACCATATAGACTAAACAAATAAAAATGTCCAAGGCTCTGAGTGAGATTTATGAATATTGTATAAGATTAGGCCAACATGTGGTTTTGATATAAATCATCTGTTCTTAAATTAGAATTCCAATCGTTGAGTACAGTGTTGAAAATGGCAGATAGATTTTAGCTATCTTTGCTCAGTAGGGAAAATGGAAAAATGTTTAGTTTGGTCAGATTTTCACTTAACTTCTGAAAAATCTTACGTTTGAGAGAACCCTTCTGAAATAAGAATCCTTAAAGACATAACCCCTTTGGCACAAGTTTTCAAGAAACTTGTTGGATGTTGTAGACAATTATATGGCACACGTACTGTTCTAGATGTTTCATGCCAATAATATGTAAGCCATACCAAGGCTACATATACATATAGAGATGTTCCTCAGCTTACAAGGGGGCTATGTACAGAGAAACACATAAAAAACTGAAAATGCATTTAATACCCCTAAACTATCAAATATCATAGCTTACCTTAAGCTTATTTCAACATACTCAGAACACTTACATTTGCCTGCATTTGGGCAAAATCATCTTAAGCAAAGCCTATTTTATAACAAAGTATCAAATATCACATGCAATTTATTAAACATTACACTAAAAAAAAGAAGAATGGTTATATATAGAATGGTTGTAAGAATATCAGGTGTTCACCCCTGTAATCTTCTAGCTGACTGGGAGCTGTGGCTCACTGCCCCTGCCCAGCATCACAAGACGGCACCATACCACATGTCACTGGCCCTTTTTATAAAGACCCAAATTCAAAATTCAAAGTACAGTTTCTACTGAATCACTTTCACTTTCACATCTTTGCCAAATATATTGTAAGTTGAATCATTGTAAATCACGAGCCATCTTGAATAAAATCCAAAAAATATTTGAAAGTTAAATCACAGTCACCCGTATACACACAAAAAAAGGCCTTCATGTAGGGCCATCTATGTATCTCTAAACAACATAGCATGACCTATCAACAGCAAAAAATGGATGTGAAGGGGTCAATTGCTTTGTGTCAGTACTCTGAGCAGTAACATACATGGCCTTACTCACCTAGCAGAACTCCAGAGCTAGCTGATGACAAGGAATTTTACAAATGTTTGCTGAACAGCTTAAGCACTATTATTTTTAAATTAGTGTGCATATCTGTTTTCTAAAGATATGTTAATTTATTTTATTGACTTATTACAAAACCAAATAATTTCCTCTTATTTAAGTGGCAGGTAAATAAAATTCTTTTTAATTTAAATCAAATGGCTTTTTTAGGGAAAATATACTAAAAATTCTGAAACTTGTATTGCTTATGAGTCTTTTATTGGAATCCTTATCAAGTTGGATTTTTCAAGTTTTTCCTAAATAATTTTCAATGAATTGAAAATATTTTTTGGATTTTATTCAAGGCTATTAACTCACAATTTCACTTTGTTAAATATAGTGCTAAACGTTCAACCAAAACGTTGTGTCTTTTTTTTTTTCCACTACCACATCCTCCATCTACTGACTGGATTCTCTCCCCAACTAGCACATATATACCATTGTCTATCTTTAGGATAAGTAAGGGTCATCTTTTGTCTTTATTCTATTCCTCGCATGCTTCTGAACTTGTTGAATTTTAATATAGTCACACCATAAGCATCACATATTTGATTCCCCTTTCAATAGTAAACAGTGCACAACCAGAGCATACCTTCAAAGCTATCAATAGACTTACTCTGATATATTATTTTTGTATTTTTGTAAATTAAAATAATTAAATTATAGAACAAGACTTTCAGGTGGTAGGTGTTGTAAGTTTTACCCAAACTGACTTTTGTCAAACTCGTTTTTGTCATCATATATGACAAGTAGTTTTCTCACGTTTGTTTTTAGAATATCCTTGTATAATGAATATTTACACTGATATCTAGTATAAAAATCTTGCAATTTATTTTAGAAACATTAAGATATTGAAAATCAATCTATTTCTTTGATTCATTAAAGACATTTTTGGCTTGTTTCCAGTACTTTCTTACTGGTTAAAAAATGAATTTGAAGTAGTCTGAATTTCATTATTATATGGCACTTACCCTTTGATGAATACAAAGACGATATTCTATATTAGCTACCTGAGAAGAATTTGTTTTTTTAATTTTATTTATTTGTGAGTGAGAGAGAGCACAAGCAGGGGGAGCAGCAGGGTGAGGGAGAAGCAAACTCCCGGCTAAGCAGGGATTCTGTTGCAGAACTGAGTCCCAGGACCCTAAGATTATGACCTGAGCTAAAGGCTCAGGCGTTTAACTGACTGAGCCACCCAGGTGTCCCAATCTGAGAAGAGTTCTGTATGTTATTCCTATTAATATGCAGTTTAAAGTCTAGGTGATTAACTTTATATTTTAGTGGCTATTACATAGATAGCACTATGTTCCAGGCAGAGAGTAAGAAAGAAATAGTAAATCAACCATACTCTATGCATTCTAAATGAAAATAATTAATCAATCATAATAAATCCTTCTATTTATGGAATATCAACTTACAAGCTTTCCTCCATATGAACAATGCCAAATACCAGAATAAAGGGTCATCTAATACAAATAAAGGATAGAATTAAAGAATTCTGGTAAGCCATTTAATTTTGAAAAATGGTGCTATATTGTTGCTGAGTTGTGGTTTTCAGTTACATAATATCTGATAAGTGTAGAAGTAACATGAGTGTTACGTGAGATGAGAAATGGTTTATAATTAAGATAATTTTAAAAGTACAGATAAATACAAATTTGTAAACATAGCATTATGGAGGAATAAAAATAAATGATAGCTACACACTCTAAAGTGAATAAATCTTGGAAAGTTAATAGAGAAGTAAAACAAGGGCAGTGCAAAAAGTATGGTACATTTTTATGAAGTTCAAACAAATTCTGTGAAACCATAGATGGACTTAAAGATACTATTATGTATCAAATATTGTAAAAATTAAGCAAGGAAATAGCAAACATAAAATAACCAAAGCATACAAACTTGGGTAGATACAATAGGTGTGATCATGTTCTACTTCAAAAAGAGATGAGTTAATAGATAAATAGAAGTAACTAGACTTTTTAGAAGTTAATAAAACTTTGCCTGTCATTTCTTAGTAATATAAAATATATGGTTTTCTAACAAAAACGTTTATCTTAAAAATATTTAAAAATAAATTTCAGGCTACTCATAAGGTTATATTTACTTTTCCACTGAAGGAAAAGCTGGTTGTTGTAGTTGTAGTTGTTTGTTTGTTTTAGTCTCCTCCTGGTTTTTATTATTATAATGTGGAATAAGGAATGTTAGATTGAAAAGTGAATTATTTTATAGACAAAATCATTACTTGATTCACCTCCTGGTACAGCAGATGGAACTCCTGAAAATATGCCCTTTTGCCTTGCAGAAGAGTAACAGTTATGCTTACTTCTGAAACATACTTGGTGGTGGCCCTAAATAGTGACACCATAGTAAACATTTTGAATATTTGCAATCAATTTTTATAGTCATAGGGCTCCAAAAGGCACTGCTGGTATCTTAGCAGGTATTTCAATAAAGCTAAAAGTTGCCTGACTGTTTAAAAATATTAACAAGGCACAAAACGGCAGAAGTATTGTCCTCAGATATTATTTTTTCCATATGCTCCTGATTCCAGACATGACAAGTTATTTCTTTAAATTTTTTTATAAAAGATTTTATTTATTTATGTGACAGAGATCACAAGTAGGCAGAGTCAGGCAGAGAGAGAGGAAGAAGCAGGAACCCTGATGAGCTGAGAGCTCAATGTGGGACTCGATCCAAGGATCCTGGGATCATGACCTGAGCCGAAGGCAGAGGCTTTAACCCACTGGGCCACCCAGGCGCCCCCATGACAAGTTATTTTTGATAGATATATATACAATGTATTTCCAGTTATAAGAAAAATGGTTCTGCTATTTTTAACCTTTTTTAAAAATTACATAATTTTTTAAATTAAAATATTATGTTTTAATGTTTTAATTTTATTTTCTTTTTTTTAAAAGATTTTATTTATTTATTTGAAAGACGGAGATCACAAGTAGGCAGAGAGTCAGGCAGAGAGAGAGAGAGAGTGAAGCAGGCTTCCTGCGGAGCAGGGAGCCCGATGCGGGGCTCGATCCCAGGACCCTGAGATCATGACCCGAGCCTAAGGCAGCAGCCCAAACCACTGAGCCACCCAGGCGCCCCAATGTTTTACTGTTCAATATACTACTTAGAATATAAAACCTATTCCATTTGGTAAGATATTTACCATTTAAAAAATGGTAATTTTCTCATAGTGTGTTCCCCTCACATTGCTTTATTTTGAATAAAAAAATTTCACAATAAACATAACTGATGCTTTCCTTTTGATTGTCCCTCTGTTGGTCATACTGTATATGAGCCATGACAATTAGTTTTACAAAATTTATTCATGTTTGTTGATATGTTTTATCATCACTAATTTTCCCTCCCTTATCTAGATTCCCCAGCTTTCAGACAGGTGGACACTTCAATAAACCATACCCAAGGGATGTATCAAGTACTTCTTAGACATCTCTCAGATCCTTGAGGTCTCATTTTACCTAGGGATTTGCAAAAGGTTCTGCCAGAGGCACCACTGTGACAACTGATGACCCTGGTCTATCTCCTGCTAAGCTCAAGAGGTCACTGGTTTCCAAGTTTATCTATACAATTAATGCATTCCAGCAAGTTCTTTGTTTTTTAATATTAACAAACTTACTTTAAAGTTTATATGAAGAGGCAAAGACTCACAATAGTCAACATAGTGTTGAAGAACAAAGACTGAGGACTGACTTCAAAGTTTACCATAACGATGGGGCACCTGGGTGGCTCAGTGGCTTAAGCCTCTACCTTCGGCTCAGGTCATGATCCCAGGGGCCTGGGATCGAGTCCTGAATTGGGCTCTCTGCTCAGCAGGGAGCCTGCTTCTACTCATCTCTCTCTCTGTCTGTCTCTCTGCCTATTTGTGATCCCTCTCTGTGAAATAAATAAATAAAATCTTTTAAAAAAAGTTGACCATAATGAAAATTGTAAGCAAGATATTGTAATACCACAGAAAGACTAGATTAAAGGAACAGAATATATATTATCAATTATATTTTATATTTAATATAAAATCAAAAGCAATACAAGAGAGCAAAATACAATCTTTTAAACAAATGGTTCTGGAGTAATGGTGAAGCTAAATGTAAAAATATAAAATAAAAATAAAATAAAATAATAAAATAAAATAAATCCAGGCAGATATCATACACTCTTCACAAAAATTAACTCAGATTGGATTATAAACCTAAACATGAAACATGTAGAAGGTAATATAGAAGAAAATTTAAATGACCTTGGTTTTGGCAATAACTTTAGCTACAAAAGCCCAAGCACTGAATTTTAAAATGTCTACTCTGTGAAACACAATGCCAAGAGAATGAAAAGACAAAGCACAGACTATGAGAAAAAATTTGCAAAATACACATCTGGCAAAGGACTGTTAATCAAAAATACACAAAGACCCCTTAAAACTCAACAATGGGGGAAAAACCTGATTTAAAATGAGCCAAAGACCTTAGCAGATACCTCACAAAAGAAAATATTACAGATGGCAAATAAGCATATAAAAAGATGCTTCACATCATATGTCATCAGGAAAATGCAAATTAAAACAAAAAAGAGACCCCCGTACATACCCAGAATTCAGAACACTGAAAACAGAACACGAAATGTTGGTGAGGATGTGGAGCAACAGGAATGTTCTTCCAAGTCTATTGAGAATAAAGAATGGAAAAAACTTGGCAGTTTCTTACAAAACTAAACATATTCTTGCCAGATGATTCAGCAGTAGCAGTTCTTGGTATTTATTCAAAGAAGATGAAATCTATACCCACAAAGAGATCTATAGTAGTTTTATTCATAACTGACAAAAGCTTGGAAGTAACCAAGATATCCTTCCATAGGTGAAAGGTCAAATAAAGTGTAGTACATGCAAACAATGGAATATTATTTAATGCTAGAGAAATGAATTACCAAGCCATGAAAAGATATGGATATAAATATTTAATAAATATTTGATTTTAGGCTTCTACCAGTCTATCAATAGTATTAGTATATTTTAACAGTGAATGCTCAGCATTCATGAATTTACCTAATAAAATATTTTGGGTTCAATATTTTAAATACTTCAACCTCTATGATTATATTCCTAATAATTTTGAATTGGGGTAAATAAACCTTAACTTTTTGTAACTTGTTTTAATATGCAAAAGAGCTCAATGAAATTTTAGAAAATAAAAATTTACCAAAAAAAGTTTAGTTTACTATTGCCAAATAATTTAAAACTTTATCTTATATTCAAATACATATATTTTTCTAAATTGATTTATAGGCTACTAAAACCAAAAACTTTTAGTTATACTAGATTTCATATCATGCCATCAATGCCAGAAAGCCATCTGTGGATGACTTGTCTTAAATAGAGTTAAAATGGGCGTTATTACAATGCAAGATGGAAACAAAGATAGTATAACAATTGAGTGTTACATAACTTTTCTGTTTTGATCAAGTTACTAATCTACAAAAGGCTTTTATCGGTGACAGACTTGGGAATTTAACAAAACTTTTAAACTAGCATGTGCGACTCATTCCTAGAAAACAACACAATCAATAACACTTTATTTAGATTAAATCATGACTATTTCTCCATTTGAATAAAAAAGGTAGCAACCCCAATAAGTTTATTGAACGTGAAAAGTTGAAATGCTGTAATGCTCCTAAGGAATCAAATGATCCAGTCATGAATTACAAAAAAATGATATAAATACCAAAGTGTTTGTATAATTGTAATGTACAACTGCCCATTATCATTCAATAGTGTAGGCTTGTACAAGAACTCTATAAAAGAACTCCACTTCTAAACTGTGGAAAATATGTTCCCTTTCTCCCTATATACAACTATTAAGCCATTCATTTAGCTTTTAAAATATCCACTTAATACAGGCTTTTTACTCATTTGAACCCGGCAGCAGGGTTCTATTCTTATTGCTTACATCTGAAGGATAGACTTCTAGCGTAAGAGGTAAAGCCCATAAAGGAGCCCAATAATAACAACAAAATACAGTTTAGTGATCCCTTACAATCTGCCAGCTACCTTTCTGAAAATACTTCAATTAATAAAACATATAAAATAGCTGACCACAAAGAGCTTACATTCTTTTGAAATATAATAGTGAAATAAAACAATAATAGAGGGGCGCTTCGGTGGCTCAGTCCATTGAGTGACTGCCTCTGGCTTGGGTCATGATCTCAGGGTCCTGGGATGTAACTCCCCAGCAGGCTTTCTAGGCAGTGGGGTGTTTTCTTCTTCCTCTGCGCACCCTCCCAATTCTCTCTCTCTCTGTCTCAAATAAGGAAATAAACCAGTAATAGAATAATGATTGATGGTTGATGGCGATAAGTGTTACAAAGAAATACAAGAAAGGTAAAAGCCATTGGAGGATGCTGGGATGAAAGTTAATTTTATTTTGTGTTGGGTGGTTATATCTCATTTAGGAGATGTTATTTGCACAAAGACCCAGGAAGTAAAGGAGGGTGTTATACAAATATTAAAGGAAAAGATTGCTCTAGGCAGAGCAAGTAAGTATATAGACTTTGTGTGAACAGCTTGTCTGTTACTTTTGAGGAAAAGCAAGGAGGCCAATGAGGAGTTTATAGTGGTGGAGAGAGGAAGAATGTACTGTACCTTCTAGTACATTGAAACGCCTTCAGTTTTTATTTAATATGAAAGGGGAAGATACCAAAAGACTTTCAACAGCAGAATAAAATCATCTGACTTGATTTTTAGGTTAAGTTGCTGTACCAAAATAAATTTGCAGGGAGAAAGGAGTGCAGTATGTGTGGAAGTGGGGCTATCAATCAAGTCAATAATTCAGGAACATATGATGGTGTTTTTAGCATGCTGGGTGGTAATAGAAGTGGTGAGGTATGGTTTTTATTTTGTGTATATTTTGATGGTGAATATTCCGGTGAACAGGATGGGGTATGTGCAGGACAGACAATATCAACATTTATTTTACCTGCACAAACAGAAGCGTGGAGTCTTCATTCCCTGATATGGAGAGAACTCTGAGTTCAATTGTTCTTTGTCATTAAATGGCATAGTGATGATGAGGATTTAGTCAGACAGTGAAAGAGAACAGTAAGTATAGTGTTAAGCGGTAAGACATTATAATACATTTGAACAACAAAAAACGTTGTGTTGGATCATGTGTTTGTGTGAGTAAATAAATAAATAAAGCTTCCTGGGCTTCTGATAGATGTAAAGAAGACTAGTATATGATCCAAAGGGGCACGTGCACCAAATGTTTATAGCAGCAATATCCGCAATAGCCAAACTATGGAAAGAACCTAGATGTCCATCAACAAATGAATGGTATATATATATATATATATATATATATATATGATGGAATACTATGCAGCCATCAAAAGAAATGAAATCTTGCCATTTGCGATGACATGGATGGAACTAGAGGGTATTATGCTTAGCAAAATAAGTCAACCAGAGAAAGACACTATCATATGATCTCTCTGATATGAGGAACTGGAGGTGCAATGTGGGTGCTTGGGGGACAGGAAAAGAGTAAATGAAACAAGATGGGATCAGGAGGGAGACAAACCATAAGAGACTCTTAATCTCACAAAACAAACTGAGAGTTGCCGGGGGGTGGGGAGGGTAGGGAGAGGGTGGTGGGGTTATGAACATTGGGGAGGGTATGTGCTGTGGTGAATGCTGTGAAGTGTGTAAACCTGGCGATTCACAGACCTGTACCCCTGGAGCTAATAATACATTATATGTTAATTTAAAAAAAAGAGCTTTTCAGCAAAGAGTGTGTAATCAGGCATATTTTATTAAAGTAACCATGTAAAATGATGGTTGAAAATTGGAATAACAGAAAACATAAAAATTAGAGATTTTAAAAAGAGATCTGGGACAGTGTAGAGAACATAATCAATGATATTATAATAGTGTTATATGGTGACAGATGGTGGCTATATTTATAGTGATCATAGAATAATGTATGGAGATATTGAAAACCTGAAACCAATGTAACAATGAATATCACTATACTCAAATAAAAAAATAGTAAAAATAAAACATTTTATTTTAAAAAGATAAAAAGAGGGACAAGAATTTGTAAAGTGAATTTCAAAAAGCTTAAAGATGAGGCTAAGACATACTCTGAACCTTGAGGAAAACACCATTTTGAAAATTCTTCCCATTTTGAGAAAACTCAAATGAATCAATACCATAAAAGAACCCATTTTAACTGAGAGATGTAATGAATGCTCAAGAAATAATTTTATGACAGGATAATTCTTCCCTATGAAACAGCATACAGAAACCAGGGGAAACACCTGGAATCAAAATAAACTATACTGAAAATAAGAATTAGGAAAAAGATAAATGATGAAAGATAAGAAAATTAGAACTGCGAGAGAGACCTAGTGAATAGAATTTTTAGCTTGTGGTTTAATGTTTTTGAGGATAATCTAGAGTTCATAACTGCCTTGAGACAGGCTGGTTGTAGGCAGTTTAGGCAGACCCCTAAGACAGGCCTACTTTGGGCAGATGGTGTTGGAGGAGGCCATTGGGCTGGACAAAGACAAATCCAACCATTTGACTAAAGTGTCTGTGAAGATGTTGAAGTCAGATGCTACAGAGAAAGACCTGTTAAACCTAATCTCAGAAATGGAGATGATGAAGATGATTGGACAGCACAAGGACACCATCAACCTGCTGGGTTCTGCACACAGGATGGTCCTTAGTACACTCTCATGGAATATGCCTCCAAAGACAACATACAGGAGTACCTGCAGGCCCAGAGGCCTCCTGACCTGGAGTACTGTTACAATATCAGCCACAATGCAGCAGAGCAACTCTCCTCCAAGGACCTGGTATCCTGTGCCTATCAGGTAGCCTGAGGCATGGAGTACCTTGCCTCCAAGAAGTGCATACACCAAGACCTGACCACCAGGGAAGTGCTGGTGACAAAGGACAACATGATGAAGATCTCAGACTTCAGCCTTGCCAGAGATATCACCACATCAGTTACTATAAAAAGACAACCAACAGTGGACTGCCTGTGAAGTGGATGGTCCCTAAGGCCATGTTTGACCAGAGCTACATCCACCAGAGTGACTTCTGGTCTTTTGGGGTGATCCTGTGCAAAATCTTCAATCTGGAAGCCTCCCATATCCTGGAGTGCCTGTGGAGGTGGCTTTCAAGTTGCTGAAGGAGTCATTTGATGGATAAGCCAATAAGTGCACCAGAGAGTTATACACAATAATGAGGGGTGGCTGGCATGTGTTTCCTTCAAGCTGCTGGTAGAAGACCTGGATCATACTGTGGCCTTGACCTCCAACCAGGAGTATCTGGACCTGTCCTTGGCCCTGGAACAATACTGTCTATGCTTTCCCAACACCTGAAGCTCCACCTGCTCCTCAGAGAAGAATTCCACCTTCTCTCATGTGCCGTTGCCCAGGGAGGCCTATCTGCCCTGACACCCAGCCCAGCTTGCCAATGGTGGACTCAAATGACTAGTATCCCTATTACTCCTGTCCAGATTCCGTCATAAGCTGTAACCCTTACCCCCCACCCTCCCTGCAAGACTCACTGCCTTCTCCTTTGTCCCTTTCCTACTGGCAGGAGCCAGCTGCCTACCTGAGGCCTTCACCCCTTGAAGTTCACCTCTCTTCCCCTTCCTCTTCCTCCTCCTTACAACCTGCTCATGAAAGAAAGGCACAGAGAGGCAGGTACTTGCTCGTGGCTACTTCCTTCCCGCCCATATGTTGGACCAAGACCCCTCCCTGGCATCTGGTACTGCCTGGACGTCGAGGGAGTGGGAGATGAGGCATGCCAGTGAAAGCTGTTGGAGCTTTCCTGTTTTGGTTTTGTCTGCTTAGCATAACATGTAAGACTGAGTTCTGGTGGCAGGGACCTAGTCCTTGGGGCTAGAGCACTAGCGAGGGGAGGTCAACTGCTGTGGGCCTTGGCTAAGAGCAACCCCTGCTCCAGAGATATGGTGCCAAGGGCTTATTAATTTTGATACTAATTTGCTTTGCTGACCAAATACCTGGTATCAAAAGATGGGAAGGCAAAGACTGAAAGCAGTGTTGTGACCATGGGGTCCAGCCCCAAACTATGAAGAAAACACAAAGTGTATAAATCTGAGTAAGTATATATTTACACACCTTTTTAAATAGGTTGTTATCAAAGATTTAATCAATGGGTAATATGCTCCTCGTGGCTGGGAAGCATCAGTTGCCATATATTAAAAACAAAGAAAAGAGGTGTCTGGGTGGCTTCCTCCATAAGTGTCCCTTCTTTTCAGGTCATGATCCCAGGGTCCTGGGATGGAGCCCCACATCAGGCTCTCTGCTCAGTGGGAAACCTGCTTCTCCTTTTCCCTCTGCCCTGCTTATAGTTCCTCTTCCTATCTCTCTGTCTCTCAAATAAATAAAATATTTTAAAAAAAGAAAGAAACAAAATGTTTTTAAAAGGTCTTTTTTAAAAAAAATTTTCTAGGGGTGCCTGGATGTCTCAGCTGTTTAAGCAGATGTTTGCCTTTGGCTGAGGTCATGATTCCAGTGTACAGGGCTCCAGCCCTGCATGGGACTACTTGCACCCCAAGGAGCTTGCTTCTTCCTCTCCCTTTGCACGTGATTCCCCCCGCTTGTGCGCTTCCTCTCTCTCTCTCTCTTTCTCTCTCTTGCTGTCAATAAACAAAATAAAATCTTTTCTTAAATAAATAAATAAATAAATAAATAAATTTCTAAACGTACTTTCAGTTTAGGTCCCTTAACAATAATTGCTACTGCTTCATTTACAAAAAAAAGATAATTTAGAAATGTGCTTCCAGAGCTAAAAAGCTGTTTTTTTTTTTTTTTTTTTTTTTTTTTTTTTTTTTTTTGGTCAGGATTAAATATAGAAGTGCTTTAAAAAGAAAAAGAAAAAATATGCTATATTAACTCTAATCACACTATAACTTTGGTGGTTATATCAAGATAATGAAAAGTGATTTTAAAGCAAATTTCATTATCAGACATAAAGATCAAGTCAAAATTACAGAATAGTAAAAGGATGAATTCCTCAGGGAGTATAATAATTCTTGACTTTTAATACTTAATAACAGATTTGGGGATATATAGGGAAAAACTAAGAACAAAAATCATAACTTCTACCTTAGAAGAGAAATGGAAAAAATTTCAACAACTTTATTTTAAGATTATATAGACAAATGGTCATCAAATTGGTAATATATGTAAGACTTGAACAAAATTATCAACTAACTAGATATGCTTGATATTACAGAACACTCCCAACAACCGCAGACTACATATATCTTAAGCCATGATTTTCTTTGTAAAGGTCAACATTGATAATGTTCTAGTCATTCCTCCGTGTACCAGGAAAGAAGTAGCACTTTCTTGAAAGACACAGCTATCAAAGCTCCAATGAGAAACCGTAAAGATGGAGAAGGGATTTGCAAATTATATATCTGATAATGGACATCTATTCTGATTATTAAAAAAATGAATAAAAATAAAAAACCTTACTAATAACCAAACAGAGTATCCAATTTTACATGTGAAGAAAATTATTGCAGAGACATGTCACCAAAAGGATATGGATGGCTTATAAGTACATGACAAATTTCTCAACATTTAGACATTAAAGAAATACAAATTAAAATCATAATGAGACATGCTTACATATCTATTAGAATGGCTAAAATTATAAAGGCTAATTGTACTTCGTCGGAGCTAGATTGAGAAGCAACAAAAAATCTAAACTGTTGTTGGCATATATCATGATACCACCACTTTGGAAAATATCTGCCATATAATAGGTTCAGTAGACAATGTGTAAATTTCAGAAAAAAATAATGTTGAGAGTATACTGAATTTCATAAGTCATTTCAATATTTTTTTCCAAAATAGAAACTAGGTAAAACATGCCTTAAATTTACTTTCAAAATATTTTATAGCATATAATGGACAATATACATAAGCCTTAAAAAAACAATCATATAAATAACCATTTCATACCTACTTAAAAATTGCATAATACCACACTCCTAGATCCTCTCTGAATGCTCTAAAATAGCCCTTCAAAGGAAATACATTTTTAAAAATAACAGACTTTTTTTGGCAAATAATTTAATAAATAAAATTTTCATTCATCTACGTAGATCATAATAAATGTTTTTAATAAGCATGAAATTATAACTCTGAAGTGTGCTAAAATGAAACCACCTGCTAAGGATGAGAGAACAAAAATAAACATCATTTTTCCAAATAAGAGGAATTTATTACCTTTGAATCAAAGCATGTGGATTTGTTCAAACTGGCAATAAAGGAATATGGAAACACAAACCATAGAAAGTCATATTTTAGATTTCTAAAAGACTTCAAAGTAAAGAGTATACATTTTTTAAATGTTACATAATGCTACATAATGACAAGATGACAGGTTGTGACAAATAGCATTTAAAAGCTCTACTCATAATGGAATGGAAGGTGTCATTTCCCTATAATTTTATATATGTCATTAATTTACTATATCTGGATACAACATATTACCAAACAGATGTTCATCAAAGAATAAATCATTTTTAATGGAACATAATAATTTGAACCTACATCTATTAATCATTATTTTCGATCAAACATTTATCGTCTCGCTAAACTTTTTATCAGTTGTCGACAAAATTAAAAAACAATAGGATAAAAAGTCGTGTTTGGAAAAGTAGATTTTCTTTGAAATTTGCATTTAAATGAAAATATTAGCTGATATATTTATTTATTTATTTATTTATTTATTTTTTAAAGATTTTATTTATTTGTCAGAGAGAGAGGGAGAGAGAGTGAGTACAGGCGGACAGAATGGCAGGCAGAGGCACAGGGAGAAGCAGGCTCCGTGCCGAGCAAGGAGCCGGATGCGGGCCTCGATCCCAGGACGCAGGGATCATGACCTGAGCCGAAGCCAGCTGCTTAACCAACTGAGCCACCCAGGCGTCCCTTGCTGATATTTTTAAAACTTTAAATGTAATTTTATATATATCTGACCTATCAAATAATATAAAATTTTGGAGACAATATAGTTTGGGGCACATGGTAAGCAATAATCAATTTTTTTGTTGATCCAAGTGTTCTTGTATTATTTTTCTTAATTATTCTAGTACCACAATTTATAGTTCTAAAATTTTTCCATCCCCCCCATTTTAATATCTCTTAAGGTGGCACTCACCTTGCACTTGATGACATATCCTAGTTTAACTGACAGCATTTCTCTTTCTTAGTCGAACATAAACTATAGTGCATCTTACCCTTGATGAAAGCTAGGATGCAATTAAATACTCTATTACGGTTACGATTCTGATAGTTGAAAACCTCCAGTAGCTCCCTGTGCCCCCACAGTGTAGTACCTCACCTCCTCGCCATAGTATACAAACCATCTCACCCCCAGTGTTAACCCCGGGGCTCAGCCTCCATCCCCAGGTGATGCTGCCAGATCAGCTGTCGGTTGTCATGAACTTGCTGTAGTTTCCCGAATGCACTGTGCTGCCTCCTGGCACTTTGAAACTTGACACACTCATCCTCAATCTTCGCTTTGCCCTTGTCTATCACCTCCCCTGAAAATCTGTTCCTAAGAGGTTTTTCCTAGCTCCAACCTACCCTTGGCAGTCTTTTATCTCCCTGTGGTAAAGCCTGTCACACTGCACCATGGACATGCCCATTGTCCCCCTAAGAAGAGAAAAGGGACAATGAGGGCCCCCCAGCAATTGCAGCTCTAGTGCAGAGCCCCATGCCTTGCTTGTAGGAAATGCCAGATCATGAAGACAAACGGAGATCATCCTCTGGCTAAAACCAGCTCTTCTTTGCCTACCGTAGGATCTGGACCAATAAAGGGCAGCCAGTTATTATTGCTGTTTGTCCAAAGATTTTTCCCCATATATTTCCCAGGTCTTTACTCTTTTTATAGCACTTTAATTCAGGCTTCAACCACTTCCTAGTCAGATCAGGTGAAATCATTTTCCTTCCCATACCCTCGATGTATTTCACATCTAGTAATTCTTTTTTTAAAGATCTTATTTACCCATTTGACAGACAGATCACAAGTAGGTAGAGAGGGAGGCAGAGAGAGAGGCGGGAAGCAGGCTCCCCGCTGAGCAGAGAGCCCGATGTGGGGCTCCATCCCAGGACCCTGAATTCATGACCTGAGCCGAAGGCAGAGGCCTAAACCACTGAGCCACGCAGGGGACCCCATATCTGGTAATTTTTAACCAACGTGGATTTGCTGCATCAAATAGTTCCTTCTTCTTCAAATATAAATATATAAATATATTGATCAAGTCACTCGCATGTCTTAGGAGAATGTCATGCCTTTAGTAGCAAGCTTGAAATCTTGGCAATTGGTTTTGATTTTTGATTTTTGTTTTGGTTAGATTTGGTTCGGTTTTTGTAATTTTAAAAATGCCTCCAGCCGTTGGCTCTGTCTGACCTGATTGCTTTCAGCTATTTCTGCAACAAAATCATCCCGGCAGCGAAAACTCTCATTGTTTACAATGGCGCCCCCTTCTGAACACTTTGTTAATAAAAAGCTTTTTTTTTTTTTTGGCTATGATAAATATGGAACAACAATGAGGTATTTCAAAGAGGTGAACCACAGATAAATTTCTCTAAGGGAGTAGTGAGGGTTACTCAAAAAGTAACTTGACAAGGCTTTTAAAGATATCGACAATCATTATAACATAATGTGACTGATTGTTACCGTGCTCTTAACTGGGCAAACACTTGTTGGCTTCCAAGAAAGACTAACATAGTTGAGATGGTTCTAGCGGCCTTCTAGCACAGGGTCTCATGAGGCAAGGATTCTAGCCTCTGGCTGTGCAAGGCATGAGGCCTGTTAGTGATTCTATTTTTTCCTCTGCAGAATGGGTCTTTCTACATTCCAGGTCCTTTCTACCCCAATAAATAATGCGGCAATTCTCTCAGTGAGTTGTACTTTTGGTTTAAACAGCCAACTGTCTCTTAAAAAGGACTTTTGTTTAAATTCCTTAAAAAAAAAGGTCTTTTTTAAAAAAATCTTTTTCTTATTTTTTATTTTTTAATCCCATAGGTTTACTCTGATCGTGGAACTTTGTCATTATGACCTTCTCGGCTGATTAAAATATTCACCATTATCAGCTACTGCTCTCCTCTCCTGGTGGTCTCTCCAGAAGGGGACTTCTCTAGCTCTTCTAGCAGGAGATGGGCACTTCCCCTCTACCCCTGTTGCCGGACCAGCCTTACCTATCCTGCAGGGTCAGGTCGTTCTGGCCTTTTATCTGTTGTTCTCTTCTGAGTGGTTAGTTTTTCATAGATACCGTGCTTTCCTTTTGTCAGGATTTACCCTGGACTATCAAAACCCTTTTCTTGTGCCAGTGAAGCCTAAGAAACAGTCCTGATGAGAGAACCAGGAACTCGAACAGATCATATTTATCCTTAATGTTCTGTCCAAAATGAAAAATACATTTCTGAGGAGCCTCAAGATCTCTGAGAAGGGAAGTTTCACCAACTCTTCATGTAGGGGCATCAATTCCGATTCTTTGTCAATTTTCCTACTTTCCCAGCTAATAATTCTCTACCTCATAAAGCCCAATATCAACCGTTTCCTCTCTCAAAGGCAGTTACTCTTAGAGTCTTCCCATGGCACTTGGGGCCTGCTGGTCATTGGCTAATGCGCTCTGTACTTTGGGTCTAACAGCTGCGGGGCATCAAGATGAGAACGTCTCTTGTTCTAAGACATAATATAGTTTGGGGCACATGGTAAGTAAGAATCACTTTTTTAGTTGATCCAAGTGATCGAACTTTTCTTAATTATTCTAGTACCACAATTTACAGTTCTAAGATTTTTCCACCCCCCCATTTTAATATCTCTTAAGATGGCACTCACCTTGCACTTGATGACATATCCTATTTTAACTGACAGCATTTCTCTTTCTTCGTCGAATATAAACTATAGGGCATCTTACCCTTGATGAAAGCTAGGATGCAATTAAATACACTATTATGGTTACGATTCTGATATTTGAAATCCTCCCGTAGCTCCCTGTGCCCCCACAGTGTAGTACCTCACCTCCTCGCCATAGTATACAAACCATCTCACCCCCATTGTTAACCCCGGGGCTCTGCCTCCATCCCCAGGTGATGCTGCCAGATCAGCTGTCGGTTGTCATGAACTTGCTGTAGTTTGCCGAATGCACTGTGCTGCCTCCTGGCACTTTGAAACTTGACACACTCATCCTCATTCTTCGCTTTGCCCTTGTCTATCACCTCCCCTGAAAATCTGTTCCTAAGTGGTTTTTCCTAGCTCCAACCTACCCTTGGCAGTCTTTTATCTCCCTGTGGTAAAGCCTGTCACACTGCACAATGGACATGCCCATTGTCCCCCTGAGAAGAGAAAAGGGACATTGAGGGCCCCCCAGCATTTGCAGCTCTAGTGCAGAGCCCCATGCCTGGCTTGCAGGAAATGCCAGATCATGAAGACAAACGGAGATCATCCTCTGGCTAAAACCAGCTCTTCTTTGCCTACCACAGGATCTGGATCTATAAAGAGCAGCCAGTTATTATAGCTGTTTTTCTAGGGATATTTCCCCCATATATTTCAGGGGTTTCTGGTTAGCCCCAGAGGGCAATGTTTTTTCTTCTGGAGGGCAGGCAGAGGGCTGCATTGTAGTTCTGGAATTGCCAAACTGGAGGGCTTGTGGGCCAGGAGTTGAGAACAGAAGTCTGAGAACCCAAGCAACCTTAATGTCTGGGCAAGGGCATGGCAGGTACGCTCTGCAGATGAAACAAAATCTCGTATATCTGAAATCAGGTGAGGATCTGACAAACGCTCAGGTTGGAGTTTTTGTCCCTTATGGCCCTCTTCATGAAGAGGTGGTGGATCACGAGGCCATGGAATTTTTCCCACGATGGGAGTTGTGAGATGCTCCAAACCGTAAAGATTCTTCTGCAGGGCGATTGAGACCTGTTGGTTGGCTCCAGGACTTCCCATACGGATCGATTCCGAGTAGGGTTCTAAGGATGGATGGCTGGGAAACCCGACTCTTATTCCTCTTGTGTCCTAGTGACAAGACAGGTTAGATCTGCTGGATCTGGGGGAGAAACTGAGAGGGTTGAGTTGAAATGGACTCTCTTGTGGATGGGTCCTAATGTGGGTTTGTGTCCATGGAGAACTTGGAATGAGGCAGTGGCACAGGGTCCCTGAAGGGTTCTCCTAACCAGAGGCTTTGACTCAGCTCCAACGTGCAAGATTCCCACGTGGAGACGAGATTTCTTCTGATGGGTGCCTCAAGAAACAGCCATATGCTGCTATTGGAATCCAGGCCTCTGAGGAGAGATGCCTGGACAACAAAGCAATGGATCCGATTAGGATCTAGGGGCCTGCTCACTGCAATTTACCTCTGGGGACATCTGTCCACGGGTCTAAGTGCAGGTAGATGCTCAGCTGGTGTCAGACCGCCCTTGTTTTTCCTGGGAAGTCAACACTATTGGGGTGGCCCCGGGCACTTTGGAGGTTTATCATCCTATTTCTAGGTTTGTGGCCAATGGAATGGGCAGAATTCCCAGGTACAGTCCTCAGGTTTGGCTCCAAGAACCTGTGCCTGTAGGTTTTGTGGGCCAGGGCTGTGGGGACAGTTGTCTGAAAACACAAACTCGGCTTAGGTTTTGGGTCGTAGGTATTGCAGGACTGATCTACAGACAGTGAGGAGAACTCTTCAGGATATGAACAAGGGGGCAAGTGTAAGACGCTTGCTCAAGATTTTGTCTCTGGATATTGTGTCACTGATGGCCGTGGAATGTCCGGGTGGCCTCATGGGCCATGGACGAGTCTTCCTCTCTGGGCATTTGGCCCGATCCGAAGAGTTTGGGGTTATTCTTTGAGATGGGAGGAGTTGGTTTTGTTTTGTTTTTACCTCAGGTGTCCCACCAAAACAGAGTTTCCAGAGCAGAGCCCTGGGGAGGGGTGAGGGGACAACCAGAAAGGTGGTTAAAACTTGGGTCCTAGGGGCATGGCAAGCCCATTATGACGTCTAATGGTCCAGCCACTGAGAGGACTTACTAGAGGACAGGACTCACGCTGAAGGTCACAATGCGTGTTTGTGCCCTCTTCGTACTTAAGCAATCGCGGGGCATAATGTGCCAGGGTCAGGGTCAGTGTCAGCGTTTGGGTTAGGGTTTGGGGCAGGCTCACAGTCAGTGTCAGGGTCAGGATTAGTGGTTACTGTTAGGGTTAGCCCCGCTCCTGGGTCATGGACCCATCCGTTCAGGCTCTCAGGATAAACCCTGTGCAGAAGGGTGTAGACCCTCCACCCGATCCCACTTAACCAGCCTTAAACTGGTGTGTGAACATAACTTGCCCACCAGACATCTAAACCCTCATTAGCCTGATCCTGCTTGGGGCATCTCCTCCCACGATGGCATGGTAGGTCCTCTTTACACACAGACACACAGACACCCAGAGGCACACACACACACACAAAAACGGGGAAGAGACCTAGGGCTACACCCGTGGATCAGAAGGTGTGGGACTCTCTGACTCTGAGCCCCCTGGTGTCACCTTTTGATTTTATTAGCCAAAGGGTCTGAGGCATTGGGGAAACCTGATATGATCTGAAGGGAGGCGACGTGTCTGGCGGGCGAGCTCTCTTCTCCCTGCATCCTCTCGGCTTCAGTACAGCAGAAGAACATGTCGCTTCCTTTAGGATGTGCCTAGAAATGAGCTGGGCAGGGGGTTTTTCTCTGTAATGGGTTGCCTGGATACATGGGTTGCAATTCCGTTGGGCTCTGTCGTCAGGGTAGTGAGGTCACCACTGCCTGGGGGCTCCTTACCGAACTTCCTGCTGTACCAGACCTCCCTGAGCCACCGGTGCGCAAGCTGCTCAGGCTCACACTCCACTCAATGCAGTGCCCATCCAGTGACTCCCATTCAGACTCCACCCAGCCCTTGGGAGGCCTGGGTGCAGCTCTTGTCCCCACTGGAGGGAACAGAGCTGGGTTTAGACCAGGTTAGTGTTAGGGTTAGGTTTTAGAAAGACTTAGGGTCAGGGTTAGGTTTAGACGTCGTTGGGGTCAGGGTTAGCATAAGGCTTAGGGTAGGGGTCAGGGTTAGGGTTAGGTTCATGATTAGGTTTAGGGTCAGGCTCACAGTAGGGTCACGGTTAGCGTAACGGTCAGAGTCAGGGTCAGGGTCAGTGTTAGGGTGACGGTTAGGTTTAGAGTCAGGTTCAGGGTCATGGTCACATTTAGGGTCAGGTTCAAGTTTTGGTTTGGGGGCAAGGTTCATGTCAGGGTTAGGGTTAGGTTTGGGACAGGTTTAGTGTCAGGGTTAGGGTCAGGGTCAGGGTTAGGTTCATGGTTATGGTAAGGTCAGCTTTATGTTTAGGATCTGTTTTATGAGTAGGTTCAGAATCAGGGTTTGCTTTAGGGTTACGATTATGTTCAGGATCTTGGATTGGGTCAGAGTTAGGTGTACATTCAGGATTAGGGTCAGTGTTAAGGTCAAGGCCAGGGTCAGGTTTAAGGTTAAGCTCTGACATAGGCAAAGTTCAGAGATAGGGGTATGATATGATCAGGGTCAGGTAGAGGGTCAGGATTATTGTTAAAGTGGGGTTAGGGTTAGGGTTAGAGGTAGGTTGAGGGTTAGGGTTAGACCGGGTTAGGGTCAGGGTCAGTGATAATGTTAGGGGTTAGTTTTAGGGTTAGGTTCAGCGTTAGGTTTCGGGTTAGGGCCCGTGTTAGTGTCAGGGTCAGGGTTACGTTTAGGGTTAGAGTTAGGGTCAGGCTCACAGTCAGGGTCAGGTTCAGTGTTCATGTCAGTGTCAGGTCACTGTTTGGGTCAGTGTAAGATTTATGGTCATGGTCTGGTTCAGGGTCAGGGTGAAGTCTTGGGCCAGTGTCAGGGTTACGGTCAGGATCTGGTATTTGTTTAAAGTCCACATTCGGGTCAGCGACAGGGTTATGTAGTGGTCAGTGTTAGGGTCATGGTTAGGTTTAGGCTCAGGGCCAGGGTCACATATAGGGTCAGGTTCTGGTATAGGCAATGTTCAGGGTTAGGGTTATGATCATAGTCATGTATAGGGTCAGGGTTATTGTTAAAGTTAGGGTTAGTGTTAGGGTTAGCGTTTGGTTGATGTTTAGGGTTAGAGCTTGTTAGGATCAGGGTCCGTGGTAGGTTTAGTGGTTAGTGTTAGGGTTGGGTTCAGCGATAGGATTCTGGGGAGGGCCCGTGTTAGTGTCAGGGTCAGGATTACATTTAGGGTTAGTGTTAGGGTCAGGCTCACAGTCAGGGTCAGTTTGTTGTTCAGGTCAGGGTCGGGGTCACTGCAAGGGTCAGGGCTAGGTTTATGGTCATGGTCTGGGTCAGGGTCAGGGTGAAGTTTAGCGCCAGTGTCAGGTTTAGGGTCAGGTATAGGTATTGGTTTAAAGTCCACATTCGGGTCAGGGACAGGATTATGTAGTGGTCAGTGTTAGTGTCATGGTTAGGATTAGGGTCAGGGTCTGGATCAGGTGAAGGTCAGGGACAGGGTCAGGTTTAGGGTCAGGATTTGGTTTAGGGTCAATGTTCGGTTCAGTGTCACAGTTAGGTTTTGGCGGTAGGGTTTGGGATTGGGGTTAGGGTTAGAGTTAGAAGTAGGGTTATGGTTAGGGTTAGGGTTAGACAGCGTAAGGTCAGTGTTAGAGTTTGGTTTAGGGTAGGGGTTAGTGTTAGGGTCAGGGTCAGCGTTAGGTTTAGGTTCAGGGTCCGTATTAGGGTCATGGTTAGAGTTACCTTTAGGTTTAGGGTAAGGGTCAGGCTCACAGTCACGGTCTGTGTTAGGGTTAGTGTCAGGGTTAGGTCAGCATCAGGGTTAGGATTAGGGTCAGGGTCTGTGTCATGATTAGGTTTGAGTCATGGTTACGGTAAGGTCAGATTTAAGTTTAAGTTCAGGGTCCACATCAGGGTGAGTGTCAGGCTAAGGTTTAGGTTTAGGGTTCAGGTCAGGATCACAGTCAGTGTCAGGGTCAGGGCTTGGGTTAGGGTTTGGCGTAGGCTCACAGTCAGTGTCAGGGTCAGGGTTAGTGGTTACTGTTGGGGTTAGCCCCGCTCCTGGCTATGGACCCATCTCTTCAAGGTCTCAGGATAATCCCTGGGCAGAAGGGTGTAGACCCTCCACCCGATCCCACTTAACCAGCCTTAAACTGGGGTGTGAACATGACTTGCCCACCAGACATCTAACCCCTCATCAGCCTGATCCTGCTTGGGTCATCTCCACCCATGATGGCATGGCCAGGTCCTCTATACACACAAAGACACAGACACTCAGAGGCACACACACACACACACACACACACACACAAACACACACACACACACAGTGAGAGAGAGACTGCGAAGAGACCTAGGGCTACACCAGTGGATCAGAAGGTGTGGGACTCTCTGACTCTGAGCAGCCTGGTGTCACCTTTTGATTTTATTAGCCAAAGGGCCTGAGGCGTTCGTGAAACCTGATATGACCTGCCAGGGAGGGGATGTGTCAAGCGGCGAGCTCTCTTCTCCCTGCATCCTCTCGGCTTCAGTACAGCAGAAGAACATGTCGCTTCCTTTAGGATGTGCCTAGAAATGAGCTGGGCAGGAGGGTTTTCTCTTTATGGGGTGCCTGGATACGTGGGTTCGAATTCTGTTGGGCTCTGTCATCAGGGAAGTGAGGTCACCACTGCCTGGGGGTCCTTACCAACCTTTCTGCTCCACCAGAGCTCCCTGAGCCGCTGGTCCCCAAGCTGCTCAAGGCTCACACTTCACTCAATGCAGTGCCCATCCAGTGACCCCCATACAGCCTTCCCCCAGCCCTTGGGAGGCCTGGGTGCAGCTCTTGTCCCCACTGGAGGGAACAGAGCTGGGTTTAGACCAGGTTAGTGTTAGGGTTAGGGAGAAGAAAGACTTAGGGTCAGGTTTAGGTTTAGACCTCGTTGGAGTCAGGGTTAGCGAGGCTTAGGGTAGGGGTCAGGGTTAGGGTTAGGTTCATGGTTAGGTTTAGGGTCATGCTCACAGTAGGGTCAGGGTTAGGGTTATGGTCAGAGTCAGGGTCAGTGTCAGTGTTAGGGTGACTGTTAGGTTTAGTGTCAGGTTCAGGATGATGGTCAGATTTAGGGTCAGGTTCAAGTTTTTGTTTGGGGGCAAGGTCATGTCAGTTCAGGGTTAGGTTTAGGACAGGTTTAGTGTCACGGTAAGGTCAGGGTCAGGGTTAGGTTCATGGTTATGGTAAGGTCAGCTTTATGTTTAGGTTCTGTTTTATGAGTAGGTTCAGGATCAGGGTTAGCTTTAGGGTTACGATTCTGTTCAGGATAACGGTTTGCATCAGAGTTAGGTTTACAGTCTGGGATAGGGTCAGTGTTAAGGTCAAGGCCAGGGTCAGGTTTAAGTTTAAGATCTGACAAAGGCAAATTTCAGAGTTATGGTTATGATCATGGTCTGGGAGAGGTTCGGGATTATTGTTAAAGTGTGGTTAGTGTTAGGGTAGAGGTAGGTTGAGGGTTAGGGTTAGACCGGGTTAGGGTCAGTGTCAGGGATAATGTTAGGGGTTAGTTTTAGGGTTAGGTTCAGCGTTAGGTTTCGGGTCAGGGCCCGTGTAAGTGTCAGGGAGGCTTAGGTTTAGGGTTAGAGTTAGGGTCAGGCTCACATCAGTTTCAGGGTTAGTGTTAGGGTCAGGGTCAGGGTCACTTTTAGGTTCAGGGTTAGGTTTCTGGTGTTTGCCTGAGTCAGGGTCAGGTGAAGTCTAGAGCCAGTGTCAGGTTTACGGTCAGGATCAGGTATTGGATTAAAGTCCACATTAGTGTCAACGACAGGGTTATGTAGTAGACAGTGTTAGAGTAATGGAATGGACTAGGATCGTAACCATAATAGAGTATTTAATTGCATCCTAGCTTTCATCAAGGGTAAGATGCACTATAATTTATGTTCGACTAAGAAAGAGAAATGCTGTCAGTTAAACTAGGATATGTCATCAAGTGCAAGGTGAGTGCCACCTTAAGAGATATTAAAATGGGGGGGACAAATCTTAGAACAAGTAAATTGTGGTAGTAGAATAATTAAGAAAGATCCAACACTTGGCTCAACTAAAGAAGTGATTATTGCTTACCATGTGCCCCAAACTATATTAAGTCCTAGAACAAGAGACGTGCTCATCTTGATGCCCCGCAGCTGTTAGACCCAAGGTACAGAGGGGAGTAGCCAACGACCAGCAGGCCCCAAGTGCCATGTGCAGACTTTAAGAGCAACTGCCTTTGAAAGAGGGAATGGTTGAGAGTGTGCTTTGAGAGGTAGAGAATTACTAGCTGGGAAAGTAGAACAATTGACACAGAATCGGAATTGATGCCCCTACATGACAGAGTTGGTGAAACTTCCCTTCTCAGAGATCTTGAGGCTCCTCAGAAATGTATTTTTCATTTTGGACAGAACATTCAGGATAAATATGATCTGTTCGAATTCCTGGTTCTCTCATCCGGAATGTTTCTTAAGCTTCACTGGCACAAGAAAAGGGCTTTGATAGTCCAGGGTAAATCCTGACAAAAGCAAAGCAAGGTATCTATGAAAACTAACCACTCAGAAGAGAACAACAGATAACAGGCCAGGGCGACCTGACCCTGCAGGATAGGTAAGGCTGGTCTGGAAACAGGGGTAGAGGGGAAGCGCCCATCTCCTGCTAGAAGAGCTAGAGAAGACCCCTTCCAGAGAGACCACCAGGAGAGGAGAGCAGTAGGTGCTGATGATGAAGAATATTTTAATCAGCAGAGAAGGTCAAAATGACAAAGTTCCATGATCGGAGTAAAAGTATGGAATTAAAAAATAAAAAATTAAAAAAAAGATTTTTTTGAAAGGACTTTTGTTTAAAGGAATTTAAACAAAAGTCCTTTTAAAGAGAAAGTTGCCTGTTTAAACCAATAGTACAACTCACTGTGAGAATCGCCGCATTAATTATTGGGGTAGAAAGGACCTGGAATGTAGAAAGACCCATTCTGCAGAGGAAAAAATAGAATCACTAACAGGCCTCATGCCTTGCACAGCCTGTGGCTAGAATCCCTGCCTCATGAGACCCTGTGCTAGAAGGTCGTTAGAACAATCTCAACTATGTTAGTCTTTCTTGGAAGCCAACAAGTGTTTGCCCAGTTAATTGCACGGTAAGAATCAGTCACGTTATGTTATAATGATTGTCAATATCTTTAAGAGCCTTGTCAAGTTCCTTTTTGGGTAAACTTCACCCACCCTTAGAGAAATTTATCTGTGGTTCACCTCTTTGAAATACCTCATTGTTGTTCCACATTTTCCGTAGCGGAAAAAACAAAAAAACAAAAAAACAAACAAACAAAAAAAACTTTTTATTAACAAAGTGTTCAGAAGGGGGCGCCACTGTAAACAATGAGAGTTTTTGCTGCCCGGATAATTTTGTGGCAGAAACAGCTGAAAGCAATCAGGTCAGACAGAGCCAAGGGCTGGAGGGATTTTTAAAATGACAAAAACCGAACCAAATCTAACCAAAACAAAAATCAAAAACAATGGCCAAGATTTCAAGTTTGCTACTAAAGGTATGACATTCTCCTATGACATGCGAGTGACTTGATCACTTTATTTATATATTTATATTTGAAGAAGAAGGAACTATTTGATGCAGCAAATACACTTTGGTTAAAAATTACCAGATATGGGGGCTCATGGGTGGATCAGTGGTTTAGGCCTCTGCCTTCAGCTCAGGTCATGAATTCAGGGTCCTGGGATGGAACACGACATTGGGATCTCTGCTAAGCGGGGAGCCTGCTTCCCCCTCTCTCTCTGCCTCCCTCTCTACCTACTTGTGATCTGTCTGTCAAATGGGTAAATAAGATCTTAAAAAAAGAATTACTAGATGTGAAATACATCGAGGGTATGGGAAGGAAAATGATTTCACCTGATCTGACTAGGAAGTGGTTGAAGCCTGAATTAAAGTGCTACAAAAAGAGTAAAGACCTGGGAAATATATGGGGTAAAAATCCGTAAAAAAACAGCAATAATAACTGGCTGCTCTTTATTGACCAGATCATGCGGTAGGCAAAGAAGAGCTGGTTTTAGCCAGAGGATGATCTCCGTTTGTCCTCATGATCTGGCATTTCCTGCAAGCCAGGCATGGGGCTCTGCACTAGAGCTGCAAATGCGGGGGTCCCTCATTGTCCCTTTTCTCTTCTCAGGGGGACAACGGGCATGTCCATGATGCAGTGTGACAGGCTTTACCACAGGGAGATAATAGACTGCAAAGGGTAGGTGGGAGCTGGGAAAAGCCACTTAGGAACAGATTTTCAGGGGAGGTGATAGACAAGGGCAAAGCGAAGAATTAGGATGAGTGTGTCAAGTTTCAAAGTGCCAGGAGGCAGCACAGTGCATTCGGGAAACTACAGCAAGTTCATGACAACCGACAGCTGATCTGGCAGCATCACCTGGGGATGGAGGCTGAGCCCCGGGGTTAACACTGGGGATGAGATGGTTTGTATACTATGGCGAGGAGGTGAGGTACTACACTGTGGGGGCACAGGGAGCTACCGGAGGATTTCAAATATCAGAATCGTAACTATAATAGAGTATTTAATTGCATCCTAGCTTTCATCAAGGGTAAGATGCACTATAGTTTATGTTCGACTAAGAAAGAGAAATGCTGTCAGTTAAACTAGGATATGTCATCAAGTGCAAGGTGAGTGCCACCTTAAGAGATATTAAAATGGGGGGGACAAATCTTAGAACAAGTAAATTGTGGTAGTAGAATAATTAAGAAAGACCCAACACTTGGATCAACTAAAGAAGTGATTATTGCTTACCATGTGCCCCAAACTATATTAAGTCCTAGAACAAGAGACGTGCTCATCTTGATGCCCCGCAGCTGTTAGACCCAAGGTACAGAGGGCAGTAGCCAACGACCAGCAGGCCCCAAGTGCCATGTGCAGACTCTAAGAGCAACTGCCTTTGAAAGAGGAAACGGTTGAGAGTGGGCTTTCTGATGTAGAGAATTACTAGCTGGGAAAGTAGGACAATTGACACGGAATCTGAATTGATGCCCCTACATTACAGAGTTGGTGAATCTTCCCTTCTCAGAGATCTTGAGGCTCCTCTGAAATGAATTTTTCATTTTGGACAGAACATTCAGGATAAATATGATCTGTTTGAGATCCTGGTTCTCTCATTAGGACTGTTTCTTAGGATTCACTGGCACAAGAAAAGGGTTTTGATAATCCAGGTAAATCCTGACAAAAGCAAAGCACGGGATCTATGAAAATCTAACCACTCAGAGGAGAACAACATATAAAGGGCCAGGCCGACCTGACCCTGCAGGATAGGTAATGCTGGTATGGCAACAGGGGTAGAGGTGAAGTGCCCATCTCCTGCTAGAAGAGCTAGAGAACACTCCTTCCGGAGAGACCACCAGGAGAGGAGAGAAGTAGGTGCTGATGATAAAGAATATTTTAATCAGCAGAGAAGGTCAAAATGACAAAGTTCCACGATCAGAGTAAACATATGGGATAAAAAATAAAAAATAAAGAAAAAAGATGTTTTTGAAAGGACTTTTTTTTAAAGGAATTTAAACAAAAGTCCTTTTAAAGAGACAGTTGGCTGTTTAAACCAATAGTACAACTCACTGAGAGAATCGGCACATTATTTATTGTGGTAAAAAGGACCTGGAATGTAGAAAGACCTATTCTGCAGAGGAAAAAATAGAATCACTAACAGGCCTCATGCCTTGCACAGCCAGTGGCTAGAATCCCTGCCTCATGAGACCCTGTGCTAGAAGGCCGCTAGAACCATCTCAACTATGTTAGTCTTTCTTGGAAGCCAACAAGTGTTTGCCCAGTTAAGAGCGCGGTAACAATCAGTCACGTTATGTTATAATGATTGTCGATATCTTTAAAACCCTTGTCAAGTTCCTTTTCGAGTAACCCTCACCCCACCCTTAGAGAAATTTATCTGTGGTTCACCTCTTTGAAATACCTCATTGTTGTTCCACATGTACCATAGCCGAAAAAAAAAAAAAAAAGCTTTTTATTAACAAAGTGTTCAGAAGGGGGCGCCACTGTAAACAATGAGAGTTTTCGCTGCCGGGACAATTTTGTTGCAGAAACAGCTGAAAGCAATCAGGTCAGACAGAGCCAAGGGCTGGAGGGATTTTTAAAATGACAAAAACCGAACCAAATCTAACCAAAACAAAAATCAAAAACAATGGCCAAGATTTCAAGTTTGCTACTAAAATTATGACATTCTCCTAAGACATGCGAGTGACTTGATCACTTTATTTATATATTTATATTTGAAGAAGAAGGAACTATTTGATGCAGCAAATCCACGTTGGTTAAAAATTACCAGATATGGGGGCTCATGGGTGGCTCAGTGGTTTAGGCCTCTGCCCTCGGCTCAGGTCATGAATTCAGGGTCCTGGGATGGAGCCCCACATTGGGATCTCTGCTCAGCGGGGAGCCTGCTTCCCCCCTCTTTCTCTGCCTCCATCTCTACCTACTTGTGATCTGTCTGTCAAATGGGTAAAAAAGATCTTTAAAAAAAGAATTACTAGATGTGAAATACATCGAGGGTATGGGAAGGAAAATGATTTCACCTGATCTGACTAGGAAGTGGTTGAAGACTGAATTAAAGTGCTATAAAAAGAATAAGACCTGGGAAATATATGGGGTAAAAATCCGTAGAAAAACAGCAATAATAACTGGCTGCTCTTTATTGACCAGATCATGCGGTAGGCAAAGAAGAGATGGTTTTAGCCAGAGGATGATCTCCGTGTGTCCTCATGATCTGGCATTTCCTGCAAGCCAGGCATGGGGCTCTGCACTAGAGCTGCAAATGCGGGGGTCCCTCATTGTCCCTTTTCTCTTCTCAGGGGGACAAGGGGCATGTCCATGATGCAGTGTGACAGGCTTTACCACAGGGAGATAATAGACTGCAAAGGTTAGGTGGGAGCTGGGAAAAGCCACTTAGGAACAGATTTTCAGGGGAGGTGATAGACAAGGGCAAAGCGAAGAATGAGGATGAGTGTGTCAAGTTTCAAAGTGCCAGGAGGCAGCACAGTGCATTCGGGAAACTACAGCAAGTTCATGACAACCGACAGCTGATCTGGCAGCATCACCTGGGGATGGAGGCTGAGCCCCGGGGTTAACACTGGGGATGAGATGGTTTGTATACTATGGCGAGGAGGTGAGGTACTACACTGTGGGGGCACAGGGAGCTACCGGAGGATTTCAAATATCAGAATCATAACTATAATAGAGTATTTAATTGCATCCTAGCTTTCATCAAGGGTAAGATGCACTATAGTTTATGTTCGACTAAGAAAGAGAAATGCTGTCAGTTAAACTAGGATATGTCATCAAGTGCAAGGTGAGTGCCACCTTAAGAGATATTAAAATGGGGGGGACAAATCTTAGAACAAGTAAATTGTGGTAGTAGAATAATTAAGAAAGATCCAACACTTGGCTCAACTAAAGAAGTGATTATTTCTTACCATGTGCCCCAAACTATATTAAGTCCTAGAACAAGAGACGTGCTCATCTTGATGCCCCGCAGCTGTTAGACCCAAGGTACAGAGGGGAGTAGCCAACGACCAGCAGGCCCCAAGTGCCATGTGCAGACTCTAAGAGCAACTGCCTTTGAAAGAGGAAACGGTTGAGAGTGGGCTTTCTGATGTAGAGAATTACTAGCTGGGAAAGTAGGACAATTGACACGGAATCTGAATTGATGCCCCTACATTACAGAGTTGGTGAAACTTCCCTTCTCAGAGATCTTGAGGCTCCTCTGAAATGAATTTTTCATTTTGGACAGAACATTCAGGATAAATATAATCTGTTTGAGTTCCTGGTTCTCTCATTAGGACTGTTTCTTAGGCTTCACTGGCACAAGAAAAGGGTTTTGATAATCCAGGTAAATCCTGCAAAAGCTAAGCACGGTATCTATGAAAATCTAACCACTCAGAGGAGAACAACAGATAAAGGGCCAGGCCGACCTGACCCTGCAGGATAGGTAAGGCTGGTCTGGCAACAGGGGTAGAGGGGAAGTGCCCATCACCTGCTAGAAGAGCTAGAGAAGACCCCTTCCAGAGAGACCACCACGAGAGGAGAGCAGTATGTGCTGATGATGAAGAATATTTTAACCAGCAGAGAAGGTCAAAATGACAAAGTTCCACGATCAGAGTAAACATATGGGATAAAAAATAAAAAATAAAGAAAAAAGATGTTTATGAAAGGACTTTTTTTAAAAGGAATTTAAACAAAAGTCCTTTTAAAGAGACAGTTGGCTGTTTAAACCAATTGTACAACTCACTGAGAGAATCGCCACAGTATTTATTGGGGTAGAGAGGACCTGGAATATAGAAAGTCCTATTCTGCAGAGGAAAAAATAGAATCACTAACAGGCATCATGCCTTGCACAGCCAGTGGCTAGAATCCCTGCCTCATGAGACCCTGTGCTAGAAAGCCACTTAAACCATCTCAACTATGTTAGTCTTTCTTGGAAGCCAACAAGTGTTTGCCCAGTTAAGAGCGCGGTAACAATCAGTCACGTTATGTTATAATGATTGTCCATATCTTTAAAAGCCTTGTCAAGTTCCTTTTCGAGTAACCCACACCCCACCCTTAGAGAAATTTATCTGTGGTTCACCTCTTTGAAATACCTCATTGTTGTTCCACATTTACCATAGCCTAAAAAAAAAAAAAGCTTTCTATTAACAAAGTGTTCAGAAGGGGGCGCCACTGTAAACAATGAGAGTTTTCGCTTCCGGGACAATTTTGTTGCAGAAACAGCTGAAAGCAATCAGGTCAGACAGAGCCAAGGGCTGGAGGGATTTTTAAAATGACAAAAACCGAACCAAATCTAACCAAAACAAAAATCAAAAACAATGGCCAAGATTTCAAGTTTGCTACTAAAGGTATGACATTCTCCTAAGACATGCGAGTGACTTGATCACTTTATTTATATATTTATATTTGAAGAAGAAGGAACTATTTGATGCAGCAAATCCACGTTGTTTAAAAATTACTAGATATGGGAGCTCCTGGGTGGCTCAGTGGTTTAGGCCTATGCCTTCGGCTCAGATCATGAATTCAGGGTCCTGGGATGGAGCCCCACATTGGGATCTCTGCTCAGTGGGGAGCCTGCTTCCCCCCTCTCTCTCTGCCTCCCTCTCTACCTACTTGTGATCTGTCTGTCAAATGGGTAAATAAGATCTTTAAGAAAAGAATTACTAGATGTGAAATACATCGAGGGTATGGGAAGGAAAATGATTTCACCTGATCTGACTAGGAAGTGGTTGAAGCCTGAATTAAAGTGCTACAAAAAGAGTAAAGACCTGGGAAATATGTGGGGTAAAAATCCCTAGAAAAACAGCAATAATAACTGGCAGCTCTTTATTGACTAGACCATGCGGTAGGCAAAGAAGAGCTGGTTTTAGCCAGAGGATGATCTCCGTTTGTCCTCATGATCTGGCATTTCCTGCAAGCCAGGCATGGGGCTCTGCACTAGAGCTGCAAATGCGGGGGTCCCTCATTGTCCCTTTTCTCTTCTCAGGGGGACAACGGGCATGTCCATGATGCAGTGTGACAGGCTTTACCACAGGGAGATAATAGACTGCAAAGGGTAGGTGGGAGCTGGGAAACGCCACTTAGGAACAGATTTTCAGGGGAGGTGATAGTCAAGGGCAAAGCGAAGAATGAGGATGAGTGTGTCAAGTTTCAAAGTGCCAGGAGGCAGCACAGTGCATTCGGGAAAAGACAGCAAGTTCATGACAACCGACAGCTGATCTGGCAGCATCACCTGGGGATGGAGGCTGAGCCCCGGGGTTAACACTGGGGATGAGATGGTTTGTATACTATGGCGAGGAGGTGAGGTACTACACTGTTGGGGCACAGGGAGCTACCGGAGGATTTCAAATATCAGAATCGTAACTCTACTAGAGTATTTAATTGCATCCTAGCTTTCATCAAGGGTAAGATGCAGTATAGTTTATGTTCGACTAAGAAAGAGAAATGCTGTCAGTTAAACTAGGATATGTCATCAAGTGCAAGGTGAGTGCCACCTTAAGAGATATTAAAATGGGGGGGACAAATCTTAGAACAAGTAAATTGTGGTAGTAGAATAATTAAGAAAGATCCAACACTTGGATCAACTAAAGAAGTGATTATTGCTTACCTTGTGCCCCAAACTATATTAAGTCCTAGAACAAGAGACGTGCTCATCTTGATGCCCCGCAGCTGTTAGACCCAAGGTACAGAGGGCAGTAGCCAACGACCAGCAGGCCCCAAGTGCCATGTGTAGACTCTAAGAGCAACTGCCTTTGAAAGAGGAAACGGTTGAGAGTGTGCTTTGAGAGGTAGAGAATTACTAGCTGGGAAATTAGGCAATTGACACAGAATCGGAATTGATGCCCCTACATGACAGAGTTGGTGAAACTTCCCTTCTCAGAGATCTTGAGGCTCCTCTGAAATGAATTTTTTATTTTGGACAGAACATTCAGGATAAATATGATCTGTTTGAGTTCCTGGTTCTCTCATTAGGACTGTTTCTTAGGATTCACTGGCACAAGAAAAGGGTTTTGATAATCCAGGTAAATCCTGACAAAAGCAAAGCACGGGATCTATGAAAATCTAACCACTCAGAGGAGAACAACAGATAAAGGGCCAGGCCGACCTGACCCTGCAGGATAGGTAAGGCTGGTCTGGCAACAGGGGTAGAGGGGATGTGCCCATCTCCTGCTAGAAGAGCTAGAGAAGACCCCTTCCAGAGAGATCACCACGAGAGGAGAGCAGTATGTGCTGATGATGAAGAATATTTTAACCAGCAGAGAAGGTCAAAATGACAAAGTTCCACGATCAGAGTAAACATATGGGATAAAAAATAAAAAATAAAGAAAAAAGATTTTTTTGAAAGGACTTTTTTTTAAAGGAATTTAAACAAAAGTCCTTTTAAAGAGACAGTTGGCTGTTTAAACCAATAGTACAACTCACTGAGAGAATCGCCACAGTATTTATTGGGGTATAGAGGACCTGGATTGTAGAAAGACCTATTCTGCAGAGGAAAAAAAGAATCACTAACAGGCCTCATGCCTTGCACAGCCAGTGGCTAGAATCCCTGCCTCATGAGACCCTGTGCTAGAAGGCCGCTAGAACCATCTCAACTATGTTAGTCTTTCTTGGAAGCCAACAAGTGTTTGCCCAGTTAAGAGCGTGGTAACAATCAGTCACGTTATGTTATAATGATTGTCGATATCTTTAAAAGCCTTGTCAAGTTCCTTTTCGAGTAACCCTCACCCCACCCTTAGAGAAATTTATCTGTGGTTCACCTCTTTGAAATACCTCATTGTTGTTCCACATTTACCATAGCCAGAAAAGAAAAAAAAAAAAGCTTTCTATTAACAAAGTGTTCAGAAGGGGGCGCCATTGTAAAAAAGGAGAGTTTTCGCTTCCGGGACAATTTTGTTGCAGAAACAGCTGAAAGCAATCAGGTCAGAGAGAGCCAAGGGCTGGAGGGATTTTTAAAATGACAAAAACTGAACCAAATCTAAACAAAACAAAAATCAAAGCCAATGGCCAAGATTTCAAGTTTGCTACTAAAGGTATGACATTCTCCTATGACATGCGAGTGACTTGATCACTTTATTTATATATTTATATTTGAAGAAGAAGGAACTATTTGATGCAGCAAATCCACGTTGGTTAAAAATTACCAGATATGGGGGCTCCTGGGTGGCTCAGTGGTTTAGGCCTCTGCCTTCGGCTCAGGTCATGAATTCAGGGTCCTGGGATGGAGCCCCACATTGGGATCTCTGCTCAGCGGGGAGCCTGCTTCCCCCCTCTCTCTCTCTGCCTCCCTCTCTACGTACTTGTGATGTGTCTGTCAAATGGGTAAATAAGATCTTTAAAAAAAGAATTACTAGAAGTGAAATACATCGAGGGTATGGGAAGGAAAATGATTTCACCTGATCTGACTAGGAAGTGGTTGAAGCCTGAATTAAAGTGCTACAAAACGAGTAAAGACCTGGGAAATATATGGGGTAAAAATCCCTAGAAAAACAGCAATAATAACTGGCTGCTCTTTATTGACCAGATCATGCGGTAGGCAAAGAAGAGCTGGTTTTAGCCAGAGGATGATCTCCGTTTGTCCTCATGATCTGGCATTTACTGCAAGCCAGGCATGGGGCTCTGCACTAGAGCTGCAAATGCGGGGGTCCCTCATTGTCCCTTTTCTCTTTTCAGGGGGACAACGGGCATATCCATGATGCAGTGTGACAGGCTTTACCACTGGGAGATAATAGACTGCAAAGGGTAGGTGGGAGCTGGGAAAAGCCACTTAGGAACAGATTTTCAGGGGAGGTGATAGACAAGGGCAAAGCGAAGAATGAGGATGAGTGTGTCAAGTTTCAAAGTGCCAGGAGGCAGCACAGTGCATTCGGGAAACTACAGCAAGTTCATGACAACCGACAGCTGATCTGGCAGCATCACCTGGGGATGGAGGCTGAGCCCCGGGGTTAACACTGGGGATGAGATGGTTTGTATACTATGGCGAGGAGGTGAGGTACTACACTGTGGGGTTACAGGGAGCTACCGGAGGATTTCAACTATCAGAATCGTAACCATAATAGAGTATTTAATTGCATCCTAGCTTTCATCAAGGGTAAGATGCACTATAGTTTATGTTCGACTAAGAAAGAGAAATGCTGTCAGTTAAAATAGGATATGTCATCAAGTGCAAGGTGAGTGCCACCTTAAGAGATATTAAAATGGGGGGGACAAATCTTAGAACAAGTAAATTGTGGTAGTAGAATAATTAAGAAAGATCCAACACTTGGATCAACTAAAGAAGTAATTATTGCTTACCATGTGCCCCAAACTATATTAAGTCCTAGAACAAGAGACGTGCTCATCTTGATGCCCCGCAGCTGTTAGACCCAAGGTACAGAGGGCAGTAGCCAACGACGAGCAGGCCCCAAGTGCCATGTGCAGACTCTAAGAGCAACTGCCTTTGAAAGAAGAAACGGTTGAGAGTGGGCTTTCGGATGTAGAGAATTACTAGCTGGGAAAGTAGGACAATTGACACGGAATCGGAATTGATGCCCCTACATGACAGAGTTGGTGAAACTTCCCTTCTCAGAGATCTTGAGGCTCCTCTGAAATGAATTTTTTATTTTGGACAGAACATTCAGGATAAATATGATCTGTTTGAGTTCCTGGTTCTCTCATTAGGACTGTTTCTTAGGATTCACTGGCACAAGAAAAGGGTTTTGATAATCCAGGTAAATCCTGACAAAAGCAAAGCACGGGATCTATGAAAATCTAACCACTCAGAGGAGAACAACAGATAAAGGGCCAGGCCGACCTGACCCTGCAGGATAGGTAAGGCTGGTCTGGCAACAGGGGTAGAGGGGATGTGCCCATCTCCTGCTAGAAGAGCTAGAGAAGACCCCTTCCAGAGAGATCACCACGAGAGGAGAGCAGTATGTGCTGATGATGAAGAATATTTTAACCAGCAGAGAAGGTCAAAATGACAAAGTTCCACGATCAGAGTAAACATATGGGATAAAAAATAAAAAATAAAGAAAAAAGATTTTTTTGAAAGGACTTTTTTTTAAAGGAATTTAAACAAAAGTCCTTTTAAAGAGACAGTTGGCTGTTTAAACCAATAGTACAACTCACTGAGAGAATCGCCACAGTATTTATTGGGGTATAGAGGACCTGGATTGTAGAAAGACCTATTCTGCAGAGGAAAAAAAGAATCACTAACAGGCCTCATGCCTTGCACAGCCAGTGGCTAGAATCCCTGCCTCATGAGACCCTGTGCTAGAAGGCCGCTAGAACCATCTCAACTATGTTAGTCTTTCTTGGAAGCCAACAAGTGTTTGCCCAGTTAAGAGCGTGGTAACAATCAGTCACGTTATGTTATAATGATTGTCGATATCTTTAAAAGCCTTGTCAAGTTCCTTTTCGAGTAACCCTCACCCCACCCTTAGAGAAATTTATCTGTGGTTCACCTCTTTGAAATACCTCATTGTTGTTCCACATTTACCATAGCCAGAAAAGAAAAAAAAAAAAGCTTTCTATTAACAAAGTGTTCAGAAGGGGGCGCCATTGTAAAAAATGAGAGTTTTCGCTTCCGGGACAATTTTGTTGCAGAAACAGCTGAAAGCAATCAGGTCAGAGAGAGCCAAGGGCTGGAGGGATTTTTAAAATGACAAAAACTGAACCAAATCTAAACAAAACAAAAATCAAAGCCAATGGCCAAGATTTCAAGTTTGCTACTAAAGGTATGACATTCTCCTATGACATGCGAGTGACTTGATCACTTTATTTATATATTTATATTTGAAGAAGAAGGAACTATTTGATGCAGCAAATCCACGTTGGTTAAAAATTACCAGATATGGGGGCTCCTGGGTGGCTCAGTGGTTTAGGCCTCTGCCTTCGGCTCAGGTCATGAATTCAGGGTCCTGGGATGGAGCCCCACATTGGGATCTCTGCTCAGCGGGGAGCCTGCTTCCCCCCTCTCTCTCTCTGCCTCCCTCTCTACGTACTTGTGATGTGTCTGTCAAATGGGTAAATAAGATCTTTAAAAAAAGAATTACTAGAAGTGAAATACATCGAGGGTATGGGAAGGAAAATGATTTCACCTGATCTGACTAGGAAGTGGTTGAAGCCTGAATTAAAGTGCTACAAAACGAGTAAAGACCTGGGAAATATATGGGGTAAAAATCCCTAGAAAAACAGCAATAATAACTGGCTGCTCTTTATTGACCAGATCATGCGGTAGGCAAAGAAGAGCTGGTTTTAGCCAGAGGATGATCTCCGTTTGTCCTCATGATCTGGCATTTCCTGCAAGGCAGGCATGGGGCTCTGCACTAGAGCTGCAAATGCGGGGGTCCCTCATTGTTCCTTTTCTCTTTTCAGGGGGACAACGGGCATATCCATGATGCAGTGTGACAGGCTTTACCACTGGGAGATAATAGACTGCAAAGGGTAGGTGGGAGCTGGGAAACGCCACTTAGGAACAGATTTTCAGGGGAGGTGATAGTCAAGGGCAAAGCGAAGAATGAGGATGAGTGTGTCAAGTTTCAAAGTGCCAGGAGGCAGCACAGTGCATTCGGGAAAAGACAGCAAGTTCATGACAACCGACAGCTGATCTGGCAGCATCACCTGGGGATGGAGGCTGAGCCCCGGGGTTAACACTGGGGATGAGATGGTTTGTATACTATGGCGAGGAGGTGAGGTACTACACTGTTGGGGCACAGGGAGCTACCGGAGGATTTCAAATATCAGAATCGTAACTCTACTAGAGTATTTAATTGCATCCTAGCTTTCATCAAGGGTAAGATGCAGTATAGTTTATGTTCGACTAAGAAAGAGAAATGCTGTCAGTTAAAATAGGATATGTCATCAAGTGCAAGGTGAGTGCCACCTTAAGAGATATTAAAATGGGGGGGACAAATCTTAGAACAAGTAAATTGTGGTAGTAGAATAATTAAGAAAGATCCAACACTTGGATCAACTAAAGAAGTGATTATTGCTTACCTTGTGCCCCAAACTATATTAAGTCCTAGAACAAGAGACGTGCTCATCTTGATGCCCCGCAGCTGTTAGACCCAAGGTACAGAGGGCAGTAGCCAACGACCAGCAGGCCCCAAGTGCCATGTGTAGACTCTAAGAGCAACTGCCTTTGAAAGAGGAAACGGTTGAGAGTGTGCTTTGAGAGGTAGAGAATTACTAGCTGGGAAATTAGGCAATTGACACAGAATCGGAATTGATGCCCCTACATGACAGAGTTGGTGAAACTTCCCTTCTCAGAGATCTTGAGGCTCCTCTGAAATGAATTTTTTATTTTGGACAGAACATTCAGGATAAATATGATCTGTTTGAGTTCCTGGTTCTCTCATTAGGACTGTTTCTTAGGATTCACTGGCACAAGAAAAGGGTTTTGATAATCCAGGTAAATCCTGACAAAAGCAAAGCACGGGATCTATGAAAATCTAACCACTCAGAGGAGAACAACAGATAAAGGGCCAGGCCGACCTGACCCTGCAGGATAGGTAAGGCTGGTCTGGCAACAGGGGTAGAGGGGATGTGCCCATCTCCTGCTAGAAGAGCTAGAGAAGACCCCTTCCAGAGAGATCACCACGAGAGGAGAGCAGTATGTGCTGATGATGAAGAATATTTTAACCAGCAGAGAAGGTCAAAATGACAAAGTTCCACGATCAGAGTAAACATATGGGATAAAAAATAAAAAATAAAGAAAAAAGATTTTTTTGAAAGGACTTTTTTTTAAAGGAATTTAAACAAAAGTCCTTTTAAAGAGACAGTTGGCTGTTTAAACCAATAGTACAACTCACTGAGAGAATCGCCACAGTATTTATTGGGGTATAGAGGACCTGGATTGTAGAAAGACCTATTCTGCAGAGGAAAAAAAGAATCACTAACAGGCCTCATGCCTTGCACAGCCAGTGGCTAGAATCCCTGCCTCATGAGACCCTGTGCTAGAAGGCCGCTAGAACCATCTCAACTATGTTAGTCTTTCTTGGAAGCCAACAAGTGTTTGCCCAGTTAAGAGCGTGGTAACAATCAGTCACGTTATGTTATAATGATTGTCGATATCTTTAAAAGCCTTGTCAAGTTCCTTTTCGAGTAACCCTCACCCCACCCTTAGAGAAATTTATCTGTGGTTCACCTCTTTGAAATACCTCATTGTTGTTCCACATTTACCATAGCCAGAAAAGAAAAAAAAAAAAGCTTTCTATTAACAAAGTGTTCAGAAGGGGGCGCCATTGTAAAAAAGGAGAGTTTTCGCTTCCGGGACAATTTTGTTGCAGAAACAGCTGAAAGCAATCAGGTCAGAGAGAGCCAAGGGCTGGAGGGATTTTTAAAATGACAAAAACTGAACCAAATCTAAACAAAACAAAAATCAAAGCCAATGGCCAAGATTTCAAGTTTGCTACTAAAGGTATGACATTCTCCTATGACATGCGAGTGACTTGATCACTTTATTTATATATTTATATTTGAAGAAGAAGGAACTATTTGATGCAGCAAATCCACGTTGGTTAAAAATTACCAGATATGGGGGCTCCTGGGTGGCTCAGTGGTTTAGGCCTCTGCCTTCGGCTCAGGTCATGAATTCAGGGTCCTGGGATGGAGCCCCACATTGGGATCTCTGCTCAGCGGGGAGCCTGCTTCCCCCCTCTCTCTCTCTGCCTCCCTCTCTACGTACTTGTGATGTGTCTGTCAAATGGGTAAATAAGATCTTTAAAAAAAGAATTACTAGAAGTGAAATACATCGAGGGTATGGGAAGGAAAATGATTTCACCTGATCTGACTAGGAAGTGGTTGAAGCCTGAATTAAAGTGCTACAAAACGAGTAAAGACCTGGGAAATATATGGGGTAAAAATCCCTAGAAAAACAGCAATAATAACTGGCTGCTCTTTATTGACCAGATCATGCGGTAGGCAAAGAAGAGCTGGTTTTAGCCAGAGGATGATCTCCGTTTGTCCTCATGATCTGGCATTTACTGCAAGCCAGGCATGGGGCTCTGCACTAGAGCTGCAAATGCGGGGGTCCCTCATTGTCCCTTTTCTCTTTTCAGGGGGACAACGGGCATATCCATGATGCAGTGTGACAGGCTTTACCACTGGGAGATAATAGACTGCAAAGGGTAGGTGGGAGCTGGGAAAAGCCACTTAGGAACAGATTTTCAGGGGAGGTGATAGACAAGGGCAAAGCGAAGAATGAGGATGAGTGTGTCAAGTTTCAAAGTGCCAGGAGGCAGCACAGTGCATTCGGGAAACTACAGCAAGTTCATGACAACCGACAGCTGATCTGGCAGCATCACCTGGGGATGGAGGCTGAGCCCCGGGGTTAACACTGGGGATGAGATGGTTTGTATACTATGGCGAGGAGGTGAGGTACTACACTGTGGGGTTACAGGGAGCTACCGGAGGATTTCAACTATCAGAATCGTAACCATAATAGAGTATTTAATTGCATCCTAGCTTTCATCAAGGGTAAGATGCACTATAGTTTATGTTCGACTAAGAAAGAGAAATGCTGTCAGTTAAAATAGGATATGTCATCAAGTGCAAGGTGAGTGCCACCTTAAGAGATATTAAAATGGGGGGGACAAATCTTAGAACAAGTAAATTGTGGTAGTAGAATAATTAAGAAAGATCCAACACTTGGATCAACTAAAGAAGTAATTATTGCTTACCATGTGCCCCAAACTATATTAAGTCCTAGAATAAGAGACGTGCTCATCTTGATGCCCCGCAGCTGTTAGACCCAAGGTACAGAGGGCAGTAGCCAACGACGAGCAGGCCCCAAGTGCCATGTGCAGACTCTAAGAGCAACTGCCTTTGAAAGAAGAAACGGTTGAGAGTGGGCTTTCGGATGTAGAGAATTACTAGCTGGGAAAGTAGGACAATTGACACGGAATCGGAATTGATGCCCCTACATGACAGAGTTGGTGAAACTTCCCTTCTCAGAGATCTTGAGGCTCCTCTGAAATGAATTTTTCATTTTGGACAGAACATTCAGGATAAATATGATCTGTTTGAGATCCTGGTTCTCTCATGAGGACTGTTTCTTAGGATTCACTGGCACAAGAAAAGGGTTTTGATAATCCAGGTAAATCCTGACAAAAGCAAAGCACGGGATCTATGAAAATCTAACCTCTCAGAGGAGAACAACAGATAAAGGGCCAGGCCAACCTGACCCTGCAGGATAGGTAAGGCTGGTCTGGCAACAGGGGTAGAGGGGAAGTGCCCATCTCCTGCTAGAAGAGCTAGAGAAGACCCCTTCCAGAGAGATCACCACGAGAGGAGAGCAGTATGTGCTGATGATGAAGAATATTTTAACCAGCAGAGAAGGTCAAAATGACAAAGTTCCACGATCAGAGTAAACATATGGGATAAAAAATAAAAAATAAAGAAAAAAGATTTTTTTGAAAGGACTTTTTTTTAAAGGAATTTAAACAAAAGTCCTTTTAAAGAGACAGTTGGCTGTTTAAACCAATAGTACAACTCACTGAGAGAATCGCCACAGTATTTATTGGGGTATAGAGGACCTGGATTGTAGAAAGACCTATTCTGCAGAGGAAAAAAAGAATCACTAACAGGCCTCATGCCTTGCACAGCCAGTGGCTAGAATCCCTGCCTCATGAGACCCTGTGCTAGAAGGCCGCTAGAACCATCTCAACTATGTTAGTCTTTCTTGGAAGCCAACAAGTGTTTGCCCAGTTAAGAGCGTGGTAACAATCAGTCACGTTATGTTATAATGATTGTCGATATCTTTAAAAGCCTTGTCAAGTTCCTTTTCGAGTAACCCTCACCCCACCCTTAGAGAAATTTATCTGTGGTTCACCTCTTTGAAATACCTCATTGTTGTTCCACATTTACCATAGCCAGAAAAGAAAAAAAAAAGCTTTCTATTAACAAAGTGTTCAGAAGGGGGCGCCATTGTAAAAAATGAGAGTTTTCGCTTCCGGGACAATTTTGTTGCAGAAACAGCTGAAAGCAATCAGGTCAGAGAGAGCCAAGGGCTGGAGGGATTTTTAAAATGACAAAAACTGAACCAAATCTAAACAAAACAAAAATCAAAGCCAATGGCCAAGATTTCAAGTTTGCTACTAAAGGTATGACATTCTCCTATGACATGCGAGTGACTTGATCACTTTATTTATATATTTATATTTGAAGAAGAAGGAACTATTTGATGCAGCAAATCCACGTTGGTTAAAAATTACCAGATATGGGGGCTCCTGGGTGGCTCAGTGGTTTAGGCCTCTGCCTTCGGCTCAGGTCATGAATTCAGGGTCCTGGGATGGAGCCCCACATTGGGATCTCTGCTCAGCGGGGAGCCTGCTTCCCCCCTCTCTCTCTCTGCCTCCCTCTCTACGTACTTGTGATGTGTCTGTCAAATGGGTAAATAAGATCTTTAAAAAAAGAATTACTAGAAGTGAAATACATCGAGGGTATGGGAAGGAAAATGATTTCACCTGATCTGACTAGGAAGTGGTTGAAGCCTGAATTAAAGTGCTACAAAACGAGTAAAGACCTGGGAAATATATGGGGTAAAAATCCCTAGAAAAACAGCAATAATAACTGGCTGCTCTTTATTGACCAGATCATGCGGTAGGCAAAGAAGAGCTGGTTTTAGCCAGAGGATGATCTCCGTTTGTCCTCATGATCTGGCATTTCCTGCAAGGCAGGCATGGGGCTCTGCACTAGAGCTGCAAATGCGGGGGTCCCTCATTGTTCCTTTTCTCTTTTCAGGGGGACAACGGGCATATCCATGATGCAGTGTGACAGGCTTTACCACTGGGAGATAATAGACTGCAAAGGGTAGGTGGGAGCTGGGAAACGCCACTTAGGAACAGATTTTCAGGGGAGGTGATAGTCAAGGGCAAAGCGAAGAATGAGGATGAGTGTGTCAAGTTTCAAAGTGCCAGGAGGCAGCACAGTGCATTCGGGAAAAGACAGCAAGTTCATGACAACCGACAGCTGATCTGGCAGCATCACCTGGGGATGGAGGCTGAGCCCCGGGGTTAACACTGGGGATGAGATGGTTTGTATACTATGGCGAGGAGGTGAGGTACTACACTGTTGGGGCACAGGGAGCTACCGGAGGATTTCAAATATCAGAATCGTAACTCTACTAGAGTATTTAATTGCATCCTAGCTTTCATCAAGGGTAAGATGCAGTATAGTTTATGTTCGACTAAGAAAGAGAAATGCTGTCAGTTAAACTAGGATATGTCATCAAGTGCAAGGTGAGTGCCACCTTAAGAGATATTAAAATGGGGGGGACAAATCTTAGAACAAGTAAATTGTGGTAGTAGAATAATTAAGAAAGATCCAACACTTGGATCAACTAAAGAAGTGATTATTGCTTACCTTGTGCCCCAAACTATATTAAGTCCTAGAACAAGAGACGTGCTCATCTTGATGCCCCGCAGCTGTTAGACCCAAGGTACAGAGGGCAGTAGCCAACGACCAGCAGGCCCCAAGTGCCATGTGTAGACTCTAAGAGCAACTGCCTTTGAAAGAGGAAACGGTTGAGAGTGTGCTTTGAGAGGTAGAGAATTACTAGCTGGGAAATTAGGCAATTGACACAGAATCGGAATTGATGCCCCTACATGACAGAGTTGGTGAAACTTCCCTTCTCAGAGATCTTGAGGCTCCTCTGAAATGAATTTTTTATTTTGGACAGAACATTCAGGATAAATATGATCTGTTTGAGTTCCTGGTTCTCTCATTAGGACTGTTTCTTAGGATTCACTGGCACAAGAAAAGGGTTTTGATAATCCAGGTAAATCCTGACAAAAGCAAAGCACGGGATCTATGAAAATCTAACCACTCAGAGGAGAACAACAGATAAAGGGCCAGGCCGACCTGACCCTGCAGGATAGGTAAGGCTGGTCTGGCAACAGGGGTAGAGGGGATGTGCCCATCTCCTGCTAGAAGAGCTAGAGAAGACCCCTTCCAGAGAGATCACCACGAGAGGAGAGCAGTATGTGCTGATGATGAAGAATATTTTAACCAGCAGAGAAGGTCAAAATGACAAAGTTCCACGATCAGAGTAAACATATGGGATAAAAAATAAAAAATAAAGAAAAAAGATTTTTTTGAAAGGACTTTTTTTTAAAGGAATTTAAACAAAAGTCCTTTTAAAGAGACAGTTGGCTGTTTAAACCAATAGTACAACTCACTGAGAGAATCGCCACAGTATTTATTGGGGTATAGAGGACCTGGATTGTAGAAAGACCTATTCTGCAGAGGAAAAAAAGAATCACTAACAGGCCTCATGCCTTGCACAGCCAGTGGCTAGAATCCCTGCCTCATGAGACCCTGTGCTAGAAGGCCGCTAGAACCATCTCAACTATGTTAGTCTTTCTTGGAAGCCAACAAGTGTTTGCCCAGTTAAGAGCGTGGTAACAATCAGTCACGTTATGTTATAATGATTGTCGATATCTTTAAAAGCCTTGTCAAGTTCCTTTTCGAGTAACCCTCACCCCACCCTTAGAGAAATTTATCTGTGGTTCACCTCTTTGAAATACCTCATTGTTGTTCCACATTTACCATAGCCAGAAAAGAAAAAAAAAAAAGCTTTCTATTAACAAAGTGTTCAGAAGGGGGCGCCATTGTAAAAAATGAGAGTTTTTGCTTCCGGGACAATTTTGTTGCAGAAACAGCTGAAAGCAATCAGGTCAGAGAGAGCCAAGGGCTGGAGGGATTTTTAAAATGACAAAAACTGAACCAAATCTAAACAAAACAAAAATCAAAGCCAATGGCCAAGATTTCAAGTTTGCTACTAAAGGTATGACATTCTCCTATGACATGCGAGTGACTTGATCACTTTATTTATATATTTATATTTGAAGAAGAAGGAACTATTTGATGCAGCAAATCCACGTTGGTTAAAAATTACCAGATATGGGGGCTCCTGGGTGGCTCAGTGGTTTAGGCCTCTGCCTTCGGCTCAGGTCATGAATTCAGGGTCCTGGGATGGAGCCCCACATTGGGATCTCTGCTCAGCGGGGAGCCTGCTTCCCCCCTCTCTCTCTCTGCCTCCCTCTCTACGTACTTGTGATGTGTCTGTCAAATGGGTAAATAAGATCTTTAAAAAAAGAATTACTAGAAGTGAAATACATCGAGGGTATGGGAAGGAAAATGATTTCACCTGATCTGACTAGGAAGTGGTTGAAGCCTGAATTAAAGTGCTACAAAACGAGTAAAGACCTGGGAAATATATGGGGTAAAAATCCCTAGAAAAACAGCAATAATAACTGGCTGCTCTTTATTGACCAGATCATGCGGTAGGCAAAGAAGAGCTGGTTTTAGCCAGAGGATGATCTCCGTTTGTCCTCATGATCTGGCATTTACTGCAAGCCAGGCATGGGGCTCTGCACTAGAGCTGCAAATGCGGGGGTCCCTCATTGTCCCTTTTCTCTTTTCAGGGGGACAACGGGCATATCCATGATGCAGTGTGACAGGCTTTACCACTGGGAGATAATAGACTGCAAAGGGTAGGTGGGAGCTGGGAAAAGCCACTTAGGAACAGATTTTCAGGGGAGGTGATAGACAAGGGCAAAGCGAAGAATGAGGATGAGTGTGTCAAGTTTCAAAGTGCCAGGAGGCAGCACAGTGCATTCGGGAAACTACAGCAAGTTCATGACAACCGACAGCTGATCTGGCAGCATCACCTGGGGATGGAGGCTGAGCCCCGGGGTTAACACTGGGGATGAGATGGTTTGTATACTATGGCGAGGAGGTGAGGTACTACACTGTGGGGTTACAGGGAGCTACCGGAGGATTTCAACTATCAGAATCGTAACCATAATAGAGTATTTAATTGCATCCTAGCTTTCATCAAGGGTAAGATGTTTGTAGTTTATGTTCGACTAAGAAAGAGAAATGCTGTCAGTTAAACTAGGATATGTCATCAAGTGCAAGGTGAGTGCCACCTTAAGAGATATTAAAATGGGGGGGACAAATCTTAGAACAAGTAAATTGTGGTAGTAGAATAATTAAGAAAGATCCAACACTTGGATCAACTAAAGAAGTGATTATTGCTTACCTTGTGCCCCAAACTATATTAAGTCCTAGAACAAGAGACGTGCTCATCTTGATGCCCCGCAGCTGTTAGACCCAAGGTACAGAGGGCAGTAGCCAACGACCAGCAGGCCCCAAGTGCCATGTGTAGACTCTAAGAGCAACTGCCTTTGAAAGAGGAAACGGTTGAGAGTGTGCTTTGAGAGGTAGAGAATTACTAGCTGGGAAATTAGGCAATTGACACAGAATCGGAATTGATGCCCCTACATGACAGAGTTGGTGAAACTTCCCTTCTCAGAGATCTTGAGGCTCCTCTGAAATGAATTTTTTATTTTGGACAGAACATTCAGGATAAATATGATCTGTTTGAGTTCCTGGTTCTCTCATTAGGACTGTTTCTTAGGATTCACTGGCACAAGAAAAGGGTTTTGATAATCCAGGTAAATCCTGACAAAAGCAAAGCACGGGATCTATGAAAATCTAACCACTCAGAGGAGAACAACAGATAAAGGGCCAGGCCGACCTGACCCTGCAGGATAGGTAAGGCTGGTCTGGCAACAGGGGTAGAGGGGATGTGCCCATCTCCTGCTAGAAGAGCTAGAGAAGACCCCTTCCAGAGAGATCACCACGAGAGGAGAGCAGTATGTGCTGATGATGAAGAATATTTTAACCAGCAGAGAAGGTCAAAATGACAAAGTTCCACGATCAGAGTAAACATATGGGATAAAAAATAAAAAATAAAGAAAAAAGATTTTTTTGAAAGGACTTTTTTTTAAAGGAATTTAAACAAAAGTCCTTTTAAAGAGACAGTTGGCTGTTTAAACCAATAGTACAACTCACTGAGAGAATCGCCACAGTATTTATTGGGGTATAGAGGACCTGGATTGTAGAAAGACCTATTCTGCAGAGGAAAAAAAGAATCACTAACAGGCCTCATGCCTTGCACAGCCAGTGGCTAGAATCCCTGCCTCATGAGACCCTGTGCTAGAAGGCCGCTAGAACCATCTCAACTATGTTAGTCTTTCTTGGAAGCCAACAAGTGTTTGCCCAGTTAAGAGCGTGGTAACAATCAGTCACGTTATGTTATAATGATTGTCGATATCTTTAAAAGCCTTGTCAAGTTCCTTTTCGAGTAACCCTCACCCCACCCTTAGAGAAATTTATCTGTGGTTCACCTCTTTGAAATACCTCATTGTTGTTCCACATTTACCATAGCCAGAAAAGAAAAAAAAAAGCTTTCTATTAACAAAGTGTTCAGAAGGGGGCGCCATTGTAAAAAATGAGAGTTTTCGCTTCCGGGACAATTTTGTTGCAGAAACAGCTGAAAGCAATCAGGTCAGAGAGAGCCAAGGGCTGGAGGGATTTTTAAAATGACAAAAACTGAACCAAATCTAAACAAAACAAAAATCAAAGCCAATGGCCAAGATTTCAAGTTTGCTACTAAAGGTATGACATTCTCCTATGACATGCGAGTGACTTGATCACTTTATTTATATATTTATATTTGAAGAAGAAGGAACTATTTGATGCAGCAAATCCACGTTGGTTAAAAATTACCAGATATGGGGGCTCCTGGGTGGCTCAGTGGTTTAGGCCTCTGCCTTCGGCTCAGGTCATGAATTCAGGGTCCTGGGATGGAGCCCCACATTGGGATCTCTGCTCAGCGGGGAGCCTGCTTCCCCCCTCTCTCTCTCTGCCTCCCTCTCTACGTACTTGTGATGTGTCTGTCAAATGGGTAAATAAGATCTTTAAAAAAAGAATTACTAGAAGTGAAATACATCGAGGGTATGGGAAGGAAAATGATTTCACCTGATCTGACTAGGAAGTGGTTGAAGCCTGAATTAAAGTGCTACAAAACGAGTAAAGACCTGGGAAATATATGGGGTAAAAATCCCTAGAAAAACAGCAATAATAACTGGCTGCTCTTTATTGACCAGATCATGCGGTAGGCAAAGAAGAGCTGGTTTTAGCCAGAGGATGATCTCCGTTTGTCCTCATGATCTGGCATTTCCTGCAAGGCAGGCATGGGGCTCTGCACTAGAGCTGCAAATGCGGGGGTCCCTCATTGTTCCTTTTCTCTTTTCAGGGGGACAACGGGCATATCCATGATGCAGTGTGACAGGCTTTACCACTGGGAGATAATAGACTGCAAAGGGTAGGTGGGAGCTGGGAAACGCCACTTAGGAACAGATTTTCAGGGGAGGTGATAGTCAAGGGCAAAGCGAAGAATGAGGATGAGTGTGTCAAGTTTCAAAGTGCCAGGAGGCAGCACAGTGCATTCGGGAAAAGACAGCAAGTTCATGACAACCGACAGCTGATCTGGCAGCATCACCTGGGGATGGAGGCTGAGCCCCGGGGTTAACACTGGGGATGAGATGGTTTGTATACTATGGCGAGGAGGTGAGGTACTACACTGTTGGGGCACAGGGAGCTACCGGAGGATTTCAAATATCAGAATCGTAACTCTACTAGAGTATTTAATTGCATCCTAGCTTTCATCAAGGGTAAGATGCAGTATAGTTTATGTTCGACTAAGAAAGAGAAATGCTGTCAGTTAAACTAGGATATGTCATCAAGTGCAAGGTGAGTGCCACCTTAAGAGATATTAAAATGGGGGGGACAAATCTTAGAACAAGTAAATTGTGGTAGTAGAATAATTAAGAAAGATCCAACACTTGGATCAACTAAAGAAGTGATTATTGCTTACCTTGTGCCCCAAACTATATTAAGTCCTAGAACAAGAGACGTGCTCATCTTGATGCCCCGCAGCTGTTAGACCCAAGGTACAGAGGGCAGTAGCCAACGACCAGCAGGCCCCAAGTGCCATGTGTAGACTCTAAGAGCAACTGCCTTTGAAAGAGGAAACGGTTGAGAGTGTGCTTTGAGAGGTAGAGAATTACTAGCTGGGAAATTAGGCAATTGACACAGAATCGGAATTGATGCCCCTACATGACAGAGTTGGTGAAACTTCCCTTCTCAGAGATCTTGAGGCTCCTCTGAAATGAATTTTTTATTTTGGACAGAACATTCAGGATAAATATGATCTGTTTGAGTTCCTGGTTCTCTCATTAGGACTGTTTCTTAGGATTCACTGGCACAAGAAAAGGGTTTTGATAATCCAGGTAAATCCTGACAAAAGCAAAGCACGGGATCTATGAAAATCTAACCACTCAGAGGAGAACAACAGATAAAGGGCCAGGCCGACCTGACCCTGCAGGATAGGTAAGGCTGGTCTGGCAACAGGGGTAGAGGGGATGTGCCCATCTCCTGCTAGAAGAGCTAGAGAAGACCCCTTCCAGAGAGATCACCACGAGAGGAGAGCAGTATGTGCTGATGATGAAGAATATTTTAACCAGCAGAGAAGGTCAAAATGACAAAGTTCCACGATCAGAGTAAACATATGGGATAAAAAATAAAAAATAAAGAAAAAAGATTTTTTTGAAAGGACTTTTTTTTAAAGGAATTTAAACAAAAGTCCTTTTAAAGAGACAGTTGGCTGTTTAAACCAATAGTACAACTCACTGAGAGAATCGCCACAGTATTTATTGGGGTATAGAGGACCTGGATTGTAGAAAGACCTATTCTGCAGAGGAAAAAAAGAATCACTAACAGGCCTCATGCCTTGCACAGCCAGTGGCTAGAATCCCTGCCTCATGAGACCCTGTGCTAGAAGGCCGCTAGAACCATCTCAACTATGTTAGTCTTTCTTGGAAGCCAACAAGTGTTTGCCCAGTTAAGAGCGTGGTAACAATCAGTCACGTTATGTTATAATGATTGTCGATATCTTTAAAAGCCTTGTCAAGTTCCTTTTCGAGTAACCCTCACCCCACCCTTAGAGAAATTTATCTGTGGTTCACCTCTTTGAAATACCTCATTGTTGTTCCACATTTACCATAGCCAGAAAAGAAAAAAAAAAAAGCTTTCTATTAACAAAGTGTTCAGAAGGGGGCGCCATTGTAAAAAATGAGAGTTTTTGCTTCCGGGACAATTTTGTTGCAGAAACAGCTGAAAGCAATCAGGTCAGAGAGAGCCAAGGGCTGGAGGGATTTTTAAAATGACAAAAACTGAACCAAATCTAAACAAAACAAAAATCAAAGCCAATGGCCAAGATTTCAAGTTTGCTACTAAAGGTATGACATTCTCCTATGACATGCGAGTGACTTGATCACTTTATTTATATATTTATATTTGAAGAAGAAGGAACTATTTGATGCAGCAAATCCACGTTGGTTAAAAATTACCAGATATGGGGGCTCCTGGGTGGCTCAGTGGTTTAGGCCTCTGCCTTCGGCTCAGGTCATGAATTCAGGGTCCTGGGATGGAGCCCCACATTGGGATCTCTGCTCAGCGGGGAGCCTGCTTCCCCCCTCTCTCTCTCTGCCTCCCTCTCTACGTACTTGTGATGTGTCTGTCAAATGGGTAAATAAGATCTTTAAAAAAAGAATTACTAGAAGTGAAATACATCGAGGGTATGGGAAGGAAAATGATTTCACCTGATCTGACTAGGAAGTGGTTGAAGCCTGAATTAAAGTGCTACAAAACGAGTAAAGACCTGGGAAATATATGGGGTAAAAATCCCTAGAAAAACAGCAATAATAACTGGCTGCTCTTTATTGACCAGATCATGCGGTAGGCAAAGAAGAGCTGGTTTTAGCCAGAGGATGATCTCCGTTTGTCCTCATGATCTGGCATTTACTGCAAGCCAGGCATGGGGCTCTGCACTAGAGCTGCAAATGCGGGGGTCCCTCATTGTCCCTTTTCTCTTTTCAGGGGGACAACGGGCATATCCATGATGCAGTGTGACAGGCTTTACCACTGGGAGATAATAGACTGCAAAGGGTAGGTGGGAGCTGGGAAAAGCCACTTAGGAACAGATTTTCAGGGGAGGTGATAGACAAGGGCAAAGCGAAGAATGAGGATGAGTGTGTCAAGTTTCAAAGTGCCAGGAGGCAGCACAGTGCATTCGGGAAACTACAGCAAGTTCATGACAACCGACAGCTGATCTGGCAGCATCACCTGGGGATGGAGGCTGAGCCCCGGGGTTAACACTGGGGATGAGATGGTTTGTATACTATGGCGAGGAGGTGAGGTACTACACTGTGGGGTTACAGGGAGCTACCGGAGGATTTCAACTATCAGAATCGTAACCATAATAGAGTATTTAATTGCATCCTAGCTTTCATCAAGGGTAAGATGTTTGTAGTTTATGTTCGACTAAGAAAGAGAAATGCTGTCAGTTAAACTAGGATATGTCATCAAGTGCAAGGTGAGTGCCACCTTAAGAGATATTAAAATGGGGGGGACAAATCTTAGAACAAGTAAATTGTGGTAGTAGAATAATTAAGAAAGATCCAACACTTGGATCAACTAAAGAAGTGATTATTGCTTACCTTGTGCCCCAAACTATATTAAGTCCTAGAACAAGAGACGTGCTCATCTTGATGCCCCGCAGCTGTTAGACCCAAGGTACAGAGGGCAGTAGCCAACGACCAGCAGGCCCCAAGTGCCATGTGTAGACTCTAAGAGCAACTGCCTTTGAAAGAGGAAACGGTTGAGAGTGTGCTTTGAGAGGTAGAGAATTACTAGCTGGGAAATTAGGCAATTGACACAGAATCGGAATTGATGCCCCTACATGACAGAGTTGGTGAAACTTCCCTTCTCAGAGATCTTGAGGCTCCTCTGAAATGAATTTTTTATTTTGGACAGAACATTCAGGATAAATATGATCTGTTTGAGTTCCTGGTTCTCTCATTAGGACTGTTTCTTAGGATTCACTGGCACAAGAAAAGGGTTTTGATAATCCAGGTAAATCCTGACAAAAGCAAAGCACGGGATCTATGAAAATCTAACCACTCAGAGGAGAACAACAGATAAAGGGCCAGGCCGACCTGACCCTGCAGGATAGGTAAGGCTGGTCTGGCAACAGGGGTAGAGGGGATGTGCCCATCTCCTGCTAGAAGAGCTAGAGAAGACCCCTTCCAGAGAGATCACCACGAGAGGAGAGCAGTATGTGCTGATGATGAAGAATATTTTAACCAGCAGAGAAGGTCAAAATGACAAAGTTCCACGATCAGAGTAAACATATGGGATAAAAAATAAAAAATAAAGAAAAAAGATTTTTTTGAAAGGACTTTTTTTTAAAGGAATTTAAACAAAAGTCCTTTTAAAGAGACAGTTGGCTGTTTAAACCAATAGTACAACTCACTGAGAGAATCGCCACAGTATTTATTGGGGTATAGAGGACCTGGATTGTAGAAAGACCTATTCTGCAGAGGAAAAAAAGAATCACTAACAGGCCTCATGCCTTGCACAGCCAGTGGCTAGAATCCCTGCCTCATGAGACCCTGTGCTAGAAGGCCGCTAGAACCATCTCAACTATGTTAGTCTTTCTTGGAAGCCAACAAGTGTTTGCCCAGTTAAGAGCGTGGTAACAATCAGTCACGTTATGTTATAATGATTGTCGATATCTTTAAAAGCCTTGTCAAGTTCCTTTTCGAGTAACCCTCACCCCACCCTTAGAGAAATTTATCTGTGGTTCACCTCTTTGAAATACCTCATTGTTGTTCCACATTTACCATAGCCAGAAAAGAAAAAAAAAAAAGCTTTCTATTAACAAAGTGTTCAGAAGGGGGCGCCATTGTAAAAAATGAGAGTTTTTGCTTCCGGGACAATTTTGTTGCAGAAACAGCTGAAAGCAATCAGGTCAGAGAGAGCCAAGGGCTGGAGGGATTTTTAAAATGACAAAAACTGAACCAAATCTAAACAAAACAAAAATCAAAGCCAATGGCCAAGATTTCAAGTTTGCTACTAAAGGTATGACATTCTCCTATGACATGCGAGTGACTTGATCACTTTATTTATATATTTATATTTGAAGAAGAAGGAACTATTTGATGCAGCAAATCCACGTTGGTTAAAAATTACCAGATATGGGGGCTCCTGGGTGGCTCAGTGGTTTAGGCCTCTGCCTTCGGCTCAGGTCATGAATTCAGGGTCCTGGGATGGAGCCCCACATTGGGATCTCTGCTCAGCGGGGAGCCTGCTTCCCCCCTCTCTCTCTCTGCCTCCCTCTCTACGTACTTGTGATGTGTCTGTCAAATGGGTAAATAAGATCTTTAAAAAAAGAATTACTAGATGTGAAATACATCGAGGGTATGGGAAGGAAAATGATTTCACCTGATCTGACTAGGAAGTGGTTGAAGCCTGAATTAAAGTGCTACAAAACGAGTAAAGACCTGGGAAATATATGGGGTAAAAATCCCTAGAAAAACAGCAATAATAACTGGCTGCTCTTTATTGACCAGATCATGCGGTAGGCAAAGAAGAGCTGGTTTTAGCCAGAGGATGATCTCCGTTTGTCCTCATGATCTGGCATTTCCTGCAAGGCAGGCATGGGGCTCTGCACTAGAGCTGCAAATGCGGGGGTCCCTCATTGTTCCTTTTCTCTTTTCAGGGGGACAACGGGCATATCCATGATGCAGTGTGACAGGCTTTACCACTGGGAGATAATAGACTGCAAAGGGTAGGTGGGAGCTGGGAAACGCCACTTAGGAACAGATTTTCAGGGGAGGTGATAGACAAGGGCAAAGCGAAGAATGAGGATGAGTGTGTCAAGTTTCAAAGTGCCAGGAGGCAGCACAGTGCATTCGGGAAACTACAGCAAGTTCATGACAACCGACAGCTGATCTGGCAGCATCACCTGGGGATGGAGGCTGAGCCCCGGGGTTAACACTGGGGATGAGATGGTTTGTATACTATGGCGAGGAGGTGAGGTACTACACTGTGGGGTTACAGGGAGCTACCGGAGGATTTCAACTATCAGAATCGTAACCATAATAGAGTATTTAATTGCATCCTAGCTTTCATCAAGGGTAAGATGCACTATAGTTTATGTTCGACTAAGAAAGAGAAATGCTGTCAGTTAAAATAGGATATGTCATCAAGTGCAAGGTGAGTGCCACCTTAAGAGATATTAAAATGGGGGGGACAAATCTTAGAACAAGTAAATTGTGGTAGTAGAATAATTAAGAAAGATCCAACACTTGGATCAACTAAAGAAGTAATTATTGCTTACCATGTGCCCCAAACTATATTAAGTCCTAGAACAAGAGACGTGCTCATCTTGATGCCCCGCAGCTGTTAGACCCAAGGTACAGAGGGCAGTAGCCAACGACGAGCAGGCCCCAAGTGCCATGTGCAGACTCTAAGAGCAACTGCCTTTGAAAGAAGAAACGGTTGAGAGTGGGCTTTCGGATGTAGAGAATTACTAGCTGGGAAAGTAGGACAATTGACACGGAATCGGAATTGATGCCCCTACATGACAGAGTTGGTGAAACTTCTCTTCTCAGAGATCTTGAGGCTCCTCTGAAATGAATTTTTCATTTTGGACAGAACATTCAGGATAAATATGATCTGTTTGAGATCCTGGTTCTCTCATGAGGACTGTTTCTTAGGATTCACTGGCACAAGAAAAGGGTTTTGATAATCCAGGTAAATCCTGACAAAAGCAAAGCACGGGATCTATGAAAATCTAACCTCTCAGAGGAGAACAACAGATAAAGGGCCAGGCCAACCTGACCCTGCAGGATAGGTAAGGCTGGTCTGGCAACAGGGGTAGAGGGGAAGTGCCCATCTCCTGCTAGAAGAGCTAGAGAAGACCCCTTCCAGAGAGATCACCACGAGAGGAGAGCAGTATGTGCTGATGATGAAGAATATTTTAACCAGCAGAGAAGGTCAAAATGACAAAGTTCCACGATCAGAGTAAACATATGGGATAAAAAATAAAACATAAAGAAAAAAGATTTTTTTGAAAGGACTTTTTTTTAAAGGAATTTAAACAAAAGTCCTTTTAAAGAGACAGTTGGCTGTTTAAACCAATAGTACAACTCACTGAGAGAATCGCCACAGTATTTATTGGGGTATAGAGGACCTGGATTGTAGAAAGACCTATTCTGCAGAGGAAAAAAAGAATCACTAACAGGCCTCATGCCTTGCACAGCCAGTGGCTAGAATCCCTGCCTCATGAGACCCTGTGCTAGAAGGCCGCTAGAACCATCTCAACTATGTTAGTCTTTCTTGGAAGCCAACAAGTGTTTGCCCAGTTAAGAGCATGGTAACAATCAGTCACGTTATGTTATAATGATTGTCGATATCTTTAAAAGCCTTGTCAAGTTCCTTTTCGAGTAACCCTCACCCCACCCTTAGAGAAATTTATCTGTGGTTCACCTCTTTGAAATACCTCATTGTTGTTCCACATTTACCATAGCCAGAAAAGAAAAAAAAAAGCTTTCTATTAACAAAGTGTTCAGAAGGGGGCGCCATTGTAAAAAATGAGAGTTTTCGCTTCCGGGACAATTTTGTTGCAGAAACAGCTGAAAGCAATCAGGTCAGAGAGAGCCAAGGGCTGGAGGGATTTTTAAAATGACAAAAACTGAACCAAATCTAAACAAAACAAAAATCAAAGCCAATGGCCAAGATTTCAAGTTTGCTACTAAAGGTATGACATTCTCCTATGACATGCGAGTGACTTGATCACTTTATTTATATATTTATATTTGAAGAAGAAGGAACTATTTGATGCAGCAAATCCACGTTGGTTAAAAATTACCAGATATGGGGGCTCCTGGGTGGCTCAGTGGTTTAGGCCTCTGCCTTCGGCTCAGGTCATGAATTCAGGGTCCTGGGATGGAGCCCCACATTGGGATCTCTGCTCAGCGGGGAGCCTGCTTCCCCCCTCTCTCTCTCTGCCTCCCTCTCTACGTACTTGTGATGTGTCTGTCAAATGGGTAAATAAGATCTTTAAAAAAAGAATTACTAGAAGTGAAATACATCGAGGGTATGGGAAGGAAAATGATTTCACCTGATCTGACTAGGAAGTGGTTGAAGCCTGAATTAAAGTGCTACAAAACGAGTAAAGACCTGGGAAATATATGGGGTAAAAATCCCTAGAAAAACAGCAATAATAACTGGCTGCTCTTTATTGACCAGATCATGCGGTAGGCAAAGAAGAGCTGGTTTTAGCCAGAGGATGATCTCCGTTTGTCCTCATGATCTGGCATTTCCTGCAAGGCAGGCATGGGGCTCTGCACTAGAGCTGCAAATGCGGGGGTCCCTCATTGTTCCTTTTCTCTTTTCAGGGGGACAACGGGCATATCCATGATGCAGTGTGACAGGCTTTACCACTGGGAGATAATAGACTGCAAAGGGTAGGTGGGAGCTGGGAAACGCCACTTAGGAACAGATTTTCAGGGGAGGTGATAGTCAAGGGCAAAGCGAAGAATGAGGATGAGTGTGTCAAGTTTCAAAGTGCCAGGAGGCAGCACAGTGCATTCGGGAAAAGACAGCAAGTTCATGACAACCGACAGCTGATCTGGCAGCATCACCTGGGGATGGAGGCTGAGCCCCGGGGTTAACACTGGGGATGAGATGGTTTGTATACTATGGCGAGGAGGTGAGGTACTACACTGTTGGGGCACAGGGAGCTACCGGAGGATTTCAAATATCAGAATCGTAACTCTACTAGAGTATTTAATTGCATCCTAGCTTTCATCAAGGGTAAGATGCAGTATAGTTTATGTTCGACTAAGAAAGAGAAATGCTGTCAGTTAAAATAGGATATGTCATCAAGTGCAAGGTGAGTGCCACCTTAAGAGATATTAAAATGGGGGGGACAAATCTTAGAACAAGTAAATTGTGGTAGTAGAATAATTAAGAAAGATCCAACACTTGGATCAACTAAAGAAGTGATTATTGCTTACCTTGTGCCCCAAACTATATTAAGTCCTAGAACAAGAGACGTGCTCATCTTGATGCCCCGCAGCTGTTAGACCCAAGGTACAGAGGGCAGTAGCCAACGACCAGCAGGCCCCAAGTGCCATGTGTAGACTCTAAGAGCAACTGCCTTTGAAAGAGGAAACGGTTGAGAGTGTGCTTTGAGAGGTAGAGAATTACTAGCTGGGAAATTAGGCAATTGACACAGAATCGGAATTGATGCCCCTACATGACAGAGTTGGTGAAACTTCCCTTCTCAGAGATCTTGAGGCTCCTCTGAAATGAATTTTTTATTTTGGACAGAACATTCAGGATAAATATGATCTGTTTGAGTTCCTGGTTCTCTCATTAGGACTGTTTCTTAGGATTCACTGGCACAAGAAAAGGGTTTTGATAATCCAGGTAAATCCTGACAAAAGCAAAGCACGGGATCTATGAAAATCTAACCACTCAGAGGAGAACAACAGATAAAGGGCCAGGCCGACCTGACCCTGCAGGATAGGTAAGGCTGGTCTGGCAACAGGGGTAGAGGGGATGTGCCCATCTCCTGCTAGAAGAGCTAGAGAAGACCCCTTCCAGAGAGATCACCACGAGAGGAGAGCAGTATGTGCTGATGATGAAGAATATTTTAACCAGCAGAGAAGGTCAAAATGACAAAGTTCCACGATCAGAGTAAACATATGGGATAAAAAATAAAAAATAAAGAAAAAAGATTTTTTTGAAAGGACTTTTTTTTAAAGGAATTTAAACAAAAGTCCTTTTAAAGAGACAGTTGGCTGTTTAAACCAATAGTACAACTCACTGAGAGAATCGCCACAGTATTTATTGGGGTATAGAGGACCTGGATTGTAGAAAGACCTATTCTGCAGAGGAAAAAAAGAATCACTAACAGGCCTCATGCCTTGCACAGCCAGTGGCTAGAATCCCTGCCTCATGAGACCCTGTGCTAGAAGGCCGCTAGAACCATCTCAACTATGTTAGTCTTTCTTGGAAGCCAACAAGTGTTTGCCCAGTTAAGAGCGTGGTAACAATCAGTCACGTTATGTTATAATGATTGTCGATATCTTTAAAAGCCTTGTCAAGTTCCTTTTCGAGTAACCCTCACCCCACCCTTAGAGAAATTTATCTGTGGTTCACCTCTTTGAAATACCTCATTGTTGTTCCACATTTACCATAGCCAGAAAAGAAAAAAAAAAAAGCTTTCTATTAACAAAGTGTTCAGAAGGGGGCGCCATTGTAAAAAATGAGAGTTTTCGCTTCCGGGACAATTTTGTTGCAGAAACAGCTGAAAGCAATCAGGTCAGAGAGAGCCAAGGGCTGGAGGGATTTTTAAAATGACAAAAACTGAACCAAATCTAAACAAAACAAAAATCAAAGCCAATGGCCAAGATTTCAAGTTTGCTACTAAAGGTATGACATTCTCCTATGACATGCGAGTGACTTGATCACTTTATTTATATATTTATATTTGAAGAAGAAGGAACTATTTGATGCAGCAAATCCACGTTGGTTAAAAATTACCAGATATGGGGGCTCCTGGGTGGCTCAGTGGTTTAGGCCTCTGCCTTCGGCTCAGGTCATGAATTCAGGGTCCTGGGATGGAGCCCCACATTGGGATCTCTGCTCAGCGGGGAGCCTGCTTCCCCCCTCTCTCTCTCTGCCTCCCTCTCTACGTACTTGTGATGTGTCTGTCAAATGGGTAAATAAGATCTTTAAAAAAAGAATTACTAGAAGTGAAATACATCGAGGGTATGGGAAGGAAAATGATTTCACCTGATCTGACTAGGAAGTGGTTGAAGCCTGAATTAAAGTGCTACAAAACGAGTAAAGACCTGGGAAATATATGGGGTAAAAATCCCTAGAAAAACAGCAATAATAACTGGCTGCTCTTTATTGACCAGATCATGCGGTAGGCAAAGAAGAGCTGGTTTTAGCCAGAGGATGATCTCCGTGTGTCCTCATGATCTGGCATTTCCTGCAAGGCAGGCATGGGGCTCTGCACTAGAGCTGCAAATGCGGGGGTCCCTCATTGTCCCTTTTCTCTTTTCAGGGGGACAACGGGCATATCCATGATGCAGTGTGACAGGCTTTACCACTGGGAGATAATAGACTGCAAAGGGTAGGTGGGAGCTGGGAAACGCCACTTAGGAACAGATTTTCAGGGGAGGTGATAGTCAAGGGCAAAGCGAAGAATGAGGATGAGTGTGTCAAGTTTCAAAGTGCCAGGAGGCAGCACAGTGCATTCGGGAAAAGACAGCAAGTTCATGACAACCGACAGCTGATCTGGCAGCATCACCTGGGGATGGAGGCTGAGCCCCGGGGTTAACACTGGGGATGAGATGGTTTGTATACTATGGCGAGGAGGTGAGGTACTACACTGTTGGGGCACAGGGAGCTACCGGAGGATTTCAAATATCAGAATCGTAACTCTACTAGAGTATTTAATTGCATCCTAGCTTTCATCAAGGGTAAGATGCAGTATAGTTTATGTTCGACTAAGAAAGAGAAATGCTGTCAGTTAAAATAGGATATGTCATCAAGTGCAAGGTGAGTGCCACCTTAAGAGATATTAAAATGGGGGGGACAAATCTTAGAACAAGTAAATTGTGGTAGTAGAATAATTAAGAAAGATCCAACACTTGGATCAACTAAAGAAGTGATTATTGCTTACCTTGTGCCCCAAACTATATTAAGTCCTAGAACAAGAGACGTGCTCATCTTGATGCCCCGCAGCTGTTAGACCCAAGGTACAGAGGGCAGTAGCCAACGACCAGCAGGCCCCAAGTGCCATGTGTAGACTCTAAGAGCAACTGCCTTTGAAAGAGGAAACGGTTGAGAGTGTGCTTTGAGAGGTAGAGAATTACTAGCTGGGAAATTAGGCAATTGACACAGAATCGGAATTGATGCCCCTACATGACAGAGTTGGTGAAACTTCCCTTCTCAGAGATCTTGAGGCTCCTCTGAAATGAATTTTTTATTTTGGACAGAACATTCAGGATAAATATGATCTGTTTGAGTTCCTGGTTCTCTCATTAGGACTGTTTCTTAGGATTCACTGGCACAAGAAAAGGGTTTTGATAATCCAGGTAAATCCTGACAAAAGCAAAGCACGGGATCTATGAAAATCTAACCACTCAGAGGAGAACAACAGATAAAGGGCCAGGCCGACCTGACCCTGCAGGATAGGTAAGGCTGGTCTGGCAACAGGGGTAGAGGGGATGTGCCCATCTCCTGCTAGAAGAGCTAGAGAAGACCCCTTCCAGAGAGATCACCACGAGAGGAGAGCAGTATGTGCTGATGATGAAGAATATTTTAACCAGCAGAGAAGGTCAAAATGACAAAGTTCCACGATCAGAGTAAACATATGGGATAAAAAATAAAAAATAAAGAAAAAAGATTTTTTTGAAAGGACTTTTTTTTAAAGGAATTTAAACAAAAGTCCTTTTAAAGAGACAGTTGGCTGTTTAAACCAATAGTACAACTCACTGAGAGAATCGCCACAGTATTTATTGGGGTATAGAGGACCTGGATTGTAGAAAGACCTATTCTGCAGAGGAAAAAAAGAATCACTAACAGGCCTCATGCCTTGCACAGCCAGTGGCTAGAATCCCTGCCTCATGAGACCCTGTGCTAGAAGGCCGCTAGAACCATCTCAACTATGTTAGTCTTTCTTGGAAGCCAACAAGTGTTTGCCCAGTTAAGAGCGTGGTAACAATCAGTCACGTTATGTTATAATGATTGTCGATATCTTTAAAAGCCTTGTCAAGTTCCTTTTCGAGTAACCCTCACCCCACCCTTAGAGAAATTTATCTGTGGTTCACCTCTTTGAAATACCTCATTGTTGTTCCACATTTACCATAGCCAGAAAAGAAAAAAAAAAAAGCTTTCTATTAACAAAGTGTTCAGAAGGGGGCGCCATTGTAAAAAAGGAGAGTTTTCGCTTCCGGGACAATTTTGTTGCAGAAACAGCTGAAAGCAATCAGGTCAGAGAGAGCCAAGGGCTGGAGGGATTTTTAAAATGACAAAAACTGAACCAAATCTAAACAAAACAAAAATCAAAGCCAATGGCCAAGATTTCAAGTTTGCTACTAAAGGTATGACATTCTCCTATGACATGCGAGTGACTTGATCACTTTATTTATATATTTATATTTGAAGAAGAAGGAACTATTTGATGCAGCAAATCCACGTTGGTTAAAAATTACCAGATATGGGGGCTCCTGGGTGGCTCAGTGGTTTAGGCCTCTGCCTTCGGCTCAGGTCATGAATTCAGGGTCCTGGGATGGAGCCCCACATTGGGATCTCTGCTCAGCGGGGAGCCTGCTTCCCCCCTCTCTCTCTCTGCCTCCCTCTCTACGTACTTGTGATGTGTCTGTCAAATGGGTAAATAAGATCTTTAAAAAAAGAATTACTAGAAGTGAAATACATCGAGGGTATGGGAAGGAAAATGATTTCACCTGATCTGACTAGGAAGTGGTTGAAGCCTGAATTAAAGTGCTACAAAACGAGTAAAGACCTGGGAAATATATGGGGTAAAAATCCCTAGAAAAACAGCAATAATAACTGGCTGCTCTTTATTGACCAGATCATGCGGTAGGCAAAGAAGAGCTGGTTTTAGCCAGAGGATGATCTCCGTTTGTCCTCATGATCTGGCATTTACTGCAAGCCAGGCATGGGGCTCTGCACTAGAGCTGCAAATGCGGGGGTCCCTCATTGTCCCTTTTCTCTTTTCAGGGGGACAACGGGCATATCCATGATGCAGTGTGACAGGCTTTACCACTGGGAGATAATAGACTGCAAAGGGTAGGTGGGAGCTGGGAAAAGCCACTTAGGAACAGATTTTCAGGGGAGGTGATAGACAAGGGCAAAGCGAAGAATGAGGATGAGTGTGTCAAGTTTCAAAGTGCCAGGAGGCAGCACAGTGCATTCGGGAAACTACAGCAAGTTCATGACAACCGACAGCTGATCTGGCAGCATCACCTGGGGATGGAGGCTGAGCCCCGGGGTTAACACTGGGGATGAGATGGTTTGTATACTATGGCGAGGAGGTGAGGTACTACACTGTGGGGTTACAGGGAGCTACCGGAGGATTTCAACTATCAGAATCGTAACCATAATAGAGTATTTAATTGCATCCTAGCTTTCATCAAGGGTAAGATGCACTATAGTTTATGTTCGACTAAGAAAGAGAAATGCTGTCAGTTAAAATAGGATATGTCATCAAGTGCAAGGTGAGTGCCACCTTAAGAGATATTAAAATGGGGGGGACAAATCTTAGAACAAGTAAATTGTGGTAGTAGAATAATTAAGAAAGATCCAACACTTGGATCAACTAAAGAAGTAATTATTGCTTACCATGTGCCCCAAACTATATTAAGTCCTAGAATAAGAGACGTGCTCATCTTGATGCCCCGCAGCTGTTAGACCCAAGGTACAGAGGGCAGTAGCCAACGACGAGCAGGCCCCAAGTGCCATGTGCAGACTCTAAGAGCAACTGCCTTTGAAAGAAGAAACGGTTGAGAGTGGGCTTTCGGATGTAGAGAATTACTAGCTGGGAAAGTAGGACAATTGACACGGAATCGGAATTGATGCCCCTACATGACAGAGTTGGTGAAACTTCCCTTCTCAGAGATCTTGAGGCTCCTCTGAAATGAATTTTTCATTTTGGACAGAACATTCAGGATAAATATGATCTGTTTGAGATCCTGGTTCTCTCATGAGGACTGTTTCTTAGGATTCACTGGCACAAGAAAAGGGTTTTGATAATCCAGGTAAATCCTGACAAAAGCAAAGCACGGGATCTATGAAAATCTAACCTCTCAGAGGAGAACAACAGATAAAGGGCCAGGCCAACCTGACCCTGCAGGATAGGTAAGGCTGGTCTGGCAACAGGGGTAGAGGGGAAGTGCCCATCTCCTGCTAGAAGAGCTAGAGAAGACCCCTTCCAGAGAGATCACCACGAGAGGAGAGCAGTATGTGCTGATGATGAAGAATATTTTAACCAGCAGAGAAGGTCAAAATGACAAAGTTCCACGATCAGAGTAAACATATGGGATAAAAAATAAAACATAAAGAAAAAAGATTTTTTTGAAAGGACTTTTTTTTAAAGGAATTTAAACAAAAGTCCTTTTAAAGAGACAGTTGGCTGTTTAAACCAATAGTACAACTCACTGAGAGAATCGCCACAGTATTTATTGGGGTATAGAGGACCTGGATTGTAGAAAGACCTATTCTGCAGAGGAAAAAAAGAATCACTAACAGGCCTCATGCCTTGCACAGCCAGTGGCTAGAATCCCTGCCTCATGAGACCCTGTGCTAGAAGGCCGCTAGAACCATCTCAACTATGTTAGTCTTTCTTGGAAGCCAACAAGTGTTTGCCCAGTTAAGAGCGTGGTAACAATCAGTCACGTTATGTTATAATGATTGTCGATATCTTTAAAAGCCTTGTCAAGTTCCTTTTCGAGTAACCCTCACCCCACCCTTAGAGAAATTTATCTGTGGTTCACCTCTTTGAAATACCTCATTGTTGTTCCACATTTACCATAGCCAGAAAAGAAAAAAAAAAGCTTTCTATTAACAAAGTGTTCAGAAGGGGGCGCCATTGTAAAAAATGAGAGTTTTCGCTTCCGGGACAATTTTGTTGCAGAAACAGCTGAAAGCAATCAGGTCAGAGAGAGCCAAGGGCTGGAGGGATTTTTAAAATGACAAAAACTGAACCAAATCTAAACAAAACAAAAATCAAAGCCAATGGCCAAGATTTCAAGTTTGCTACTAAAGGTATGACATTCTCCTATGACATGCGAGTGACTTGATCACTTTATTTATATATTTATATTTGAAGAAGAAGGAACTATTTGATGCAGCAAATCCACGTTGGTTAAAAATTACCAGATATGGGGGCTCCTGGGTGGCTCAGTGGTTTAGGCCTCTGCCTTCGGCTCAGGTCATGAATTCAGGGTCCTGGGATGGAGCCCCACATTGGGATCTCTGCTCAGCGGGGAGCCTGCTTCCCCCCTCTCTCTCTCTGCCTCCCTCTCTACGTACTTGTGATGTGTCTGTCAAATGGGTAAATAAGATCTTTAAAAAAAGAATTACTAGAAGTGAAATACATCGAGGGTATGGGAAGGAAAATGATTTCACCTGATCTGACTAGGAAGTGGTTGAAGCCTGAATTAAAGTGCTACAAAACGAGTAAAGACCTGGGAAATATATGGGGTAAAAATCCCTAGAAAAACAGCAATAATAACTGGCTGCTCTTTATTGACCAGATCATGCGGTAGGCAAAGAAGAGCTGGTTTTAGCCAGAGGATGATCTCCGTTTGTCCTCATGATCTGGCATTTCCTGCAAGGCAGGCATGGGGCTCTGCACTAGAGCTGCAAATGCGGGGGTCCCTCATTGTTCCTTTTCTCTTTTCAGGGGGACAACGGGCATATCCATGATGCAGTGTGACAGGCTTTACCACTGGGAGATAATAGACTGCAAAGGGTAGGTGGGAGCTGGGAAACGCCACTTAGGAACAGATTTTCAGGGGAGGTGATAGTCAAGGGCAAAGCGAAGAATGAGGATGAGTGTGTCAAGTTTCAAAGTGCCAGGAGGCAGCACAGTGCATTCGGGAAAAGACAGCAAGTTCATGACAACCGACAGCTGATCTGGCAGCATCACCTGGGGATGGAGGCTGAGCCCCGGGGTTAACACTGGGGATGAGATGGTTTGTATACTATGGCGAGGAGGTGAGGTACTACACTGTTGGGGCACAGGGAGCTACCGGAGGATTTCAAATATCAGAATCGTAACTCTACTAGAGTATTTAATTGCATCCTAGCTTTCATCAAGGGTAAGATGCAGTATAGTTTATGTTCGACTAAGAAAGAGAAATGCTGTCAGTTAAACTAGGATATGTCATCAAGTGCAAGGTGAGTGCCACCTTAAGAGATATTAAAATGGGGGGGACAAATCTTAGAACAAGTAAATTGTGGTAGTAGAATAATTAAGAAAGATCCAACACTTGGATCAACTAAAGAAGTGATTATTGCTTACCTTGTGCCCCAAACTATATTAAGTCCTAGAACAAGAGACGTGCTCATCTTGATGCCCCGCAGCTGTTAGACCCAAGGTACAGAGGGCAGTAGCCAACGACCAGCAGGCCCCAAGTGCCATGTGTAGACTCTAAGAGCAACTGCCTTTGAAAGAGGAAACGGTTGAGAGTGTGCTTTGAGAGGTAGAGAATTACTAGCTGGGAAATTAGGCAATTGACACAGAATCGGAATTGATGCCCCTACATGACAGAGTTGGTGAAACTTCCCTTCTCAGAGATCTTGAGGCTCCTCTGAAATGAATTTTTTATTTTGGACAGAACATTCAGGATAAATATGATCTGTTTGAGTTCCTGGTTCTCTCATTAGGACTGTTTCTTAGGATTCACTGGCACAAGAAAAGGGTTTTGATAATCCAGGTAAATCCTGACAAAAGCAAAGCACGGGATCTATGAAAATCTAACCACTCAGAGGAGAACAACAGATAAAGGGCCAGGCCGACCTGACCCTGCAGGATAGGTAAGGCTGGTCTGGCAACAGGGGTAGAGGGGATGTGCCCATCTCCTGCTAGAAGAGCTAGAGAAGACCCCTTCCAGAGAGATCACCACGAGAGGAGAGCAGTATGTGCTGATGATGAAGAATATTTTAACCAGCAGAGAAGGTCAAAATGACAAAGTTCCACGATCAGAGTAAACATATGGGATAAAAAATAAAAAATAAAGAAAAAAGATTTTTTTGAAAGGACTTTTTTTTAAAGGAATTTAAACAAAAGTCCTTTTAAAGAGACAGTTGGCTGTTTAAACCAATAGTACAACTCACTGAGAGAATCGCCACAGTATTTATTGGGGTATAGAGGACCTGGATTGTAGAAAGACCTATTCTGCAGAGGAAAAAAAGAATCACTAACAGGCCTCATGCCTTGCACAGCCAGTGGCTAGAATCCCTGCCTCATGAGACCCTGTGCTAGAAGGCCGCTAGAACCATCTCAACTATGTTAGTCTTTCTTGGAAGCCAACAAGTGTTTGCCCAGTTAAGAGCGTGGTAACAATCAGTCACGTTATGTTATAATGATTGTCGATATCTTTAAAAGCCTTGTCAAGTTCCTTTTCGAGTAACCCTCACCCCACCCTTAGAGAAATTTATCTGTGGTTCACCTCTTTGAAATACCTCATTGTTGTTCCACATTTACCATAGCCAGAAAAGAAAAAAAAAAAAGCTTTCTATTAACAAAGTGTTCAGAAGGGGGCGCCATTGTAAAAAATGAGAGTTTTTGCTTCCGGGACAATTTTGTTGCAGAAACAGCTGAAAGCAATCAGGTCAGAGAGAGCCAAGGGCTGGAGGGATTTTTAAAATGACAAAAACTGAACCAAATCTAAACAAAACAAAAATCAAAGCCAATGGCCAAGATTTCAAGTTTGCTACTAAAGGTATGACATTCTCCTATGACATGCGAGTGACTTGATCACTTTATTTATATATTTATATTTGAAGAAGAAGGAACTATTTGATGCAGCAAATCCACGTTGGTTAAAAATTACCAGATATGGGGGCTCCTGGGTGGCTCAGTGGTTTAGGCCTCTGCCTTCGGCTCAGGTCATGAATTCAGGGTCCTGGGATGGAGCCCCACATTGGGATCTCTGCTCAGCGGGGAGCCTGCTTCCCCCCTCTCTCTCTCTGCCTCCCTCTCTACGTACTTGTGATGTGTCTGTCAAATGGGTAAATAAGATCTTTAAAAAAAGAATTACTAGAAGTGAAATACATCGAGGGTATGGGAAGGAAAATGATTTCACCTGATCTGACTAGGAAGTGGTTGAAGCCTGAATTAAAGTGCTACAAAACGAGTAAAGACCTGGGAAATATATGGGGTAAAAATCCCTAGAAAAACAGCAATAATAACTGGCTGCTCTTTATTGACCAGATCATGCGGTAGGCAAAGAAGAGCTGGTTTTAGCCAGAGGATGATCTCCGTTTGTCCTCATGATCTGGCATTTACTGCAAGCCAGGCATGGGGCTCTGCACTAGAGCTGCAAATGCGGGGGTCCCTCATTGTCCCTTTTCTCTTTTCAGGGGGACAACGGGCATATCCATGATGCAGTGTGACAGGCTTTACCACTGGGAGATAATAGACTGCAAAGGGTAGGTGGGAGCTGGGAAAAGCCACTTAGGAACAGATTTTCAGGGGAGGTGATAGACAAGGGCAAAGCGAAGAATGAGGATGAGTGTGTCAAGTTTCAAAGTGCCAGGAGGCAGCACAGTGCATTCGGGAAAAGACAGCAAGTTCATGACAACCGACAGCTGATCTGGCAGCATCACCTGGGGATGGAGGCTGAGCCCCGGGGTTAACACTGGGGATGAGATGGTTTGTATACTATGGCGAGGAGGTGAGGTACTACACTGTGGGGTTACAGGGAGCTACCGGAGGATTTCAACTATCAGAATCGTAACCATAATAGAGTATTTAATTGCATCCTAGCTTTCATCAAGGGTAAGATGTTTGTAGTTTATGTTCGACTAAGAAAGAGAAATGCTGTCAGTTAAACTAGGATATGTCATCAAGTGCAAGGTGAGTGCCACCTTAAGAGATATTAAAATGGGGGGGACAAATCTTAGAACAAGTAAATTGTGGTAGTAGAATAATTAAGAAAGATCCAACACTTGGATCAACTAAAGAAGTGATTATTGCTTACCTTGTGCCCCAAACTATATTAAGTCCTAGAACAAGAGACGTGCTCATCTTGATGCCCCGCAGCTGTTAGACCCAAGGTACAGAGGGCAGTAGCCAACGACCAGCAGGCCCCAAGTGCCATGTGTAGACTCTAAGAGCAACTGCCTTTGAAAGAGGAAACGGTTGAGAGTGTGCTTTGAGAGGTAGAGAATTACTAGCTGGGAAATTAGGCAATTGACACAGAATCGGAATTGATGCCCCTACATGACAGAGTTGGTGAAACTTCCCTTCTCAGAGATCTTGAGGCTCCTCTGAAATGAATTTTTTATTTTGGACAGAACATTCAGGATAAATATGATCTGTTTGAGTTCCTGGTTCTCTCATTAGGACTGTTTCTTAGGATTCACTGGCACAAGAAAAGGGTTTTGATAATCCAGGTAAATCCTGACAAAAGCAAAGCACGGGATCTATGAAAATCTAACCACTCAGAGGAGAACAACAGATAAAGGGCCAGGCCGACCTGACCCTGCAGGATAGGTAAGGCTGGTCTGGCAACAGGGGTAGAGGGGATGTGCCCATCTCCTGCTAGAAGAGCTAGAGAAGACCCCTTCCAGAGAGATCACCACGAGAGGAGAGCAGTATGTGCTGATGATGAAGAATATTTTAACCAGCAGAGAAGGTCAAAATGACAAAGTTCCACGATCAGAGTAAACATATGGGATAAAAAATAAAAAATAAAGAAAAAAGATTTTTTTGAAAGGACTTTTTTTTAAAGGAATTTAAACAAAAGTCCTTTTAAAGAGACAGTTGGCTGTTTAAACCAATAGTACAACTCACTGAGAGAATCGCCACAGTATTTATTGGGGTATAGAGGACCTGGATTGTAGAAAGACCTATTCTGCAGAGGAAAAAAAGAATCACTAACAGGCCTCATGCCTTGCACAGCCAGTGGCTAGAATCCCTGCCTCATGAGACCCTGTGCTAGAAGGCCGCTAGAACCATCTCAACTATGTTAGTCTTTCTTGGAAGCCAACAAGTGTTTGCCCAGTTAAGAGCGTGGTAACAATCAGTCACGTTATGTTATAATGATTGTCGATATCTTTAAAAGCCTTGTCAAGTTCCTTTTCGAGTAACCCTCACCCCACCCTTAGAGAAATTTATCTGTGGTTCACCTCTTTGAAATACCTCATTGTTGTTCCACATTTACCATAGCCAGAAAAGAAAAAAAAAAAAGCTTTCTATTAACAAAGTGTTCAGAAGGGGGCGCCATTGTAAAAAATGAGAGTTTTTGCTTCCGGGACAATTTTGTTGCAGAAACAGCTGAAAGCAATCAGGTCAGAGAGAGCCAAGGGCTGGAGGGATTTTTAAAATGACAAAAACTGAACCAAATCTAAACAAAACAAAAATCAAAGCCAATGGCCAAGATTTCAAGTTTGCTACTAAAGGTATGACATTCTCCTATGACATGCGAGTGACTTGATCACTTTATTTATATATTTATATTTGAAGAAGAAGGAACTATTTGATGCAGCAAATCCACGTTGGTTAAAAATTACCAGATATGGGGGCTCCTGGGTGGCTCAGTGGTTTAGGCCTCTGCCTTCGGCTCAGGTCATGAATTCAGGGTCCTGGGATGGAGCCCCACATTGGGATCTCTGCTCAGCGGGGAGCCTGCTTCCCCCCTCTCTCTCTCTGCCTCCCTCTCTACGTACTTGTGATGTGTCTGTCAAATGGGTAAATAAGATCTTTAAAAAAAGAATTACTAGAAGTGAAATACATCGAGGGTATGGGAAGGAAAATGATTTCACCTGATCTGACTAGGAAGTGGTTGAAGCCTGAATTAAAGTGCTACAAAACGAGTAAAGACCTGGGAAATATATGGGGTAAAAATCCCTAGAAAAACAGCAATAATAACTGGCTGCTCTTTATTGACCAGATCATGCGGTAGGCAAAGAAGAGCTGGTTTTAGCCAGAGGATGATCTCCGTTTGTCCTCATGATCTGGCATTTCCTGCAAGGCAGGCATGGGGCTCTGCACTAGAGCTGCAAATGCGGGGGTCCCTCATTGTTCCTTTTCTCTTTTCAGGGGGACAACGGGCATATCCATGATGCAGTGTGACAGGCTTTACCACTGGGAGATAATAGACTGCAAAGGGTAGGTGGGAGCTGGGAAACGCCACTTAGGAACAGATTTTCAGGGGAGGTGATAGACAAGGGCAAAGCGAAGAATGAGGATGAGTGTGTCAAGTTTCAAAGTGCCAGGAGGCAGCACAGTGCATTCGGGAAACTACAGCAAGTTCATGACAACCGACAGCTGATCTGGCAGCATCACCTGGGGATGGAGGCTGAGCCCCGGGGTTAACACTGGGGATGAGATGGTTTGTATACTATGGCGAGGAGGTGAGGTACTACACTGTGGGGTTACAGGGAGCTACCGGAGGATTTCAACTATCAGAATCGTAACCATAATAGAGTATTTAATTGCATCCTAGCTTTCATCAAGGGTAAGATGCACTATAGTTTATGTTCGACTAAGAAAGAGAAATGCTGTCAGTTAAAATAGGATATGTCATCAAGTGCAAGGTGAGTGCCACCTTAAGAGATATTAAAATGGGGGGGACAAATCTTAGAACAAGTAAATTGTGGTAGTAGAATAATTAAGAAAGATCCAACACTTGGATCAACTAAAGAAGTCATTATTGCTTACCATGTGCCCCAAACTATATTAAGTCCTAGAACAAGAGACGTGCTCATCTTGATGCCCCGCAGCTGTTAGACCCAAGGTACAGAGGGCAGTAGCCAACGACGAGCAGGCCCCAAGTGCCATGTGCAGACTCTAAGAGCAACTGCCTTTGAAAGAAGAAACGGTTGAGAGTGGGCTTTCGGATGTAGAGAATTACTAGCTGGGAAAGTAGGACAATTGACACGGAATCGGAATTGATGCCCCTACATGACAGAGTTGGTGAAACTTCCCTTCTCAGAGATCTTGAGGCTCCTCTGAAATGAATTTTTCATTTTGGACAGAACATTCAGGATAAATATGATCTGTTTGAGATCCTGGTTCTCTCATGAGGACTGTTTCTTAGGATTCACTGGCACAAGAAAAGGGTTTTGATAATCCAGGTAAATCCTGACAAAAGCAAAGCACGGGATCTATGAAAATCTAACCTCTCAGAGGAGAACAACAGATAAAGGGCCAGGCCAACCTGACCCTGCAGGATAGGTAAGGCTGGTCTGGCAACAGGGGTAGAGGGGAAGTGCCCATCTCCTGCTAGAAGAGCTAGAGAAGACCCCTTCCAGAGAGATCACCACGAGAGGAGAGCAGTATGTGCTGATGATGAAGAATATTTTAACCAGCAGAGAAGGTCCAAATGACAAAGTTCCACGATCAGAGTAAACATATGGGATAAAAAATAAAAAATAAAGAAAAAAAACGTTTTTTTTGAAAAGACTTTTTTTTAAAGGAATTTAAACAAAAGTCCTTTTAAAGAGACAGATGGCTGTTTAAACCAATAGTACAACTCACTGAAAGAATCGCCACATTATTTATTGGGGTAAAAAGGACCTGGAATGTAGAAAGACCTATTCTGCAGAGGAAAAAAAAAGAATCACTAACAGGCCTCATGCCTTGCACAGCCAGTGGCTAGAATCCCTGCCTCATGAGACCCTTTGCTAGAAGGCCCCTAGAATGATCTCAACTATGTCAGTCTTTCTTGGAAGCGAACAAGTGTTTGCCCAGTTAATAGCGCGGTAACAATCAGTCACGTTATGTTATAATGATTGTCGATACCTTTAAAACCCTTGTCAAGTTCCTTTTCGAGTAACCCTCACCCCACCCTTAGAGAAATTTATCTGTGGTTCACCTCTTTGAAATACCTCATTGTTGTTCCACATTTTCCGTAGCGGAAAAAACAAAAAAACAAAAAAACAAACAAACAAAAAAAACTTTTTATTAACAAAGTGTTCAGAAGGGGGCGCCACTGTAAACAATGGGAGTTTTTGCTGCCCGGATAATTTTGTGGCAGAAACAGCTGAAAGCAATCAGGTCAGACAGAGCCAAGGGCTGGAGGGATTTTTAAAATGACAAAAACCGAACCAAATCTAACCAAAACAAAAATCAAAAACAATGGCCAAGATTTCAAGTTTGCTACTAAAGGTATGACATTCTTCTAAGACATGCGAGTGACTTGATCACTTTATTTATATATTTATATTTGAAGAAGAAGGAACTATTTGATGCAGCAAATCCACGTTGGTTAAAAATTACCAGATATGGGGGCTCCTGGGTGGCTCCGTGGTTTAGGCCTCTGTCCTCGGCTCAGGTCATGAATTCAGGGTCCTGGGATGGAGCCCCACATTGGGATCTCTGCTCAGCGGGGAGCCTGCTTCCCCCCTCTTTCTCTGCCTCCATCTCTACCTACTAGTGATCTGTCTGTCAAATGGGTAAATAAGATCTTTAAAAAAAGAATTACTAGATGTGAAATACATCGAGGGTATGGGAAGGAAAATGATTTCACCTGATCTGACTAGGAAGTGGTTGAAGCCTGAATTAAAGTGCTATAAAAAGAGTAAAAACCTGGGAAATATATGGGGTAAAAATCCCTAGAAAAACAGCAATAATAACTGGCTGCTCTTTATTGACCAGATCATGCGGTAGGCAAAGAAGAGATGGTTTTAGCCAGAGGATGATCTCCGTGTGTCCTCATGATCTGGCATTTCCTGTAAGCCAGGCTTGGGGCTCTGCACTAGAGCTGCAAATGCGGGGGTCCCTCATTGTCCCTTTTCTCTTCTCAGGGGGACAACGGGCATGTCCATGATGCAGTGTGACAGGCTTTACCACAGGGAGATAATAGACTGCAAAGGGTAGGTGGGAGCTGGGAAAAGCCACTTAGGAACAGATTTTCAGGGGAGGTGATAGACAAGGGCAAAGCGAAGAATGAGGATGAGTGTGTCAAGTTTCAAAGTGCCAGGAGGCAGCACAGTGCATTCGGGAAACTACAGCAAGTTCATGACAACCCACAGCTGATCTGGCAGCATCACCTGGGGATGGAGGCTGAGCCCCGGGGTTAACACTGGGGATGAGATGGTTTGTATACTATGGCGAGGAGGTGAGGTACTACACTGTGGGGTTACAGGGAGCTACCGGAGGATTTCAACTATCAGAATCGTAACCATAATAGAGTATTTAATTGCATCCTAGCTTTCATCAAGGGTAAGATGCACTATAGTTTATGTTCGACTAAGAAAGAGAAATGCTGTCAGTTAAAATAGGATATGTCATCAAGTGCAAGGTGAGTGCCACCTTAAGAGATATTAAAATGGGGGGGACAAATCTTAGAACAAGTAAATTGTGGTAGTAGAATAATTAAGAAAGATCCAACACTTGGATCAACTAAAGAAGTAATTATTGCTTACCATGTGCCCCAAACTATATTAAGTCCTAGAACAAGAGACGTGCTCATCTTGATGCCCCGCATCTGTTAGACCCAAGGTACAGAGGGCAGTAGCCAACGACGAGCAGGCCCCAAGTGCCATGTGCAGACTCTAAGAGCAACTGCCTTTGAAAGAGGAAACGGGTGAGAGTGGGCTTTCGGATGTAGGGAATTACTAGCTGGGAAATAGGACAATTGACACGGATCGGAATTGATGCCCCTACATGACAGAGTTGGTGAAACTTCTCTTCTCAGAGATCTTGAGGCTCCTCTGAAATGAATTCTTCATTTTGGACAGAACATTCAGGATAAATATGATCTGTTTGAGATCCTGGTTCTCCCATTAGGACTGTTTCTTAGGATTCACTGGCACAAGAAAAGGGTTTTGATAATCCAGGTAAATCCTGACAAAAGCAAAGCACGGGATCTATGAAAATCTAACCTCTCAGAGGAGAACAACAGATAAATGGCCAGGCCGACCTGACCCTGCAGGATAGGTAAGGCTGGTCTGGCAACAGGGGTAGAGGGGAAGTGCCCATCTCCTGCTAGAAGAGCTAGAGAACACCCATTCCGGAGAGACCACCAGGAGAGGAGAGCAGTATGTGCTGATGATGAAGAATATTTTAACCAGCAGAGAAGGTCAAAATGACAAAGTTCCACGATCAGAGTAAACATATGGGATAAAAAATAAAAAATAAAGAAAAAAGATTTTTTTGAAAGGATTTTTTTAAAGGAATTTAAACAAAAGTCCTATTAAAGAGACAGTTGTCTGTTTAAACCAATAGTACAACTCACTGAGACAATCGCCACAGTATTTATTGGGGTAGAAAGGACCTGGAATGTAGAAAGACCTATTCTGCAGAGGAAAAAATAGAATCACTAACAGGCCTCATGCCTTGCACAGCCAGTGGCTAGAATCCCTGCCTCATGAGACCCTGTGCTAGAAGGCCGCTAGAACCATCTCAACTATGTTAGTCTTTCTTGGAAGCCAACAAGTGTTTGCCCAGTTAAGAGCGCGGTAACAATCAGTCACGTTATGTTATAATGATTGTCGATATCTTTACAAGCCTTGTCAAGTTTCTTTTCGAGTAACCCTCACCCCACCCTTAGAGAAATTTATCTGTGGTTCACCTCTTTGAAATACCTCATTGTTGTTCCACATGTACCATAGCCGAAAAAAAAAAAAAAAAAAGCTTTCTATTAACAAAGTGTTCAGAAGGGGGCGCCACTGTAATCAATGAGAGTTTTCGCTTCCGGGACAATTTTGTTGCAGAAACAGCTGAAAGCAATCAGGTCAGACAGAGCCAAGGGCTGGAGGGATTTTTAAAATGACAAAAACCGAACCAAATCTAACCAAAACAAAAATCAAAACCAATGGCCAAGATTTCAAGTTTGCTACTAAAGGTATGACATTCTCCTAAGACCTGCGAGTGACTTGATCACTTTATTTATATATTTATATTTGAAGAAGAAGGAACTATTTGATGCAGCAAATCCACGTTGGTTAAAAATTACCAGATATGGGGGCTCCTGGGTGGCTCAGTGGTTTAGGCCTCTGCCCTCGGCTCAGGTCATGAATTCAGGGTCCTGGGATGGAGCCCCACATTGGGATCTCTGCTCAGCGGGGAGCCTGCTTCCCCTCTCTCTCTCTGCCTCTCTCTCTACCTACTTGTGATGTGTCTGTCAAATGGGTAAATAAGATCTTTAAAAAAAGAATTACTAGATGTGAAATACATCGAGGGTATGGGAAGGAAAATGATTTCACCTGATCTGACTAGGAAGTGGTTGAAGCCTGAATTAAAGTGCTATAAAAAGAGTAAAGACCTGGGAAATATATGGGGAAAAATCCGTAGAAAAACAGCAATAATAACTGGCTACTCTTTATTGATCAGATCATGCGGTAGGCAAAGAAGAGATGGTTTTAGCCAGAGGATGATCTCCGTGTGTCCTCATGATCTGGCATTTCCTGCAAGCCAGGCATGGGGCTCTGCACTAGAGCTGCAAATGCGGGGGTCCCTCATTGTCCCTTTTCTCTTCTCAGGGGGACAACGGGCATGTCCAAGATGCTGTGTGACAGGCTTTACCACAGGGAGATAATTGACTTCCAAGGGTAGGTGGGAGCTGGGAAAAGCCACTTAGGAACAGATTTTCAGGGGAGGTGATAGACAAGGGCAAAGCGAAGAATGAGGATGAGTGTTTCAAGTTTCAAAGTGCCAGGAGGCAGCACAGTGCATTCGGGAAACTACAGCAAGTTCATGACAACCGACAGCTGATCTGGCAGCATCACCTGGGGATGGAGGCTGAGCCCCGGGGTTAACACTGGGGATGAGATGGTTTGTATACTATGGCGAGGAGGTGAGGTACTACACTGTGGGGCACAGGGAGCTACCGGTGGATTTCAAATATCAGAATCGTAACTATAATAGAGTATTTAATTTCATCCTAGCTTTCATCAAGGGTAAGATGCACTATAGTTTATGTTCGACTAAAAAAGAGAAATGCTGTCAGTTAAACTAGGATATGTCATCAAGTGCAAGGTGAGTGCCACCTTAAGAGATATTAAAATGGGGGGAGGGGACAAATCTTAGAACAAGTAAATTGTGGTAGTAGAATAATTAAGAAAGATCCAACACTTGGATCAACTAAGGAAGTGATTATTGCTTACCATGTGCCCCAAACTATATTAAGTCCTAGAACAAGAGACGTGCTCATCTTGATGCCCCGCAGCTGTTAGACCCAAGGTACAGAGGGCAGTAGCCAACGACGAGCAGGCCCAAAGTGCCATGTGTAGACTCTAAGAGCAACTGCCTTTGAAAGAGGAAACGGTTGAGAGTGTGCTTTGAGAGGTAGAGAATTACTAGCTGGGAAAGTAGGCAATTGACACAGAATCGGAATTGATGCCCCTACATGACAGAGTTGGTGAAACTTCCCTTCTCAGAGATCTTGAGGCACCTCTGAAATGAATTTTTTATTTTGGACAGAACATTCAGGATAAATATGATCTGTTTGAGTTCCTGGTTCTCTCATTAGGACTGTTTCTTAGGCTTTACTGGCACAAGAAAAGGGTTTTGATAATCCAGGTAAATCCTGACAAAAGCAAAGCACGGGATCTATGAAAATCTAACCACTCAGAGGAGAACAACAGATAAAGGGCCAGGCCGACCTGACCCTGCAGGATAGGTAAGGCTGGTCTGGCAACAGGGGTAGAGGGGAAGTGCCCATCACCTGCTAGAAGAGCTAGAGAAGACCCCTTCCGGAGAGACCACCAGGAGAGGTGAGCAGTATGTGCTGATGATGAAGAATATTTTAACCAGCAGAGAAGGTCAAAATGACAAAGTTCCACGATCAGAGTAAACATATGGGATAAAAAATAAAAAATAAAGAAAAAAGATTTTTTTGAAAGGACTTTTTTTAAAGGAATTTAAACAAAAGTCCTTTTAAAGAGACAGTTGGCTGTTCAAACCAATAGTACAACTCACTGAGAGAATCGCCAAAGTATTTATTGGGGTATAGAGGACCTGGATTGTAGAAAGACCTATTCTGCAGAGGAAAAAATAGAATCACTAACAGGTCTCATGCCTTGCACAGCCAGTGGCTAGAATCCCTGCCTCATGAGACCCTGTGCTAGAAGGCCGCTAGAACCATCTCAACTATGTTAGTCTTTCTTGGAAGCCAACAAGTGTTTGCCCAGTTAAGAGCGTGGTAACAATCAGTCACGTTATGTTATAATGATTGTCCATATCTTTAAAAGCCTTGTCAAGTTCCTTTTCGAGTAACCCTCACCCCACCCTTAGAGAAATTTATCTGTGGTTCACCTCTTTGAAATACCTCATTGTTGTTCCACATTTACCATAGCCAAATAAGAAAAAAAAAAAAAGCTTTTTATTAAGAAAGTGTTCAGAAGGGGGCGCCACTGTATAAAATGAGAGTTTTCGCTTCTGGGACAATTTTGTTGCAGAAACAGCTGAAAGCAATCAGGTCAGACAGAGCCAAGGGCTGGAGGGATTTTTAAAATGACAAAAACCGAACCAAATCTAACCAAAACAAAAATCAAAGCCAATGGCCAAGATTTCAAGTTTGCTACTAAAGGTATGACATTCTTCTAAGACATGCGAGTGACTTGATCACTTTATTTATATATTTATATTTGAAGAAGAAGGAACTATTTGATGCAGCAAATCCACGTTGGTTAAAAATTACCAGATATGGGGGCACCTGGGTGGCTCAGTGGTTTAGGCCTCTGCCTTCGGCTCAGGTCATGAATTCAGGGTCCTGGGACGGAGCCCCACATTGGGATCTCTGCTCAGCGGGGAGCCTGCTTCCCCCCTCTCTCTCTCTGCCTCCCTCTCTACGTACTTGTGATGTGTCTGTCAAATGGGTAAATAAGATCTTTAAAAAAAGAATTACTAGATGTGAAATACATCGAGGGTATGGGAAGGAAAATGATTTCACCTGATCTGACTAGGAAGTGGTTGAAGCCTGAATTAAAGTGCTACAAAACGAGTAAAGACCTGGGAAATATATGGGGTAAAAATCCCTAGAAAAACAGCAATAATAACTGGCTGCTCTTTATTGACCAGATCATGCGGTAGGCAAAGAAGAGCTGGTTTTAGCCAGAGGATGATCTCCGTTTGTCCTCATGATCTGGCATTTCCTGCAAGCCAGGCATGGGGCTCTGCACTAGAGCTGCAAATGCGGGGGTCCCTCATTGTTCCTTTTCTCTTCTCAGGGGGACAACGGGCATATCCATGATGCAGTGTGACAGGCTTTACCACTGGGAGATAATAGACTGCAAAGGGTAGGTGGGAGCTGGGAAAAGCCACTTAGGAGCAGATTTTCAGGGGAGGTGATAGACAAGGGCAAAGCGAAGAATGAGGATGAGTGTGTCAAGTTTCAAAGTGCCAGGAGGCAGCACAGTGCATTCGGGAAACTACAGCAAGTTCATGACAACCGACAGCTGATCTGGCACCGGGGTTAACACTGGGGATGAGATGGTTTGTATACTATGGCGAGGAGGTGAGGTACTACACTGTGGGGTTACAGGGAGCTACCGGAGGATTTCAACTATCAGAATCGTAACCATAATAGAGTATTTAATTGCATCCTAGCTTTCATCAAGGGTAAGATGCACTATAGTTTATGTTCGACTAAGAAAGAGAAATGCTGTCAGTTAAAATAGGATATGTCATCAAGTGCAAGGTGAGTGCCACCTTAAGAGATATTAAAATGGGGGGGACAAATCTTAGAACAAGTAAATTGTGGTAGTAGAATAATTAAGAAAGATCCAACACTTGGATCAACTAAAGAAGTAATTATTGCTTACCATGTCCCCAAACTATATTAAGTCCTAGAACAAGAGACGTGCTCATCTTGATGCCCCGCATCTGTTAGACCCAAGGTACAGAGGGCAGTAGCCAACGACGAGCAGGCCCCAAGTGCCATGTGCAGACTCTAAGAGCAACTGCCTTTGAAAGAGGAAACGGTTGAGAGTGTGCTTTGAGAGGTAGAGAATTACTAGCTGGGAAAGTAGGCAATTGACACAGAATCGGAATTGATGCCCCTACATGACAGAGTTGGTGAAACTTCTCTTCTCAGAGATCTTGAAGCTCCTCTGAAATGAATTTTTCATTTTGGACAGAACATTCAGGATAAATATGATCTGTTTGAGATCCTGGTTCTCTCATTAGGACTGTTTCTTAGGATTCACTGGCACAAGAAAAGGGTTTTGATAATCCAGGTAAATCCTGACAAAAGCAAAGCACGGGATCTATGAAAATCTAACCACTCAGAGTAGAACAACAGATAAAGGGCCAGGCCGACCTGACCCTGCAGGATAGGTAAGGCTGGTCTGGCAACAGGGGTAGAGGGGAAGTGCCCATCAGCTGCTAGAGACCTAGAGAAGACCCCTTCCAGAGAGACCACCACGAGAGGAGAGCAGTATGTGCTGATGATGAAGAATATTTTAACCAGCAGAGAAGGTCAAAATGACAAAGTTCCACGATCAGAGTAAACATATGGGATAAGAAATAAAAAATAAAGAAAAAAGATTTTTTTGAAAGGATTTTTTTTAAAGGAATTTAAACAAAAGTCCTATTAAAGAGACAGTTGGCTGTTTAAACCAATAGTACAACTCACTGAGACAATCGCCACAGTATTTATTGGGGTAGAAAGGACCTGGAATGTAGAAAGACCTATTCTGCAGAGGAAAAAATAGAATCACTAACAGGCCTCATGCCTTGCACAGCCAGTGGCTAGAATCCCTGCCTCATGAGACCCTGTGCTAGAAGGCCGCTAGAACCATCTCAACTATGTTAGTCTTTCTTGGAAGCCAACAAGTGTTTGCCCAGGTAAGAGCGCGGTAACAATCAGTCACGTTATGTTATAATGATTGTCGATATCTTTAAAAGCCTTGTCAAGTTTCTTTTCGAGTAACCCTCACCCAACCCTTAGAGAAATTTATCTGTGGTTCACCTCTTTGAAATACCTCATTGTTGTTCCACATTTACCATAGCCGAAAAAAAAAAAAGCTTTCTATTAACAAAGTGTTCAGAAGGGGGCGCCACTGTAAACAATGAGAGTTTTCGCTTCCGGGACAATTTTGTTGCAGAAACAGCTGAAAGCAATCAGGTCAGACAGAGCCAAGGGCTGGAGGGATTTTTAAAATGACAAAAACCGAACCAAATCTAACCAAAACAAAAATCAAAACCAATGGCCAAGATTTCAAGTTTGCTACTAAAGGTATGACATTCTCCTATGACATGCGAATGACTTGATCACTTTATTTATATATTTATATTTGAAGAAGAAGGAACTATTTGATGCAGCAAATCCACGTTGGTTAAAAATTACCAGATATGGGGGCTCCTGGGTGGCTCAGTGGTTTAGGCCTCTGCCTTCGGCTCAGGTCATGAATTCAGGGTCCTGGGATGGAGCCCCACATTGGGATCTCTGCTCAGCGGGGAGCCTGCTTTCCCCCTCTCTCTCTGCCTCCCTCTCTACGTACTTGTGATGTGTCTGTCAAATGGGTAAATAAGATCTTAAAAAAAAGAATTACTAGATGTGAAATACATCGAGGGTATGGGAAGGAAAATGATTACAACTGATCTGACTAGGAAGTGGTTGAAGCCTGAATTAAAGTGCTACAAAAAGAGTAAAGACCTGGGAAATATAAGGGGTAAAAATCCCTAGAAAAACAGCAATAATAACTGGCTGCTCTTTATTGACCAGACCATGAGGTAGGCAAAGAAGAGCTGGTTTTAGCCAGAGGATGATCTCCGTTTGTCCTCATGATCTGGCATTTCCTGCAAGCCAGGCATGGGTCTCTGCACTAGAGCTGCAAATGCGGGGGTCCCTCATTGTCCCTTTTCTCTTCTCAGGGGGACAACGGGCATGTCCATGATGCTGTGTGACAGGCTTTACCACAGGGAGATAATTGACTTCCAAGGGTAGGTGGGAGCTGGGAAAAGCCACTTAGGAACAGATTTTCAGGGGAGGTGGTAGACAAGGGCAAAGCGAAGAATGAGGATGAGTGTGTCAAGTTTCAAAGTGCCAGGAGGCAGCACAGTGCATTCGGGAAACTACAGCAAGTTCATGACAACCGACAGCTGATCTGGCAGCATCACCTGGGGATGGAGGCTGAGCCCCGGGGTTAACACTGGGGATGAGATGGTTTGTATACTAGGGCGAGGAGGTGAGGTACTACACTGTGGGGGCACAGGGAGCTACCAGAGGATTTCAACTATCAGAATCGTAACCATAATAGAGTATTTAATTGCATCCTAGCTTTCATCAAGTGTATGATGCACTATAGTTTATGTTCGAATAAGAAAGTGAAATGCTGTCAGTTAAAATAGGATATGTCATCAAGTGCAAGGTGAGTGCCACCTTAAGAGATATTAAAATGGGGTGAGGGGACAAATCTTAGAACAAGTAAATTGTGGTAGTAGAATAATTAAGAAAGATCCAACACTTGGATCAACTAAGGAAGTGATTATTGCTTACCATGTGCCCCAAACTATATTAAGTCCTAGAACAAGAGACGTGCTCATCTTGATGCCCCGCAGCTGTTAGACCCAAGGTACAGAGGGCAGTAGCCAACGACGAGCAGGCCCCAAGTGCCATGTGCAGACTCTAAGAGCAACTGCCTTTGAAAGAGGAAACGGTTGAGAGTGGGCTTTCTGATGTAGAGAATTACTAGCTGGGAAAGTAGGACAATTGACACGGAATCTGAATTGATGCCCCTACATTACAGAGTTGGTGAAACTTCCCTTCTCAGAGATCTTGAGGCTCCTCTGAAATGAATTTTTCATTTTGGACAGAACATTCAGGATAAATATGATCTGTTTGAGATCCTGGTTCTCTCATTAGGACTGTTTCTTAGGATTCACTGGCACAAGAAAAGGGTTTTGATAATCCAGGTAAATCCTGACAAAAGCAAAGCACGGGATCTATGAAAATCTAACCACTCAGAGGAGAACAACAGATAAAGGGCCAGGCCGACCTGACCCTGCAGGATAGGTAAGGCTGGTCTGGCAACAGGGGTAAAGGGGAATTGCCCATCACCTGCTAGAAGAGCTAGAGAAGACCCCTTCCAGAGAGACCACCACGAGAGGAGAGCAGTAGGTGCTGAAGATGAAGAATATTTTAATCAGCAGAGAAGGTCAAAATGACAAAGTTCCACGATCAGAGTAAACATATGGGATAAAAAATAAAAAATAAAGAAAAATGATTTTTTTGAAAGGACTTTTTTTTAAAGGAATTTAAACAAAAGTCCTATTAAAGAGACAGATGGCTGTTTAAACCAATAGTACAACTCACTGAGAGAATCGCCACAGTATTTATTGGGGTAGAAAGGACCTGGAATGTAGAAAGACCTATTCTGCAGAGGAAAAAATAGATTCACTAACAGGCCTCATGCCTTGCACAGCCAGTGGCTAGAATCCCTGCCTCATGAGACCCTGTGCTAGAAGGCCGCTAGAACCATCTCAACTATGTTAGTCTTTCTTGGAAGCCAACAAGTGTTTGCCCAGTTAAGAGCGCGGTAACAATCAGTCACCTTATGTTATAATGATTGTCGATATCTTTAAAAGCCTTGTCAAGTTCCTTTTCGAGTAACCCTCACCCCACCCTTAGAGAAATTTATCTGTGGTTCACCTCTTTGAAATACCTCATTGTTGTTCCACATTTACCATAGCCGAAAAAAAAAAAAAGCTTTCTATTAACAAAGTGTTCAGAAGGGGGCGCCACTGTAAAAAATAAGAGTTTTCGCTTCCGGGACAATTTTGTTGCAGAAACAGCTGAAAGCAATCAGGTCAGACAGAGCCAAGGGCTGGTGGGATTTTTAAAATGACAAAAACCGAACCAAATCTAACCAAAACAAAAATCAAAACCAATGGCCAAGATTTCAAGTTTGCTACTAAAGGTATGACATTCTCCTATGACATGCGAGTGACTTGATCACTTTATTTATATATTTATATTTGAAGAAGAAGGAACTATTTGATGCAGTAAATCCAGGTTTGTTAAAAATTACTAGATATGGGGGCTCCTGGGTGGATCAGTGGTTTAGGCCTCTGCCTTCGGCTGAGGTCATGAATTCAGGGTCCTGGGATGGAGCCCCACATTGGGATCTCTGCTCAGCGGGGAGCCTGCTTCCCCTCTCTCTCTCTGCCTCTCTCTCTACCTACTTGTGATCTGTCTGTCAAATGGGTAAATAAGATCTTAAAAAAAAGAATTACTAGATGTGAAATACATCGAGGGTATGGGAAGGAAAATGATTTCACCTGATCTGACTAAGAAGTGGTTGAAGCCTGAATTAAAGTGCTACAAAAAGAGTAAAGACCTGGGAAATATATGGGGTAAAAATCCCTAGAAAAACAGCAATAATATCTGGCTGCTCTTTATTGACCAGATCATGCGGTAGGAAAAAAGAGCTGGTTTTAGCCAGAGGATGATCTCCGTTTGTCTTCATGATCTGGCATTTCCTGCAAGCCAGGCATGGGGCTCTGCACTACAGCTGCAAATGCGGGGGTCCCTCATTGTCCCTTTTCTCTTCTCAGGGGTACAACAGGCATGTCCATGATGCTGTGTGACAGGCTTTACCACAGGGAGATAATTGACTTCCAAGGGAAGGTGGGAGCTGGGAAAAGCCACTTAGGAACAGATTTTTAGGGGAGGTGATAGACAAGGGCAAAGCGAAGAATGAGGATGAGTGTGTCAAGTTTCAAAGTGCCAGGAGGCAGCACAGTGCATTCGGGAAACTACAGCAAGTTCATGACATCCGACAGCTGATCTGGCAGCATCACCTGGGGATGGAGGCTGAGCCCCGGGGTTAACACTGGGGATGAGATGGTTTGTATACTATGGCGAGGAAGTGAGGTACTACACTGTGGGGGCACAGGGAGTACCGGAGGATTTCAACTATCAGAATCGTAACCATAATAGAGTATTTAATTGCATCCTAGCTTTCATCAAGTGTAAGATGCACTATAGTTTATGTTCGACTAAGAAAGTGAAATGCTGTCAGTTAAAATAGGATATGTCATCAAGTGCAAAGTGAATGCCACCTTAAGAGATATTAAAATGGGGGGGGGGCAAATCTTAGAACAAGTAAATTGTGGTAGTAGAATAATTAAGAAAGATCCAACACTTGGAACAATTAAAGAAGTGATTATTGCTTACCATGTGCCCCAAACTATATTAAGTCCTAGAACAAGAGACGTGCTCATCTTGATGCTCTGCAGCTGTTAGACCCAAGGTACAGAGGGGAGTAGCCAACGACCAGTAGGCCCCAAGTGCCACATGCAGACTCTAAGAGCAACTGCCTTTGAAAGAGGAAACGGTTGAGAGTGTGCTTTGAGAGGTAGAGAATTACTAGCCGGGAAAGTAGGCAATTGACACAGAATCGGAATTGATGCCCCTACATGACAGAGTTGGTGAAACTTCCCTTCTCAGAGATCTTGAGGCTCCTCTGAAATGAATTTTTCATTTTGGACAGAACATTCAGGATAAATATGATCTGTTTGAATTCCTGGTTCTCTCATTAGGACTGTTTAATAAGCTTCACTGGCACAAGAAAAGGGTTTTGATAATCCAGGTAAATCCTGACAAAAGCAAAGCACGGGATCTATGAAAATCTAACCACTCAGAGGAGAACAACAGATAAAGGGCCAGGCTGACCTGACCCTGCAGGATAGGTAAGGCTGGTCTGGCAACAGGGGTAGAAGGGAAGTTCCCATCACCTGCTAGAAGAGCTAGAGAAGACCCCTTCCGGAGAGACCACCACGAGAGAAGAGCAGTATGTGCTGATGATGAAGAATATTTTAACCAGCAGAGAAGGTCAAAATGACAAAGTTCCACGATCAGAGTAAACATAGGGATAAAAAATAAAGAAAAAAGATTTTTTTGAAAGGACTTTTTCTTAAAGAATTTAAACAAAAGTCCTTTTAAAGAGACAGTTGGCTGTTTAAACCAATAGTCCAACTCACTGAGAGAATCGCCACATTATTTATTGGGGTAGAAAGGACCTGGAATGTAGAAAGACCTATTCTGCAGAGGAAAAAAAAGAATCACTAACAGGCCTCATGCCTTTCACAGCCAGTGGCTAGAATCTCTGCCTCATGAGACCCTGTGCTAGAAGGCCGCTAGAACCATCTCAACTATGTTAGTCTTTCATGGAAGCCAACAAGTGTTTGCCCAGATAGGAGCGCGGTAACAATCAGTCATGGTATGTTATAATGATTGTCGATATCTTTAAAAGCCTTGTCAAGTTCCTTTTTGAGTAACCCTCACCCCACCCTTAGAGAAATTTATCTGTGGTTCACCTCTTTGAAATACCTCATTGTTGTTCCACATTTACCATAGCCAAAAACAAAAACAAACAAACAAAAAAAAGCTTTTTATTAAGAAAGTGTTCAGAAGGGGGCGCCACTGTAAAAAATGAGAGTTTTCGCTGCCCGGACAATTTTGTTGCAGAAACAGCTGAAAGCAATCAGGTCAGACAGAGCCAAGGGCTGGAGGGATTTTTAAAATGACAAAAACCGAACCAAATCTAACCAAAACAAAAATCAAAACCAATGGCCAAGATTTCAAGTTTGCTACTAAAGGTATGACATTCTCCTCAGACATGCAAGTGACTTGATCACTTTATTTATATATTTATATTTGAAGAAGAAGGAACTATTTGTTGCAGCAAATCCACTTTGGTTAAAAATTACCAATTATGTGGGCTCCTGGGTGGCTTAGTGGTTTAGGCCACTGCCTTTGACTCAGGTCATGATAACAGGGTCCTGGGATGGAGCCCCACATGGGCTCTCTGCTCATCGGGGAGCTTGCTTCCCCCCCCTCTCTCGGCCTCCCTCTCTACCTACTTGTGATCTGTCTGTCAAATGGGTAAATAATATCTTTAAAAAAAGAATTACTAGATGTGAAATACATCAAACGTATGGAAAGGAAAATGATTTCACCTGATCTGACTAGGAAGTGGTTGAAGCCTGAATTAAAGTGCTACAAAAAGAGTAAAGACCTAGGAAATATATGGGGTAAAAATCCCTAGAAAAACAGCAATAATAACTGGCTGCTCTTTATTGATCCAGATCCTGCGATAGGCAAAGAAGAGCTGGTTTTAGCCAGAGGATGATCTCCGTTTGTCTCCATGATCTGGCATTTCCTGCAAGCCAGGCATGGGGCTCTGCACTAGAGCTGCAAATGCTGGGGGCCCTCATTGTCCCTTTTCTCTTCTGAGGTGGAAAACGGGCATGTCCATGATGCAGTGTGACAGGCTTTACCACAGGGAGATAAAAGACTGCCAAGGGTAGGTGGGAGCTGGGAAGAGGGCACTAAGGAAGCGGGAACCTAGAGACACCGAGTACATCCACGTTTGCTAGTGATAGGCGTATTCGGTGCATGGACCACCTATGAGAATTCACACACCTTGCACATTTTTAAGTTGACATCTGAAACTTTTTAATCATAAACTTTTCATCACAATATATGTATATTTTATTAACTAGGTCTTGAAAATATTAAACATTTAAAAAATGAGATAGAGGGCACCTGGGTGGCTCAGTCACTAAGCAGCTGCCTTTGGCTCAGGTCATGATCCCAGGGGCCTGGGATGAAGGCCCACATTCCTGATCAGCAGGAAGCCTGCTTCTCCCTCCCCCACTTTCCCTACTTGTGTTCTCTGTGTGTGTGTGTGTGTGTGTCTACTAAATAAATAAATAAATCTTTAAAAAGAAAATGAGATAAGAAAGGATCGACTTCATTGGAATAACATTTGCCTGCTACAAGTTGTTTTTTTTTTTTTTAAGCAGAACAGTCTCATTTCCTGTTATTTTATTTCCCAAACCACACTGGAATGGAATGAAACCATTAAAATCCTTACTTGTGCTTTTTCCTATTATGTCCCTAAAAATATGTAGTTTAATTTAAATATGAAGGAATGAGTGTCACTAACCAAAACTGATTGTTATTCTGATGTCAGAGCACTTCCAACATCTGCCCTAATCCCCTTCCCGATGTTAACCTTTACCCTTAATAAGGAGAGGAAGCTCTAAAGGCAGAGCCCCAGGATTGCCCACAGAAGGGCATTATTTGAAACAAAACTGGTATTTCAACTTTGGTATCAGCCCAAGTCCTACACTCTAATAAGATCTGAGAGGAGTGTCTTGATCTTCCAGGAAGTAGAGGAGTATCCTGATATCAGACCCAAGAATGGGCATATGACCTATCCTACAGAGCACACATGGAGTTTGGATCTGGAAATGGACTCCCTTAAAATGATCTGCACATAAGGATTCTTTATAGAGATTTTTCAACTACCCTTGGGGACACGGTACCCTACACCCACAGGTGTAGACAAATATTTTACAAGCTATGCTGGGAATGAGGTGGGGAGAGAAATATGGAGGTTGTTATAGGAAGGTCGAAGGTTAAAGGAAGTCTTTGTTTTGGGCTTTTACCTTTTGTTTTTAAGAAAAAGGTCATTTGTATTCTGACTGGAAGGATCCATTGGGACAAGAACTTGATATTGACCCTGGGAGTGGAGTCCTGGAGAGGGTTGGAGGGAACAAATCTCAGGCACAAGGAAGAACAAACCCCAGCTGGGGATGTCTGCTCTTCTCAATAAACCTGCTCTGTCTTCAACTCTTTCTGTGTTTCTTGTACATTTCTCCAATTACCATGTAAATTCCATGATGCCAGGGACTTTTCTGTGTCGTTCACCACAGATTTACAAACACTCAGGGCAGTGTGTAGCACACAGTAGGTACCGACTAAATATTTGTTGAGTAAATGTCTAAAAACAAATTAAAAATGGATACAAATGTAGGTATAGATTTGATTGGGTGGTGGTAAGATAAGGGAATTCCTGCACAAGGGGCTTTTATTTTCTTGAAGTGTGACACTAGTGATGAAGTTTTGGAACACAGGTGAGGTTTGGTGGGGTGAGGTCCAGAGCCGATGACCAAGAAAGGATTCTTGAGACGTCTTAGGTGCAAATGGTGGTTTTATTAAAACACAGGGACAGGACCCAGGGTCAGAAAGAGCTGCTCAGACAGAGGCATGGTTGACTGGGAGCTGAGGAAGGTGAGGACAAAGGGGGTGTCCAGAAGGACTGTCATATGCTAAAGAAGAATTTCAGGATAAGGGAGACCTGGTTATTGTCAAGTCAAGGCTGTTTTTGCCTCTAATGAGGGAAAGCATGAAGACAGCTGGGAGTTTCCTGGAGATATGCTACATTCCTCCTATCACACATCCTTGTCAGTGGGCTTTGGGCTTAGAAGAAATGCAGTTTTATTACACTTCCCTCCCCCTTAGCCTCCCTCAATTTTATGGAGGGGAGGGTGATGTTAGGGCTTCCGGAAACTGAGGTATGGGTGTCTGGAAGTCAGGCTATTGATGAGAAAGCTTCTTCCTTCCTTGTAAGTCGCTAGGACATTTGTAGATGGAGGGAAACTCCTGTCCTGCAAGACTGGGATCTCTATCAGTTAAGAATCGTTTTTCCTTTAGGGCAGCCGGGAGTGCATGAGGAATGTTACACATATGGCATGGGGAGAGGGTGTAGGGCGCCAGCTTCTGCTTTGTCCTCAGCTTGCCTTCTGCTCCCTCATCCTTAGGACAGGAGCTGGGAGTGAGGTGACATAGTTCAGAAGAGGTAGGGGTAGGGATTGTTGAGGCAAGTCTTGAAGGTGTGAAACGGTCATCCATTAGAGGGAAAGCAAACTCACCAGAGAGACAAGGGAGTTTGAAGCCAGAGTTGAGTATCCACTGTAGAATTGTGGTCAAGTGTTTTAAAGTACAGCAGGTTGGCTCAGCTGTATGATTCCTTCCTGGTTTCTGGTGCATGCCGCTGGCATTGGTAGAATCATTTCTAAAGAAACAAAACAAAAGAGGATAAGCCATTCTTTCAGAAATGACGATGAATCAAGTTTTGAACATGCTGGGTTTTGAGGCACAGGTGGGATATCAGTGAAATAGCATGAGTAGGTAGTCAGTTACACGGGCCTGGTGGGTAGGAAAGAAACAGATGGTCATGTATCAGTGGGAGAGATGTTGGCTAGGGAATGGGAGCTGAAACCAAGGGCACAGTTGATAGCACTACAAGAGAGGGTAGCTTGGAAGAGAAAGGTTAACTGAACCCCCGGGGAAACCCTGATGGGAAAGTCACATGCATTTCTCAGGCATTTCAATGTTGACACATATTATTGTAACTTCTGGAGGCCAGAAGCCATGGCTTTGAGACTCATTCATTCTCTGCCTCTGGCACAGCATGGGCCACATTAAAGGTAATTCTAAAATTCATTCCGATTTGATTTCATTGCACTTCTCATTTACTAGAATCTTGTCATGGTTTGCTAGTGTATCATTTTCTCGAAAAGATTAAATAAGGACCATTTTACAAATATGAGATGAATGCGTGAAGGGATTTTGTTTAATTCATTCATTAGCTCGGGAACCACTAAGATGTTACCACCATTTCAAGCAAAAATCTCCAGGCAGACACATATACAATCAGTAATACTTAAACGAATTTGCTTTGATATTTGCAAATAGATATGCAAATAGAATGCAAATGAATGCAAAACTGCCTTCTACCAAAGGAAAAGGGGTCAACTCTACTTCCAGTGGACAAAATTCATTTACATATAGCTAGACAAGATCATCTGCATCCACATCAATTATGTACAATCTATAGAGTTGCAAAATAGCTCAAAGACAAGAAAGGCACAGAATATCCCATAGAATTGGTCATCCCAGAAGGTTACATGAGACAACACGTGTTTTCCCTTGGAAGACACTATAATCTTTTAGGTTCATTTCAATGTCTTTCGTGATTTTGCCTATGCTTTAAAAAAAAAAAAGTTACCCTTATTCTTATTAGTTTGAAAAAAAATTAATAAAATACTAGTCTGTTATAAAATACACATGGAAGAATGTTCTGGCACTATCATACCCAATTTGGGGTACTAACTGATTAGGAAGATGAGGCAGAATTTGGGAGCCCCTAGAATGAGTTTGTTTCCGGTTGGAATGGGAAATATTTAAGAATCAAATTAAATGATCTCAAATCCACTCTGGAATGAAACAGGTTATAAGGAAAATACAGAAGATGTTGAAATGGACCTGTTGGCTCATTGTGAGCTTTCCTGGTCGAATGGAGACCTCTACCATGATGCTTGTCCTCCATGTCCCACCCGTCCCATACCTGCTATCCTGGCACCAAAGGGCCATCAGACTTTAGGCTCAGTCTGCAGTTCCAAATGGAAACCCTCTGTTCCCACAGTAGTGGACAGGATGACTCTGGTTGCTGGTGGAAGCGTCAGCTGCTTTAGTCCAACAGTTCAAGAGAGGATCAGAAGAGCATAAGGACGATATTGGAAAAAAATGCTCGGACGAATTTCCAGAACACAATATTTCTCTTTGCAATTTTTGAGTGTTCTGTAGCCAACCTGCCAAAAAAATGTGAAAACTATAAATAGAGAGGAGTGGGAAGGAGAAATGAGGACCTGTCACAGTGCCAGCGAAAATAGGGAACTGAGAATCTTCCAGAGATTCAGAGTCAAAGGGGGTTAATATTTACTTAGAAAAGAAGTCGTGGGCACAAGTTCTAGGATGAAATGAAGGCAAGAGAGGGAAGTTAGGGAATCGAGAGAGAGAGAGAGACTTGAAGATAAAAAAAAGTCAACTTAAAGTCTCATTCCTCATTAAGGAAAGTACGTATCAGAGAAGAGGGGAGAGACTGGGATATAGTTGATCGCCGATTGTGTCTGGCTCTGATTAGAAGCTTTGTATCCACTTTTTAATTTAATCTTCCAGCCTGTTTCCTGGATTCCAGCTTCTATTTCCTATGAAATAGGTACAATCACCAAAGACAAGAGTCAAACATGTAACAGTAGTCAAATCTTTAACAGCGCGGACAACTAACCAACCAAAAGCTGGCCCGGGGACCCCTGCAGAGTCAAGTGTTACACGCCCAGTGCCTGGATCACGAGGCCATGGTAGGGATCTTGGGAAGGGTTTAGGGTAGGGAGACACACAGCAGGTTCTGGCCAGAGGCTAGTCACCAAACTTTGTGTGGCTGAAGGGGTGTGTACCAGCTGAATGTCAGCTTCCAGATGAAACTGAGGGAAATGTACTTTGGGAAGGTTTCCGCTGACTCTCTGCCTTTCCTTCATCCTCCCCAGGGTGTTCCATTAGCATTTGGGGTCTGGGGTCTTGCCTGTTGCTCCTGGCTTTGGTGGGCCACGCCACTGCCACAGCCAGGGCTCCAAGTGGCAGTGCACTGTATGGGCTCTTGACTGTTCCCTCCTTACTCTTGGAAGGAGAACAGGCAGCAGGGATTTTCATTCTTTGTTGGCACCTACTCTCTTCAGCAACCCCAAGATCAGTACCCCAGGCTGCACAAGCTCAGGTTCATGTCTTTACCAAAGGCCGGCAATAATTTCAGAAAGGAATGACAATGAAGGTAAAAAACAGTTCAACTACTCGCTCATCTGGACTTCTAGGGCAGGTGGGGTTCCCAGACAACTTTATTCCATCGGTCTGGCACCCTTGCCCCCCCGTCTCGGTGCCTTGGTGATGAGTGTGGGCCTTGCTGTTTGCGCTGCCTGAATTTGCCCTTGTCGCTTATTAGTACTGTGGCCCTGGGCTAAAAGTCATGCCTCTCAGAGCCAATCGGAATAGCTTATTACACCTATTGATTCTGGCATAGTGGGCCTGTGCGGAAATCTCTCTTCTTCATCCCTCCTCCTTCTCAGTCTTCCCCTCCTCCACCTCTTCCTCCTCCTTCTTTGATGTGTAAACCAAGGTATTTGGGGAGCAGGGAATGATGTGATGTTTGGGATTTACTTTAAAATATATTCCAGACCTCCCCCCTCCCCAAAAACAAAAATACAGGTACTTCGGGGACAGTAGAAGGAGGAGGGCCTATGAAACAGTTGGGGAAGCAGAGTGATAAGTACTCGGAAGGGGCGGGATCCTTCTGCTCTACACATTTTGGTGTATGCTTGAGAATTTTCATAATAAGAGTAAACAAACAAAGACCAAATAATGAGGCTTTCATTCCCTATATCCAAATGACCACAACAGGGCATAGAATGCAATTTCATAGTTGTTCCCCTGGCAATTTATTCTGATTCTCCAAATAAGATTCCAGCTCTCATCCTACCTGTCATAGTCTCTGGATATTGACTGGGAACGTTTTCCTCAACAAGGCCTTGCCAGGCCCACTGCTAGGGAATGTATTGTTTCAGATTCTGTACTCAGGTTTTAAAGATTTTTTTTTATTTATTTATCAGAGGAGGGGGAGAGCGAGCACAGGCAGATAGAATGGCAGGCAGAGGCAGAGGGAGAAGCAGGCTCCCTGCCGAGCAAGGAGCCCTTGTGGGACTCCATCTGAAGACGCTGGGATCATGACCTGAGCCAAAGGCAGCTGCTTAACCAACTGAGCAACCCAGGCGTCCCTGTACTCACGTTTTTAAAAAAGTGACCAGTTTCCCGTTTGGAGTGACTCGAATGCAAGACTCACTGTAAGCCATTGTCTTGCTGTGTCCCATCCCTTTCTAAGGACTGCTTGTGCTATCTCTGGGAGATCACAGCATTGGGAGGGGCAGCCCAGGCCTGGGCTATTACAGCAAAGCTGCAGCCTGAAGGGCACGCGTGAGATCTGTGGTTTGAGCTGTCAGAGTCTTACGGAGAAAAAAAAGAGAAATGAATCATCATTTGACCATGACATTCCCACTAAAGGGGAGGACAGTGGGAGAAAGAGCAAGGGAAGAGGAAAGAAAAATCTCAAAATAAATGTGGGGTGGACGGCAGGAGGAGGGGGGGCAGGTGTGGCGATTGAACCAACGCTAGCCAAACACACGATTCCGCCCATTCTAGAGCGGACTGGACATAAACATGCTCCCACATCTAATTGTCGGCTGCGTTTTGTCAGCCAGTAGCGAGGTGATTCTTTAAGAGCTCTGAGAACCCAGACTTGTGGCCTCCCAGCAGCTGAGCCAAAGTGGAGCTGGGAGCTACCCAGACGACCCGAGGCTGCCAGCTGACCACCTTCCTCCCTACTGATCGCTGGAGCCAAGCTTGGCGGGGGAGAAGCCACGCTCGCGGGTGGGTGCGGGGGCTAAGGGCGGAAGCCGGGTTCCCACAGAGGACTCCGCGCCCAGGCGGCTGCAGCGGCGGCGCAAGGGGACCGGAGGCCTGACACCGGGACGCGCCCCCCACTCTGGACAACCGGCCGCAGAAGTAAAGGGCCAGCATCCCGCCACAGCTATGCTTCCCACGGGACAATCTCGGGAGAAGGTCCTGGAAGAGGCTCGCAGGCCGATTTTCCGAGGGAAACGGCGAGGTGGGGAGGGAGCGCCCCTGACCCTACCCGCCCTCCCCTCTCCCGCTCACCCCGCATCACCAGCGGCGGGGCTGCTCCGCAGAAACTTACTCGAGGTTGTAGTGTCGCCCTCCGCCGCATGGGGGCCGCATCACCTGCTGGCTCGGCGTTAGCGGTCCGCACCCCTCTCTTGGCGGAGGCAGGCGGAGGCGGGCCTGCGGAGTCCTCTTTCATTGGCCGGGGCACAGACGCTGCCATGTTGGAGGAAGCAGTGCCTTCTGTTCGGTGGAAACGCCGTGGCTTCACCGGTAGCGTTGGTAGGAGCGCAGCCTCCTACCTTTCCTCCTCTCTCGAGTGTCGGTGCTGAGAGGCGGCGGCCGGCGGAATGGAGAGAAGTAGGATGAACCTGCCCAAGGGGCTGGACAGGCTCTGCTTCAACAAGGACGTGTTCATGAAGGTGCGCGCCTGGGCTCTGCTCCCCGGAGCTGGGCTGTGGGTGGCCTGCCCTCCTTGGCCCTCCGGGGCCTCTCCTCGGGCTTCTCCTGCGGGCTTCCTGGGCCGTCCCCGCCCCGGACGGGTCCTCGGCAGGGACCTCACTGCACTTCGCAGTGAGTCTCTTGGCCTCGGGTGGGCTAGGTGCAACCTGGAGAAAGCACTCCTGTGAAATCATGCACATTGAATGAAAAAGCCTGAAAGTTCAGGGCAAGTGGTTTTGAGCTAAACGTAAAAGCCCCGGACCCCTAGGACCCGCCTCTGGTACCGTGCGGCACAGTAAGACCGCCGCTCCCCCAGCCTGACAGAAGCCTCCCAGTGCCTTGTGCCTAGAAGCTCAGCGACTGTGAGTTGAACACATCTCTGAACACACGTACTTACCAGGAATCGGGTCAAAAAGGCACTTAAGCTAACGTTTATGCCTGACTTTCGTCTTAAGCTCAGAATGAGAAATCTGAAAGACTGTACTGTCCTTACTGGTTCTGGTCCAGTACTACAAAGCATACCAAGCTCCTTTTCTAATGTTGCCCTACTTCTCTTGGTGAAGTCAGCCTCAAGCTGGCAGCAGATAACTGTAGGACATAAACTTACAGAATAGAAATTTAAACTGAAAAGACTTTACTGACAGGAAAGGTTCATCAGACATAGCCTTGAAAATGTCCCAAGGTTTGAATCAGAGCCAGGAGGAGCTTTATCTGTTTTCTGTATCCCTCTGGGTCTGTAATTAAACTATCAAAACGTATATGTTTAATTTCTAAGGATTGGGATTTAGTAGCTGGTTTCAGTGTTAAAAAGTTTTGGCTCTGTAGGTACCTAAAATTCTGAAGAGTTTGAATTTCTTACTTTTTTATGGCTTCAAGTCATAATATGTTTTTTTCTTTTTTGGGTTAACCAGCTAGTTCCTTTTTGATACTTGCATTCAGATCACATCTCCCAAACTCTGGCTTTAAAAGTGCTTATGTCTGGATCCTCTGCGGTGTGGCCATATCATTTTTAATATGTAGGGATGTCTAGACGAAGGTATATTGTACTCTTGTTCTTGTATGGTGATGTTAAGCCACTGTAATAAAAGGTGTTAAAGTGAATGGAGTGTCTGAAGGAGAGCACAGAGTGAATTCTCTGATCCAGAAACCTTTTGTTAATGAAGGACACGTGATGAGGAGAGAGGTCATTGGAAGAAGAAAAGGCACACACATAGACTTAAAGAATCTCAAAGCACGGAAGTCTCTTTAGCTTGTCTGTCTTTGGACTTCGTCAGGCTTTCTTTGGGCCTAACACTAGCATTTTCTAACACTTCCTAGCCCTGCCGTCTTTCTCACTCTGAGCTGACAGAATGCCTTTGGTCAAAGCAGCTTCGGAAAACAGAAATCTCAAAATAGCAGTTCTAAAGTAGGACTTAGAGGTAGGAAGAGAGCAAACTGGGAAAGTGGCTAGAATGCCAGCAATTCCATATTCTTTCAAAGCTCTGAAATTTCTGAATATAATGTACAATTTGTAGTGTTAATGAACATGACCCCTTCATACATAGAAGGAAAATACATGGAACAGCTGTTCTGTGTAAAGTGGTATTGATCTTCTATGTGGGAGCTGGAGATAAAGGTTATTTGCAATTTCTGTTTCCATCAGAGAGATGTTTTGTTAAGTTACAGTTCCGAGGCAGAAATGAGCGGAGAGCTTGCTGTCGGGGTTGTATTTCTACATAGGTGTCTTGTTTGGCACATTTTGGAATGAGACTGGGATGGTAGAAAGGGAGATGGGGTGGGGCTGTGGGTTGCACCTTGGACACTGCATACATTGAGGGGTCCACGTTGATGCAGTCTTCATGGTAGAGCTGCAGTCAGGTTTACAGCAGGAAGTTGCATGGTCATATCTGTTGAGTTCGAGCTGACTGGTGGCAGGAGACTACTTAAAAAGTCATGTTTATGAGATCTAATAAGAAATAGAAGGGGAAAGGTATGCAAAAGAGGTAGGTGATCAAAGTGCAGGAATGGCAGATGGGGAAGGGTCACCTGGGGCAGAGGCACTGGCAACATCATACTTTGTCGGCTTAGAAATCCGAAAATCCTTTGGGTTGACATCCAACTAATAGATGAGCAGGACATAAGGTATTGGTAGTAGGGGGAGAAAGTGGCATAACAGATAAATTAGACCATTTACATGGGTGTGCTATTGACACCACAAGTAGCCTTCCTCTTTCATCTCCAGTCGTACAGAAAAATTAGCAGCCATCCCACGGGACCTCTTCCATCCTGCTGATCATGATCCCATTCTTGTATTTGTCCCCTTCTCCTCTTCGCCTGGTACGGGGAGGGGCTCTCCTTCCTCCTCGGGTTCAGTCTCCACTCTGGCGAAGTCCATGCCCTCCCGCCCTTCCAGGAGCCTGCAAGGATCCTCTCCCCTGCACTCCTTCCCATCACGCGCTCCTGTTTGATCCTCTCCCACTTGACTGCCCCACCTCTAGGTATTGCCCTGTCACTGTCGCGACTGCCCCACCTCTAGGTATTGCCCTGTCACTGTCGTGCATCACAGCCAGTGCTCAGGGGTTGACTTGACTTTCCCACCTTCCACCCTTCAGGCCCTGTCATTCCACTAAAGAGTTCTTACCAAAACTGTTTCTAAGTCAGCGCACCTGACCTTTCTCTGTCTCCTTACTCGACATCGCAGTAGACCAAATGCTCTGCATTGCTTCCTGTCTTTCTTCTACCTCTCTGATGTGTCTCCTGTGCAAAGTCATGCTCCTGGTAGCCACTGAATGCTGATTATGGGCTCAGCCCCGTGTTCCTTTCTTTCCCTAGATGACCTTTTGTGCAGCTTCATGACCACCTATCAGCAGGTAAGGCAGATTCCTGTCTCTGGTCCACACGCCTCCTGAGCACCAGTTCTGTGTATCGGACTTGCTGACCTTTCTTCTCGGATGTGTCTGTGGCCCCTCAGACTCATCAGGTTCAAGACGGAATTCATGAGCACCTCCTCCACGGAAAACCACCTTTCTTATTCTATTGCCTCTCTCGGTAAACACTTCATCCGTTTAGCCTGGAGTCGGGAAACCAGAAGTCAACTCCTACTCTGTCACCTTTCCAAAATCTAGTCTGTTACACCAAGTCCTGTGGATTTTGCTTACTAAACCTTTTGAGTCCATATACTTCTTTCCATCTCTTCTCGTACCTTTGCAGTGCGCCCTTGCCATCACACCGTAGAAGCTTCTCACCCAGTCTCCATGTGCCTTCCTTGTCTTTCTGGCCCCTGGTCTACACTGCAGGCAAGCCACTCTTGTCAGAATGCGGATGTGATCTTGTATGTACCAGGTGACTGGTCAGTCCACCAGCTCTTGAAAAACCATTTTCCCACACACTCGAACGTATTTCAAAGAGAATCAGTCCCCCATGGGGTAGTTTTCCTTGGTAGACAGTTTGTTTCTGCAATTAGCCATCTGCCTCCTTCGAACTTCTCTGTGTCAGTTCCTCTCTGGAACCTGTGGCTTCGTTGGCACCCTGGGTAGGCACATGATGACCTTTTCCATGAGAAGTGAAGGCAGGAGCCCTCTGGACAGTGAATGTATGTACCCTCATGTTCCATAGGTAAAAGAACCGTGTGTGGGGGTGGGGGGGTAAGTCCTTGAGGCTCCTCCCTGTTCTAATTGGGTGAACTGGGAATTTTGAGGCAGGAAGCAGGTCCTGTGTGTCCTTGTTTGCAGGGAGCATGCATTCTGATGGACAAAACGGAAAAGGGGAAGAATGAGCAGCTGCTCAGATCTGTTTGTACTGTGCTGGCTGATTAGCTGTGACCTGCAGATGTGGGTCCCATCCTCGGCTCTGCTCTCTGCCTGCTTATGTCTGACTTGGGGCAAATCACTCGCCTCCGGCCTTCTGTTTGCTTGTTAGTATAATGAGGTGGTGCTTATCTATGTGATCTTTGCGGGCTCCTCTGAAAAGACTCTAGTCCATCCTGGCTTGCAGATAAGGAAACTGAGGCCTGAGGTGTGATGACTTCCTTTAAAGCCACACAGCTAGTTGGGGCCAATCACAGGCCAGATCTCCTGACCCCCACGCATCAGTCCTTGGAAATCCTACTGTAATATGTTCCTTTCCAGAGGCCACAGGTGGGAACTGAGGGAAGTGGGACAATCAGAACATTAAGAATAGCGCAGAAGATGGCACAATGTCCGCATGCCTTGGCACCTGCATTTCACCAATAGGGCCACCTCTTACCTTAGAAGAAGTTCCCACAGAGCTGGTGATCTGGATGCCTGGCCTGGAGCTTAGCTATGGTAAATGGGACCAGAGGGAAGTGATGGCTGTTTGAGGGGGACTTTGTTGACAGCAGCTGGAGATAGCAGCTGACAGAGGAGGAACAGGGAAGAGTGACAGACGGCAGATAGCCGCAGGCCCGCAGGTCAGCCACTGTTGCCCAGGGTTGCCCATCCCCAGGAGCCAACTTCGTATCACAGGATCTGAGTGCTTACCCTGTGGGTTCTTAGTTCGATGTCACGTCTTGATGACAAGATTCCATTCTCTTCCGCATCAGTGTGAGACAGACATCGTAATGAAATTCTAATTAGCCAAATATGGAATGTAAGCCTGGGACTCATTTTATAGAGAAATTTTCTTATGTGAACTACTTTCCCTGATGATAGAGGAGTTGTGACGATGTAACATCAGATAAAGTTTATCTGATTGGCACTTGTAAGAAGGGTTCCCGGCAAATAAGAACTGTTTTTTTGTTGTTGTTGTCCTCCCTTTTGATCTTTCCTTTCCATTACTTTTTTTTTTTTTTGTGTGTCTTGTGAGTGGTCATCTGATTTATAAAAAGATGCAACAAAAAGTAAAATGGTACAAGATAATCAGTTTCAAAACATAAAAAAGTGAGTGTCTTTAGCCATAGCTCAGAACAGAGGAACTGGGTAAGGAGAATTGCTTGTATGAACTGGCAACAGGAAAAGTTGGTAAAGGAGAGCTGAGGAACTCTATTAAGACATAGGAGTGAGGGGCTCCATCATCATCTGGCATTTGCTCAGTGTCATCTATATGGTTAGAGATGTCCATGATGGGAACTCCAGCAATTTTCTGGGTCTGGGTCAGCTGATGCCACAGTGTAACACTCTGAAGTACTTCCATACTGAGCAGTCATCTGCATAGTTTGTCTTGTGTGTATGTGGTAATCATTTGAATCTTGGCTCTTTCGCAATCTTTAGAGCCTCTTGATACTTTCACCCCGGTTTCTCAGTTTCAGCCATTACACAGTCAGTTGTACAACTGGTAAACTTGGCACACAGCCCATCCATCATTGACCGGTCAAGTTTGGCTTAAATAGAAAAGTTGATAACATCGGTACCAACCAGGATGTGGTAAGTCGGCCCAGCTGTGTGTTTATATTGGAAAAAGCAGGAGGGATGTTGGGGGACTTCTCTTTCCTTGAGTGCATGGGATCCTTCTTTTCTTTTTTTTTAGGTTTTAATCTGTCCTTCTCTCAGAGAAGGATCTCAGAGCTAAGCATTCGCTTCCCGGTCACATACTTTCTTGCTTTCTCTTGCTTCCCCATGTTCACATCATGCCCATTTCTCCTTGCTTTTGATTTTCTAATTCACTCTTTGTAGTACCATAAAACTTATTTAAATAAAATGTTGGCCTACTAAGTCATTGATTATTAGTAAGTTCTTTGTTCAAAATTTGAGAGCAAGAAGTATTATGTAAATATATCTTTTTGTTATTTAACTAGTCTTACAACATTTAGCATCAAATTTCTTGAAACATTTAAACAAATTAATCACAAACTGGGGCTTGGGCTCTTTCTTTCTTTTTTTTTTTTTAAGTAATCTCTATACCCAACATGGGACTTGAACTCACAACCCTGAGATCAAGACCTGCACACTCCAGTGACTGAACAAGCCAGGTGCCCTTTGGGCTTTTTGTTTTTAAGTTCCTCAGGTGAGGGGGTGCCTTAGTGGCTCAGAGGTTTAAGCTTCTGCCTTCAGCTCAGGTCATGGTTTCAGGGTCCTGGGGTCGAGCCCTGCATGGGACACTCTGCTCAGCATGGAGCATGATTCCCTCCCTCTCTGCCTACTTGTGATCTCTCTCTCTGTGTCAAATAAATAAATAAAATCTTAAAAAAAAAAAGTTCCTTAAGTGATTCTAATGTGTGACCAGTGTTGAGAACTCTAGCACTGGATAATTCCTTTAAATAGCTCAAGAAATTAATTTTGAAAAGCGAACGAAAAGCCTACATAGATTATGATTGGTGTTAAATTGAGGGGAAAAAAGAGATAAAGAGAAGAAATCAGCTGGAACAGAGTGTAATTAGGTACTCAAATATTTGTTAGATGGATAAATACATTACGGAATGTAGGGTTTGTTGGTTTTTTTGTCTCTTCATAAATATGTCAAATGGGTATATAAATTCAAGAAAGGAGTTTGATATAAAATTGATTAAAATGTTAGAACAGAAGTTTTTTAGAATTTTAGTGTTACTATTTCATGATGCTTTTAAGATGATCTCTCTGTAGATGGTGGGAAGATCTTGTTAGCATATGTTTTTAATTTCTCAAGCTTGAATAATTTAGTCACCGAACAAAGATTTAGAATGAGTTTTGGGAGACACAAGTCCTAGATTATGTCCCCACCTAGCTGGGTCAGAGATTTGAGAGCAGGGGCTGGAGGGAAGAGCTACAAGGACATTTTTGTATACATGCTGATACCTTGGGTGGGAACACTCTTCCCACACTTCCGGTGGCTAGCTCTTTTGTGTCATTTGGATCTCAACTCATTGTTCTATATTTCCTGGTTCATCCAAGTTAAAATACATCCCATTTGTCACTCAACCTTTACTGTGTCCTGTTTTCTTTTTAGCTGTGATCACTATTCATTAATCACTATTTGATCACTGTTCATTAATATAATGTTTGTTTACATATATATTTTCTCATTTCTGCATTAGAATATCTGCTCCTTAAAAGCAGAGACCTTGTCTTTTCTTTTCATGACTGTGTCCCCAGGTCTTAGAGCAGAGCTGGAGTTGCATGATAAATATTTGAGGAATATTTATGGGATATACAGGGACATTTATTCATCTCTGTTGTCCATTGTTTTCAAGAATGGTTGGAAACACACACATACGTGAGCTCACACAAACTTTCTATGTCTTTCAACCTCTATGTAGTGTGCAGATTAGTGCTTAACTATTTTGGTTTTTTGTCTCGATGAAATGGGACATGTTTCATAAATTTCATATGCCCTCTTAGTACTTCTCATCATTACAGAGTGATGGTTCTTGGGGATTCTGCTTCTCGTGGAGATAGTATATAGTGATTTTATAAGTCCATGTATCTGGGAAGGAGTGTTTTACTTCTTGGCAGCTTAGAGAACTTCAATCTTTCCAAATTCTATGTAATTTTCATAGCATTAAAGCTACTAATTTCAGATTATTGGTAAGTTTTAAATGATTAATTCCCAGGTTACTTTGAATTAGTCTTTGTTTGCCATCCCTGATTGCAGCTAGTTAGTAAAGTAGCTAAACTTTTAAACTCTACTTGGTTTTAATTTTGAGTGATGTCACTGCTTCTCTCATGGTTAATGGTTCTTAATTACCTGCAGCTTGTCTGGTTTGCTCATTTATTTTTCTGTGTTCCAACACCTCTTGTGATCTCCCAACTTCTGGCCTTTTGGGGGATTTGTACTTTAACTGGGTTCAGATAGGAAATACCCCTGAGTACAGATATTTTTCTTCTAACTTCACTATCTCCTATTATTAATGTATTACATTGTTGTGGTACATGTGTTACAACTGATGAACCAGAATTCATACAGTATTAATTAAAATCCATGGTTTACATTAGGGTTCACTCCTCTTTCTATAGTTCTGTGGGTCTTGACAAATGTATAATGTTATTTACCTACTGTTGGTATCTTACAGCCTAGTTTCATTGCCTTGAAAAACCCTGTACCTCATCTATTTGTTTCTTCTCCTCTCTCTGCACCCTCCTTGCTCACCCCTCAGCCCGGGATCTTTTTACTGTCTAGAGATTTACCTTTTTAGAGGCACCTGGCTGGCTTAGTTGCTAGGGCATCTGACTCTTGATCTCAGGGTTGTGAGTTCTAGCCACCACATTGGGTATAGAGATGACCTAAAAAATAAATAAAAATTAAAATGTTGGTTAATTTTTACCTTTTCCAGAATGCCATAGAGTTGGAATCATATAGTATTTAGCCTTTGAGACTGGTCCTTCACTTAGCAATATGCATTTAAGGTTTTTCGAAGTCTTGTGGCTTAATAATTCATCTTTTAATTGTCTAATAATCCGTTGTGTGGGTGTGGCACAGTGTACCTGTTCACTTACTGAAGGAGATTGAATTTTTTCAAAGTTTTGGCACTTCAGAGAATAAAGCTGCTGTAAATATCCGTGTGCAGGTTTTTGTGTGGACACTAGTTTTAAGCTCTTTTGGGTAAATACAAAGGAGCACAATTACTGATCTTATAGTGAGAATGTGTTTAGTTCTGTGAGAAACTGCCAAGCTGTCTCACACAGTGCCTCCCATTTTGCATTCTGTCCAAACAGTGAATGAGAGTTCAGTTGTCCCACATCCTTGCTAGCATTTGGTATTACTAGTGCTTTGGATTTTTTATATTCTACGTGATATGTAATAGTACCTTGTTTAAATTTGCAATTTCTTAATGACATACAAAGTTGAGCATCTTTTCAGATCCTTTTTTTTTTCGTTTTTAAAGATTCTATTTATTTATTAACAGCACAAGCATACGGAGAGGTAGCAGCAGGCAGCAGGAGAGGGAAAAAAGCGGGCTCCTCGCTGAGCCGGGGGCCCAGTGTGGATTTCAGTCCCAGGACCTGAGCTAAAGGCAGATGCTTAACTGACTGGGTTTCCCAGCCACCGCTCTTTTCACATTTTTAAATTAGGTTTGATTTCTTGTTGCTACTAAGACATCTTTATATTATATTTCTTATTTTAAGTCCTTTACCATGGCTGTGTTTTGCACATATTTTCTCTACTCTGTGACTGGTCTTTTCATTCTCTCTCTCTTTTTTTTTTTAAGATTTTATTTATTTATTTGTCAGAGAAAGCGAGCGAGAGTGAGCACAAGCAGACAGAGTGGAAGGCAGAGTCAGAGGGTGAAGCAGGCTCCCTGCGGAGCAAGGATCCCAATGTGGGACTCGATCCCAGGACGCTGGGATCATGACCTGAGCCAAAGGCAGCTGCTTAACCAACTGAGCCACCCAGTTGTCCTGTCTTTTTATTCTCTTAACAGTGTCTTTTACAGAGAAGTTTAATTTTAACAAAATCCCTCTCATCAGTTTTTTTCTTTCGTAGATCATGCTTTTGGTTTTATATCTGAAAAGTCATTGCCAAATCCAAGGATCCCTACATTTTTTCTTATGTCATCTTTAAGAAGTTTTGCATTTTACGTTTAGGTTTTGTGAAAGGTGTGAAAAGTTTGTTTTTATTCTTTTCATTTGTTTGTTTTTTCTTATCAATGTCCCATTGTTCGGTTCCATTTGTTGAAGACTGTCCTTGCCATTGAGTTGCCTTTGCCTGTGTGTGTGGATGTTGTTCTGGGCTCTCCACTCTTTTCCAAGCACCTGTCTCTTTTGTCAGGCACCTTCTGTCTTAATCACTATAGCTTTAATGGTAAGTCTTGAGATTGGGTGGTGGCAATCCTCAATTTCCTTTTTTTCCCCGCTCTTTAATATTTTGTTGACTACTCTGGGACTCTTGGTTTTCCAGTTTTCCATCCAAATTTTAGAGTCAACATGTTGCTATCCACAGAATAACTTCCTGGCATTTTGATTGGGATTGCATTGAGTCTGTCGATCAGTTTGGGAAGAACTGACCTCTTAACAGTATTGAGTGTTCTTACCCAAAATTATGGACTTTCTTTCCACTTCACATCTTACCTTGCTTGTTATCTTTCATCAGAATTTTATACTTTTTCTCATATAGATCTTGTGCATATTTCGTTAGATTTGCACCTAAGTATTAATTTTTTTGGTATGCTAATGTAAATGGTCTTGTGTTTTTAACTTCAAATTCCACTTGTACATTGCTGGTATATATAAAAGCAATTGACTTTTTAATTTTTTTAATTAAAATTCAATCTCGTTAACATACAGTGTACTTTTAGTTTCATGGTTAGAATTTCATGATTCATTGGTTGCATACAACACCCAGAGCTCATCCCAACAAGTGCCCTCCTTAATACCCCTCACCCAGTTACCCCAACTTTCCCCTCTCCAGTAACCCTCAGTTTGTTTCCTGTAGTTAAGTCTCTTGTGATTTGCCTCCCTGTCTGTTTCTATTTTTCCTTCCCTTCTCCTATATTCATCTGTTGTTTCTTAAGTTCCACATGTGACTGAAACTATATGGTATTTGTCTTCCTCTAGTTCCATCCATGTCCTTGCAAATGGCAAGATTTTGTTCTTTTTGATGGCTGAGTAATGTGTGTGTGTGTGTGTGTGTGTGTATGTATACCACATCTTTATCCATTCATCTGTTGATGGACATCTGGGCTCTTTCAATAGTTTGACTATAAACATCGGGGTGCTTTTGCCCCTTCAAATCACTTTGTGTACTTTGGATAAACATCTAATAGGGCAATTGCTAAGTCATTGGGTTGTTACATTTTTAACTTTTTGAGGAGCCTCCATACTGTTTTCCAGAGTTGCATTCCCACCAACAGTGTAGGAGGATTCCCCTTTCTCCACATCTTCGCCAACATCTGTTGTTTCCTGACTTGTTAATTTTAGCCATTTTGACTGATATAAGGTGGTGTCTCATTGTGGTTTTGATTTGTATTTCCCTGATGCTGAGTGACGTGGAGCCCTTTTTCATGTGTCTGTTGGCCATTTGGATGTCTTCTTTGGTCTGTTCATGTCTTCTGTCCATTTCTTGACTGGATTTTTTTGTTTTTTGGATGTTGAGTTTGATAAATTCTTTATAAATTTTGAATACTGGCCCTTTGTCTGATACATCATTGGAAAGCAATTGACTTCTGTATTTTAACTGTGTATTGTGCAGACTTGCTATAATCACTTGACTAGTTTCAGGAGGGTGTGGGGTGTGAAGTCTTTGTATTTTCTGTAGACAGTCATGTCATCTGTGAACAAAGTTTTATTCTTTCCCAGGTTGTATACCTTTTGTTTCCTTTTCTTACCTTATTTCATTAGTTTGGCCTTCCAGTATAGTATTGAATAGTAGTAGTAGAAGGGACATCCTTGCCTTGATTCCCTGTCTTCTATTTTCTCAGTATTAATATCATGTTAGCTGTGAATTTTTGGAAACATTCTTTATCAAGTTGAGGAAGTCCTCCTATTCTTAGTTTCCTGAGGGTTAATAATGAAGAGGTGTGGATTTTGTTAAATGTTTTTTTTCCTCCCTTCATTGATATGATCATGTGATTTTCTTTCTGTTGATATGATGGATCACATTGATTTTCTAATGTTGAACATTTTCTAATGTTGCATACCTGGAATAAATCCTACATGACCCTGGTGTATAATTTTTTAATATAGTGTTTGCTTTTATTTGCTAATTTTTGTTGAAGATTTTTGTGTCTGTGTTCATGAGAGATACTAGTTTGTAGTTTCTTTTCTTGTAGTATTGGTTTTGGTGTCAGGGTAATAATGATCTCCTAGAATGATTTAGGAATGATTTAGGAAGTAATCCTTCTAGTTTTACTTTCTGGAAGAGATTTTAGAGAATTGTGTAGTATTCCATAAATGTTTGGTTGAATTTACAGTGATTGGGATTGTTAGCAGTAGCCCTCCCTTCTTTCATCTGATATTAGTAATTTATGTCTTCTACCTTTTTTTCTTTGTTTGACTGGCTAAGGGTCTATCTGTTTTATTGATGTTTTCAAAGAAACAGACTTGGGGTTTATTGATTTAAAAAAAAAAATTCCTGGTTTTAATTACATTGATTTCTGCTCTAATTTTTATTCTTTTTCTACTTCCTTTAGGGTTTTTTTTAATGATTTTATTTGACACAGAGAGAGTCAGTGAGAGAGGGAATACAGGCAGGAGGAATGGGAGATGGAGAAGCAGCCTCCCTGAGCAGGAAGGACCCTAGGACCATGTCCTGAGCCAAAGGCAGATGATTAACCAACTGAACCACCCAGGAGCCCCTCCTTACTTTAGATTTGATTTTGTTGTTGTTGCCTAAAATGGAAGCTTAGATTATTGACTTTAATCTTTTTTTTTCTAATATTTGCATTCAGTACTGTATTTTCCCTTTAAGCAGCATTCCACACATTTTGCTACATTGTATTTTGTTGAGACTGGTCTCCTGTCATTTAGAAGTGTGTCATTTAATCTCCATGTATTTTGGACTTCTTCAACTATCTTCTGTTACTGATTTTTAATTCCATTGCGGTCTGAGAACATACTTGGTATAATTTTTATTTTTAAAAATGTGTTGTGTTTTGTGGCCCAGAATTATTCTGTCTTGATGAGTGTTCCATATGAGCTTAAGAAAATGTGTGTGCACTATTACTGGGCGAAATAATCTGTGTACATCTGTTGTACGGTAATTGATGGTGGTGTTAAGTGTGCCATGTCTGGACTGAATCCTTGTTGCCCTGCTGCTGGATCGGCCCATTAATGATGGAGAAGTGTTGAAGTCACCAGCTGTGATAATGGAATTGTTTATTTCTCCCTGCAGTTCTGTTAGGTTGTGTCTCACCTGTGTTGATCAGGCACACATACCTTAAGGATAATTGTGTCTTCTTGGTCAGTCGATTTCTTTATCATTATGTAATGCTGCTCTTTATGCCTGATAATTTTCCTTCTCTGAAATCTGCTTTGTCTGAAATTCATGTAGCTACACCATTGTTCCTGTGATTAGTGTTACTTTGGATTTTTTTTAATGTATCCTAGCATTTAGCTTGTTGATATTTAAGTTGTTTCATTTTTCATCAAAATATAATTCACAGGGGCGCCTGGGTGGCTCAGTGGGTTAAGCCGCTGCCTTCGGCTCAGGTCATGATCTCAGAGTCCTGGGATCGAGTCCCGCATCGGGCTCTCTGCTCAGCAGAGAGCCTGCTTCCCTCTCTCTCTCTCTGCCTGCCTCTCCATCTACTTGTGATTTCTCTCTGTCAAATAAATAAATAAAAATATTAAAAAATATATATATAATTCACAAAGCATAATAGTTGCCATTTTAAAGTGTACTCTTCTCTGGTTTTTAGTATATTTACTGTGTATATGGTACATACGTCACTTCTGTCTAATTCCAAAATGCTTCCATCACCCGAAAAATAAACCTCTTACTTCCAATTCTCCCCTCCCCTTATTCCCTGGCAATCATGAATCTACTTTCTGTTTTTATGGATTTGCCTTTTCTGGAACATCTCATATCAGTGGAATTGTATAACACGTGACCTTTTGTGTCTGGCTTCCTTTAACCTGAGAGTAGAATGTTTTCAGACTTCACTCGTGTTGTAGCATGTAACATTTTATTCCTTTTTATGGTTGTGTAAGAGGCTCTTCCACATTTTATGTATCCATTCATCAGTTGATGGACGTTGGGTATATACTCTTTTGGCTGTTACGAGCAGCGCTGCTGTACACATTCATGTACAGGTTGTGGCAGGAACATCTGTTGTCAGTTCTGTCGGTGTCATACCCCTAGACGTAGAACTGCTGGGTAATTGTACGTGTGTAACTTCTTGAGGAGCTACCGAGCTGTTTGCTGCCTTAGCCACACTGTTTTACATTCTCACCGACAATACAGGAGGGTTCCAGCTTCTCCGCCTTCTTGCCAGCACTTTTCTTCTTCTTTTTTTTTCTTTTTCTTTTTCTTATTTTACCATAGTTGTCCTAGTGGGTGTGACGTGGCATCTGCATGTGCTTTTGATTCGCATTTCCCCAATGACTAAGGATGTCGAACATCCCGACATGTGCTCTTGACCGTCTGTGTATCATCTTTGGAGAAATGTCTATTCAAAAGTCTTTGGCTTGTTTTTAAATTAGGTTATTTGTCTTTTTGTTGTTGAGTTATAAGAGTATATTTGCATATACTGGTTATTAGACCCTTGTCAGACAAATGATTTGCAGATACTCTCTCCCATTCTGTGGGTTGTCTTTTCACGTTCTCTGTAGTGTCCTTTGACACACGAAAGTTTTTATTTTGATCAAGTTCAGCTTATCTAATATTTCTTATTGCTTTGTGTATCATGTCTAAGAAAGCTTTTCCCGATCCAAAGTCATACAGATTTTCACCTGTTTTCTCTGAGTGTTACAGTTTTGACTCTTACATTTAAATCTTTGATCCATTTTGAGTATTTTTGTGTATGTGTGACGTTGCTGTTCCAAGTTCATTCTTTTGCATGTAGATATTCACTTGTCCCAGTAGTAGGCACTCGAAAAGACTGTCCCCCCCCCCCATTAAATGGTCTTGGCATCCTTGTGAAAAATCAGTTGACCATAAATGTATGGGTTGTAAATACTTTCTTTTTGAATACTTGGGGAATCTACACTATAAAGTAAAACCCATTTCTAAAGTAGTAAAACCATTCTTGGTTAAGTGAAATGGGTCTCTATCATGGCACTGTGAGTTTGGGTTTGCTTTTCACAGCAAACGCTGCCTAACCCAGTATTCACAGATGTTCTGAGTTATTTAGTCATGTGTTATGCAACTTTTGTTTATCTGAGAACAAATGCATAAATGGTAAGTTGAGTACTAATATTACCTAATAGCATTTGTTCACTGAGGCTAAGTTATATGATTTACTTATTTATTTATTTATTTAAGATTTTATTTGAGAGTGAGAGAGTGCAGGAGCAGGAGGAAGGGACAGAGGGAGAAGCAGGCTCCTTGCTCAGCAGAGCGCCTGATGTGGAACTCAAACCCAAGAGACTGGGATCATGACCTGAGCCAAAGGCAGATGCTTAACCACATAGGCACCCCAGTTATACAATTTAGAATGCCATCATGAAGTTCAAGAACTTCAACAACGTGTAACTGAGGCAGGGAAAGTGATCGACCTAAAGGTATACAGTTGATGAGTAGGATGGCCAGGATTATGAACCGAGACCCCCTCCCATGATGTAATACATAACTATGATGTAAGGTCTGAAATTGTCTCCGGAGAGAAAGGTCCAGGCTAATTTGGTCACCAGTGTAAGGAGCAGGTGGCTTTCTGTAGATGACTGTGAAATTACGGTTTTAAATGAAGTCCTTCTCTCTGACACTAGCACGGTCAGTCTTTGGTTGATTAACTAAAAAAGTCAGTTTAAACAAGTACTCTTAGGGAATGGTACATACAGTTTTTAGCATTTTATTTGGAAAAAAATATGTACATTTATTCTCCATTGAAACAGTGCCAGGTCTTTTCTCTGGAAACTGGCCTGCAGATTAGATTTCTGAGTTATCACAGCACTTGGGTCGCTCAATAGGTTAGGCATCTACCTTCGGTTCAGGTCATGACCTCGGGGTCCTGGGATGGAGTCCCACACTGGGCTCCCTGTTCAGCAGGGAATCTCCTCCCATTGCCCCTTTCCCTGCTCATACTGTCTGTCTGTGTCTCAAATAAATAAAAAGAATCTTTAAAAAAAGCTTTCTATGTTGTCTTTTTTTGCATTCAGTTTCAGTTTCTTTAACTGAATTGAGTGAGAATCCTGTGATCACTCCCTCCCTGCCTGGTACTTGGTCATCTCACCCATACCTAACTTAGCAAAAATTTTCTTATTGATTTCTTTGTATCAAATCTTTCCAAAGTAGCTGTGTTAGTTTTCAAAAGAACAGTGATTTTTTTTGCAGTCATATTTTGTTGGTTTACATAGTGTTTAATGAAAAGTAAGTGTAGGTGTCCTTAACTAGTTTGGGAATCATCACATTTGATTCTTGCTGACTAAACAGGTCATGGAGTTAGGGGAATTAGATAGTAATTTATTGCCTCTAAGCATATAAGCCTACCAGGGTATCACAGTATTGTAAATGGGAAACACAGGATAGCTAATCCTGTGAGACCAATACTTGGAAATAGGTTATGAAAGATTTGGAACATCTGTTCAATGGGAAACTCAGCATGCACATAAAATATTAATAGAAATGTATGTGTTTTATGTAAAGACATTCAAGTTATATTTTTAGATGGGAAATTTTTTTTAATAGAATGGGTTTTTATTTTTTATTTTTTTATTCTTTTTTTAAGATTTTATTTATTTATTTGACAGAGAGAGAGAGAGAGAGGTCACAAGGAGGCAGAGAGACAGGCAGAGAGAGGGGGGAAAGTAGGCTCCCGGCTGAGCAGAGAGCCTGATGTGAGGCTTGATCTCAGGACCCTGAGATATGACCTTAGCCGAAGGCAGAGGCTTAACCCACTGAGCCACCCAGGTGCCCCTAGATGGGAAATAGTTTAGAAGAGCATGAATATTTGTGTGTGTGTGTGTGTGTGTGTGTGTGTGTACACATATGTGTGTGTACACACATACATAGAGAAGGTCTGGGGTTTCCATTCAAGATGGTGGCATAGGAGGATCTTGAACTCATCTCTTCTATGAAATACACACTGAATCTATAGCTCCATATGGAAAAATTTCCTGTGGAAAAAACCCTACAACTAGCTGAGTGACTCCTACACATTAGGTGAGTAAGGAAAAAAAACCTATGTTGAAGTAAGAATCAGTCTTGCCATAAACCCCACCCCTGGTACAGCGACCTGGGATTGGGAGGGTACTCAAAACCCCAGGCTTCTCCCTGAGGAGCAAAGGGTTTGAGCCCCACTTCTGGCACCCCAACTTCCAAGTCGTACATCTAAGAGACAAGACCCCAAAACATCCAGCTTTGAAAGCCATCAGAGCTTGCACCTATGAGACCCACAAGGCTATAGCAAACTGAGAAACAGTTCTTAAAGCAGTCCTGCGAGTAGACTGACCCACCCTGGAACTCAGCACAGAAGCAGCAGACTGAAATGGGATCAGATTTCTGTGAAAGAGGCTCATTTGCTTATCTTAAAGCCCTGAGGGGCAGGCATCTAATTTAACGTGGATCTGGGAGCCTAGTAAGGTATTCTCCAAAGATGGAGCTGATGGGTACCATCTTTGCGCTGTCCCTCTACCTCACTTCTGCTTTCTGGTATCTCCTGGAAAGGAGCTTGAATGCTCGTATGATGCCCCGAGGTTTGCAGTTGCTACCCGGGTATACCTCTAGATCACCTGGCTCTAGCGGCTAGCAAGACTCACACTCACGGTAGTGAGTATCACAGTATTTACAACAACCAAGACTTGGAAATAACTAAAGTGTCCACCAATGGGGTGAATGGATAAAGACAATGTGTGTGTATACGATGGAATATTAACCATAAAAAGAAGGAAGTCTTGCCATTTGCAACAACATGGATGGACCTTGAGGATATTGTGCTGAGTGAAATAAGTCAGACAGAGAAAGAGAAATACTGTATGATCTCCCTCACATGTGGAATCTAAAAAACAAAACAAAATGAAGTCATAGAGAACAGATTGGTGGTTGCCAGAGGCGAGGTTGTAGAGGAAAAAGATGAAGGGGTCCAGTGGTATAAACTTCCAGTTAATAAGATAAGCCTTGGGGATGTAATGTACATCATAGTGACTGTAGTAAATAATACTGTGTATTATTGTATATTAATTTTATTATTTTTTATTAGAAATATGTATTATTAGCCCCAGGGTTACAGGTCTGTGAATTGTCTGGCTTACACACTTCCCAGCACTCACCGTAGTACATACCTTCCCCAATGTCCACAACCCCACAACCCTCTCCCTGCACCCCTCCCCCCAGCAACCCTCAGTTTGTTTTGTGAGATTAAGAGTCTCTTATGGTTTGTCTCCCTCCCAATCCAATATTTTTTTTTAAGATTTAATTTATTTATTGGACAGACAGAAATCAAAAGTAGGCAGAGAGGTAGGCAGAGAGAGAGGAGGAAGCAGGATCCCCGTTGAGCAGAGAGCCCGATGTGGCCTCGATTCCAGGACCCTGTGATCATGACCTGAGCCGAAGGCAGAGGCTTTAACCCACTGAGCTACCCAGGTGCCCCCCTCCGAATCCAATCTTGTTTCATTTTTCCTTCCCTACCCCCACACCCCCCACTTTGCCTCTCAAATTCCTCATATCAGGGAGATTGTATGATAATTGTCTTTCTCTGATTATTTCACTCAGCATACCCTCTAGTTCCATCCACGTCATTTCACATGGCAAGATTTCATTTCTTTTGATGGCTGCATAGTATATTATATATATATATATTTTTTAAGATTTTATTTATTTATTTGACAGAGATCACAAGTAGGAAGAGAGGCAGGCAGAGAGAGAGGAGGAAACAGGCTCCCTGCTGAGGAGAGACCTGATGTGGGGCTCGATCCAAGGTCCCTGGAATCATGACCTGAGCCGAAGGCAGAGGCCTTAACTCACTGAGCTACCCAGGTGCCGTATATTATTATATATTTAAAGTTGCTAAAGCTTAATAGTTCTTAGCACAAGAAAAAAATGTTTTTGTTTGGTGATGGATTTTAACTAGTCTTAGGGTGATCATTTCACAACAGATAAAAATATGGAATTTTCATGTTGTACGCCTGAAACTAACATGTGTCCATTATATGTCAGTTTCTTTAAAAAGTAATTGATATTTTATTTTTTTAAAAATTATTTATTTATTAGACAGAGATCACAATTAGGCAGAGAGGCAGGCAGAGAGAGAGACAGGGAAGCAGGCTCCCTGCTGAGCAGAAAGCCCAATGTGGGCTTGAACCCATAACCACTGAACCAGCCAGGCACCCCAAAAGTAATTTATATTTTAAAGAGAAAGACTATGGCACCTGGGTGGCTCAGTCAGTTAAGCGTCTGCCTTCGGTTGAGATCTTGATTTCAGGGTCTTGGAATGAACCCTGGCATCAGGCTCCCAGCTCAGCAGAGAGACAGCTTCTCCCTCTGCCCCTCCTCCCACTTGTTCTCTCTGTCTCTCTCTCTCAAATAAATAAAATCTTAAAAAAAAAAAAAAGTAAAGAGACCAAAACAAAGTCTGGAAGGATGTGAATCGCTGTGTTAAAATTAAGAAGAAAAAGCTGTTTCTATTTTGAGAAGAGCCTCTTTGAAATGTATAATTAAAAGAAATAAAATGCCTGTAGAGTTAGGCAACAGGAGAGAATGGTCTTGGTGAGGGGCCCCCTTTCCCATAATCTTAGGAAGTGAGCAGACCCCCTGATGTCCTGTGTGTGTTCCCCTGCAGTAATACAGCCTCTTATTCTTTCTCTGATCTTATTTTTCTATGTAAAATGTGGTATCAGTGCAATCATTTTTTCTTTCTGGTTTGATTTTCAGGAAGATTTCGACGTCGATCACTTTGTGTCTGACTGTAGGAAGCGTGTCCAGCTGGAGGAACTAAGAGGAGATCTGGAACTCTACTATAAACTTCTTAAAATAGCCATGGTCGAGATCATCAACAAGGATTATGCAGATTTTGTCAACCTTTCCACAAACTTGGTAAACCTGAAATTCACAAGTCCTACACACACACACACACACACACACACACACTTTCTCTCTCCTTCATATTTATTAAAAGGGCAGAGTTTTTAGAAACCTTTCAGTTGATTACCCCACCAACCCCACCAGAAACTAGAAGAAATTACCAATTTCATTAATAAAAGAACTAAACTTTTTGGAATACATTTTTTTGTTTTAGTTTTTATTCATTTAAGGTTGCTCTAGTTTGATTGTTTCAAATTCATTAGTCAACAGTGAAAAGTAAAGGATAATAATACCCAAGAGGTTGTTTTATTAGTTGCTAAGTGATTACCCTGAAGTCTTCCTTGATTTAGACTAATTTGTAGGAGCAAATGTCCACCACTCTTACAATGTTTAATTTACTCCCAGGTATATCTGTTAGCCAGAGCTAGGTTGAGGGAACATTGGCCAATATTGATATTTAAAAAGTTTGGTTTTATAAAAATATAAGAATGATTTGCAGTGAGCTTATCAATTGTTTGTAAAAGCCATTTAGAAATGTTGAATTTTGTTACTTGGCAGAAAAGTCTCCTTGTTGATGCTTCATTTTGTTTTAAATCTGTTTGTCCAGAGAAGCACAGAAAGTTGCAGCTCCATGGGAATTTCAAGAAGCATTAAAATTAATGATGCACATTTGCTTTTGGGAAATATACCACTAAGATAAATATCCCAATAGGATTAAAAACCTAGAAAATTTTACTTCTGTTTAATTTCTATTTTTCTCAAGGCTTATAATAATGTTTAAGAGAGACGTAGCCCGTCAGACTTTCACATCAGCTGGCTGAGTATCATCAATTACAGACAGAGAACTGTTCACCTTCTGTGAAAATTTTTCACATTCATTTAAAATGTCATCTAAAGGCAAATTGTTCTTAAGGAAGCTTTCGTTTCTCCTGACTTCCCTTATTTTTATAGTTTCATGTATTTCAACAGATTTTTTTCATATTCTATGAACAACATTAATGCCCAAATAACACTTCTGTTGTTTAGCTAGTTATGTAGCAAAATACAGTTGTGCCAAAAAAATAACTTAAATCTGGTACTGCTTTGATCGTTAAATAGATACGTCACTATTACTCCTTATCGTGATGTGTTTGTGCCAACCTGGTTTTGCCTTTAGGTTGGCATGGACAAAGCCCTCAATCAACTTTCTGTGCCTTTGGGACAGTTACGAGAAGTTCTGGTAAGTCCCCAATTAATGAAAACAGTCTGCTGTGATGCCTGTTGTCCTCGTTGGCTTTTCTCTAAGAATTCTTTTCATCTGTTAGTTTGGTGGTACTGGTGGTTGTATTTTAATGGTTCATGATTATAATATTCACCTTCAGAAGAGTTGTAAATGATTTTGTTTTTGCATATGCTAAAAACCTAAAAAAACATGTTCGATTTGAAGAAGACATATTCTCAGAGTAGACAACCTTAAAATGTCAGGGGAGAGGAAGCATATTTCCAAATTCAACTTATTAATGCCACTTTGGTCATATGTAAGTGGTTTCTAACTTACGAATGACTTGTATTTTAACAGTTTGTAATCTTGTAAATATCCCCCCCCACCCCACGTAATCTACGTGTGGTTAGGTTCCTGGGCTGATCTACAAAAACTGTGTAATCCCTAATGGAACTGAAGGATAATATAAATAAAATGTAATACTTAATAAATGTTACATTTGCATGTTCTCTCAGAAAAATCTCTGTTGTGGGAATGGGACTCCCCACCTCTAAGCCATTGGGAATAGGAACTCCACCTGGGTGAACAGTGGAGGGGCAGTTGTGGCATCACTTCTTACAGAAAACTGTGCTGCCCTGTCTCCCCTCCCACCCCCCCCCGTCTGTGTCTGGTGCCCTGACTTACGGCCTCTGTCCATTTTGATGCCCTGTCGTAAACTTGTCATAAACGACACCATCCTTCCTTGTGTGTCTCCTCTAGCTTGAGTGGCCTCTTACGTCCCTCCCCTAAGACAGTGCCTGCATCCTAGAGAGAATATAAGGAGAACATAATTTAAGGGAAGACACAGTACATGATTAGAACCAAGAAAAATGCGGAGTGATGGAAATATCAGTACTGAGAAGCCTAGGGGAGGGGCAGGCAGGAAAGAGTTTGTGAAACAGGTAAAAATCTTGAGTTGTGCCTTGAGGTAGCCAATACTTTCCATGGTTTATGTCTCATTTGAATTTTACAAAATCTTGTTAAAGATACTTTTCCTTGGAATGGAAGGAATTTTCATGGTCCGCTGTTGGATTCCACACCAGCCGCTGTGGGGCTCTCCCACTGCCTCCTTGGTGTGCCTCTTCCTCCCAGGGCCTCATAGTGGTGTTGTTTCCCAAGCCTAGCCTTCCTTTGGCCTCCCACTCTTCTCTCGAACCCCCTCCCTGGAGGCAGATTTGCTCTACTCACACAGGCTCCTGTCCCGCCTCACCCCCTGCCATCACCGTATCCCCTCCCTTTTCCATGGCCTGTTTTTATGGCCACTTTGGTCCTGCTCAGCCACAGGCCTGACCTGCCTTTCTGGTCCCAACTCTGAAGCTGTTCTGTGAGATTCTCAGACCACTGAGGGATACGACTATATCTGTCTTCATTGCATCCCTGTAGGCTGCCACAATACTGACGTCCAGGAGGTGTTTCATAATGTTAATGGAGTGAATTAATTCACCTTCCTGTGGAATTTTTGTGATATGCCTACTTCATTCTAGTTGTTTCTTTTAACCTTTGTTTTGGCCCTAATTCCTAATTATCTCTTTATTCATTAGCTTCTGGACATGTTTCTCTACCTCTGTGCTCTGCCTTTTTCTGGTCTTCTGTTCTTCATTCTTGATTCCTGGTATTTCCATACCCACATTTCATCATCATGCATCAGTGCTTTGACATTCTTTCGTTCTCCAAAATATGCAGAATCTAAAGACTTCATCTCAGTGAAGTTGGCCCTCCATTCCTATTTCTGCTTCTCTCCAGAAGGAAGCCTGCAGTGCACATGGCTGTGTGCCTGTCTGACCCTGCCCCTGAGTGTGTGTGCACTTACATCTGCTCCCCATCCCCTCCCCACCTCGGCAGCTGTGTACACATGGCTTTCAGAGTCCGATTCGAGCCCCGTCGCATTTCCAGACTCTCCTGTACTTTGCTTCATATTATCTGTTCTCCATTCTAAGCCCCCTCATCCCCATAACTTTCACTGTATATGTCATTCTTCTTTTGGCCATGCGACCCTGCCTTCGTGTCATTATGCCCCCAGGTCATGAGTCCCCTCAACAGTAACTGTATCTGGTATATCATGTTTTTTTTTTTTTTTTTTTGGTCAATATCTGCATAGTACAGGTGCACAGGTATTAATTTCTGTGGAATTGAATGAGATGTAGGAAATTGATAATGTGACAAAACAATGTCTGTAATACATTTTCTTTATTATTTTTTTAAAGAGTCTCAGGTCATCAGTCAGTGAAGGAATTCGGGCAGTAGATGAACGAATGTGTAAACAAGAGGACATAAGGAAGAAAAAGGTACCCTCCAGTAGATTTCTTTTTTTTTTTTAAAGATTTTATTTATTTATTTGACAGAGAGAAATCACAAGTAGATGGAGAGGCAGGCAGAGAGAGAGAGAGAGGGAAACAGGCTCTCCGCTGAGCAGAGAGCTTGATGTGGGACTCGATCCCAGGACCCTAAGACCATGACCTGAGCCGAAGGCAGTGGCTTAACCCACTGAGCCACTCAGGCGCCCCCTCCAGTAGATTTCTTATGCTGCATGCCAGTTGAAGCCCTCTCCTCTTGTCTCCGTGAACTTGTCAGCACTATTCAGCTTTTTTCTTTTTTTTTTTAAATTTAGCTTTTTTTCAAAGCTCTCACGCATGTGCATTTTATGCATTATGTCACGTTATCTACCTGAAATAAGAAGACAGAATTTCAGAGGTACCCACACGATCTCAAGTCACCCACTTTTTCCAGAACAAGAAACAGTGATAACTGTTGTCGGTGCAGCGCTTGACAGTTAACGACTGTATAAATTGTCAGTGGCCCTGTAAAGAAAATAGGCCTATATTAGAGACTAGGGGAGAAGTGGGCTTTCCAAAGCAAACTCAGGATTCTGCCGTAGGTTTGCTGTTATTTTCTGATCCTGTGTTCTTTATGTTCTGGTGTTCACTTTAATTTTTTCAATTCCCGTAGTTAGCATGCGGTGTTGGCTTAGTTTCAGGTGTGTGAGACAGGCAACGGCTCTGTACATCTGAGGGCTCACCCCGGGAGTGTGCCCCTTAGTGCTATCTCCAGTTCCAAGTGTCCCCGATATCATTCATGATCATAACGATGTAGGGGCACAGCGGGCATTGGGTGTCTGGGCTTCTGACTCTCGCCTGCTGCTCTGTCAATGTTTTCTATGTGTATTATTAGCATATTTGTTAAAATCTCAGTGGGGAGAAGCCTGTTTGAGGGACAGGCTTCTGTTTAATTCGCCTCTGGATCTCCTCACAGCTTTTGTCCAAAGAATGCTTGTTGTGCGCTTCCAGACAAAACAGTAAGCTTTGTGAGAGCAGGGTGTATTTCTTGCTTTATTTTCTCGTGCCCCCCCCACCCCCCGTCAGAATGAATATCGAGCTCCCAGGGGTGTTCATTATTATTATTATTTATTGAATGGATGACTTTGTATTTTTTTGTTCTTTAAGGATGAGAGTTTTCATAATGTCCCTCAACCTCTTTGATAATATTTGTAGTGTAAAAGGTCTTTAATGATTTGGTGCTTGGGCATATAGGTATATGCACATGTAAACTGAGAGGGCCAGTACAATCAGAAGCCAAAGTTAAAACATGAATAAAGGGCCATAAGAAAACAAATGGAGGGGCGCCTGGTGGCTCAGTTGGTTAAACGTCCGACTCTTGATTTTGGCTCAGGTCATGATCTCAGGATCATGAGATTGAGCCCCGCATTGAGCTCTGTGCTCAGCAGGATGTCTGCTCGAGATTCTCTCTCTCCCTCTGCCCCTCCCCTGCACACGCACATGCAGTCTCTCTCTCTCTCAAATAAACAAATCTTTTTAAAAACATAGGAAAGAAATGCCCATAGAAAGATTCAGGATGGGAAAAAAAAGAAATAAGAGTATAGAATATGAGAAAGCAAAGTCTAGGGTTTTTTTTTTTTTTCCTCTATAAACTTGCAATAGAATATGGAAGTATGCTTATTCTAGAACTAAGATTTGCATTCTTGAGAATTCTGAGTTTCATAGAAATATTCAAAATATAGCATGCCCTATATATTTGAAGCTAACTTTTGGTCTTATATTTTCCTGCATTTAGCATGGGAAATAAAGATGATTAAGAGTAAAGATGGTGACGTTTTTTGTTTGCTTAATTTTTATTTTTATAGATGTGTGTGTTGAGGCTTATACAAGTTATTTGATCAGTGGAAAAGATTGAAAAAATCTTAAATTCACAAAGTTCGAAAGAAACCTCTGCACTAGAAGCAAGCAGGTAAGCATTTTTTTTAACTAAGTAGCACATAAATTAATACTTCACATTCAATCTAATTAGGCGGGGATGGCTTAGTTAGAATTCATTTCTGAACAAGAAGAAAATCCAGGTTTGTGGCTAGAATGTAGCTCCAAGAGAGTGGAGAGCATGAAATGGTGAAATCTATAACACGTTCCTATAAACGCTTTGGTTATAGACCACAGTTCCAACACGTCATTATGCTTGCAGTGTAAAAGTATATTTGGAATCACCTTCCCTGAGGACTAGCAAAGTCCGGTTGATCTTTAAGGCATACCTACCATTCATCTTGGTTTTTCTCCATCTCATTTTTTTTCCTAGACATGCCCAGAGTATTACCATTGATGTATTTTGCACCAGCATTATATTATTATGAAACAGTATAGGACATATCCAGTTGAAATTTACAAACAGGAAAGGAAAAACTTATGAAATAGGAAAAAAGATGATGGCTCTCTTTGTTATACTGTGATTGTCTTGTTCCCTTCCTGGTGTGAATTTTTAATCAGCCAGGGTAGATGAGTGACTCAGAAAATGAGTAGTTAGGTCCTGTCAGCACTGTGAGACGCACAGTGGTGCAGTGGGAGTAGCCGGGGCTGGTCCTACACATACCAGCTGGGCTGCCTGCGTCAAGGTCGCCTGGTGCCCTGAGTGCTCTGTTGTGTGACGCTAACAGTCCCTCCCCTTGCAGGCGGAGTTAGGTTTCTAAATTTTAGGAATTAAGGTTTTAGATTTGGAAGGAACTTGAGAGACCATATGCTCCACATGTCTCATGATGGAGATTAAGAACGGACACATCCCAAAGGAAGCGATTCTCTGGTCCTAGGTCTCTGTCCCCTTTCACATCAAGGCATTCAACTAAGTGGTCAGCCTCCACTGTGCTTGTGTCTCTAGCCCGTTGCACTCGTGCTTCTGCCCCGTTCGTCCACACTTAGCAGACAGTCTGCACACGGCCCTTCTGCAGCCCGTGTGTCTCCAGCGGCTCTGCTTCACTGCGGCCCTTGGCAGTGCCTGCAGCCCCTCCAGCCATGTCCACGTTCGGCCCTTGGGGAACTGGCCCTCCAGTGTTCTTCCCGTCTTTGCTGTTGCTGCTGTGCTCATCGGATAGAAACACCTCAGTGAGCTCTGTGTCTACAATCCTGTCCCTTTGCAACACTGTCCTTGATAAACAGACATTGTGCGCTTTCTTGCTCAGAATTACCTTGGAGGACTTTTTTCTCCAGAAGAGCAGCTCTGAGCTCTAGAGTCAGGAAAGCCAGAGCAGCGTCAGCGCACAGTAAATCCATCATGCTCTGCCAGGCTCAGAAATGCCGAGAAAAGGATAAATAGGAAATGCGCATGGGATCAGTCAGTAGAGGTTGGGATTAGGCTTCGGCACTGTTCCTGCCAAGCGCTTGCCTTCCCTCCACACCAGTTCTGATGCTCTGGGACGGGGCACACCATGGCAGGTCTCCAGAGATTTTGGGTTTTCTTACAGTGTGTTTCCTCACTACCTGACTGCCCATCCTCAGATGTGGGATGCCTCATAGAGCCCAGCAGGGGCTTTGGGGCCTTTGTTGTGTGTTTTTTTTTTCTTTCACTGTTCGACTTCCTTTTGAATGGGGTTGACGCTTTCTAATGTGGGGGGCAAGAGGGAAGTGTATCCAGTCCACTTGATGGCAGATGCACTGTGAGTGATTTCTCACCAGCTCCCGGAGCACCGAGCTTGCTCTTTCTGCCGTTGGGTAAATTTAAACTTGGAGTCCGCTGCTCTGAGCGATTTCCCAGGTTGCTGCTAGGCGGTCAGTTTTAGCTGATTGAGGAGACAGCAGTAGTTGGTACTGGGGAGGTACTTGGGAGGGAGAATGAGGCAGGCAGAGAAGAAGAGGGGGCTTCGGGTATGAACGGTAGGACAGGGCAAGAGAGAGGAGGGGGTTAGAGAATGGGAGAAGAAGGGAGAAGAAGGGCACGAATGGGAGAGCCCGAGGAACGTGGAGGAATCATGCAGTTGTACCCACACTGACCTAAAATAGCTCCATCCCCTTGCCTGGGCCCTGTGGCCTGGGCCAGGCTGCGTCAGTGGCTTCTACAACCTCCCCGCTTTTCACCCCTTGCACTGGGGCCTGCTGCACAGACAGTTTGTCATGAAAATTGATGGCGTTCAGGTGCAGGTGCCTGAGCGCTGTAAGGCATGTGGGGCGGTGGGGGTGGCAGGTTTTTAACTTTGGGAATTACATTTCTCTAATTGTCTCTACTAGCCCTCTCTGGACTAGACAGATTTTGGAGAGAATTGCCACAGAATTTAACCAGTTACACTTTCATGCTGTTCAGAGCAAAGGCATGCCTCTTCTGGACAAAGTAAGACCAGCAAGTGTTGGTTTCGATTTTCAATTTGCTGTTTGCGAATTTCCTGAATGATTTTGGTTTGACCTAGCATTGCCCCTGATAATTGCTACTCTACAGGATTTTGAAGCTAGCTTTGAATTTTTTTTTTTCAGTGTCTCCTGCTTGGGACCCTGCTTCCATTATGTCACACTAGATAAATTTTGTGTAAAGACACAAGCGTAGTCTCCAAACTATGCAAGTAAAATTAATTCTGAATTTCATGTAACTTGACACATCATATGATGTAGTCAGAGTTCATTTATCCAAAGCCCTTGACTGGGTTTAAATGCACGTTTGTCAGATTTACTCCATAGCTTAAGAGGCAAATAACTTTTTGTCATTCCGTAATTGTCTAAACTTCACTTTGATGAAGCCAACTTACTTTCAAAGAAATCATAGGGAGGGGACACCTCAGTGGCTCAGTCAGTTAAGCCACTGCCTCTGGCTTAGGTCATGATCCCAGGGTCCTGGGATTGAGTCCCACCTTGGGCTCCTTGCTTGGCAGGAAGCCTGCTTCTCTTTCTGCCTGTGTCTCCTTGTGTGCTTGTGCTCTCTCTCGACAAATAAATAAATAAAAACCTTTAAAAAAAAAGAAAGAAAGCAATCATGGGGAGAAGAGATTCATTGTTATTCTCTAGGAAATGTTGGGATTTTAATCTTACATATATTCTGGTAGAATTAGAGGCTCGCTTTATATATATAACACATATGTATATAAATTATACACATATATTTGAGCTTTTAGAAACTGTGGTACCTGGACCTTCTTTCCTGGTCTCTCTGTTCTTGCAGTGTATAGCCCACATTACGGCCATGCTGCAGCAGTCCCTGGGAGGCCTGCTGCTAGAAGGGCTTCAGACTTCCAATGTGGACATCATACGGCACTGCCTCCAGACTTACGCTACAATTGACAAGACACGGGATGCAGAGGCGTTAGTCGGTCAAGTACTGGTGAAACCATACATGGATGAGGTTTGTGCCCCCATGCACCTCATTCCACAAACACAGAGCATCTAATCTGGCTTTGTTTCTTGACTGGGTTCAAGAGAGCTCAGGGCTCTTCCTTGAAGATGCTCTTAGTTCCTGCTCTTCTGGTTGTAAGAAAAGGTTGGTCCCGCTTGGTGCCCATCAGCATGGCAGGAATCAGGCATGCGCTCTGGTCTCTTCCAGTGATGCCATAACTCAGGGATCATCTTAATTTAGTAGGGGTGAGGGACTTGCCTAGGAAGAAGGTACGGATCAGAACATTTTCAGGTCAATTTCCATTTCCATAAGTTATACGTTAATGAAGTTGCCGAAAAGCGTGACCCCACCAAGGCGCCCGTGCCCACTGGAGGAGCTGGAAGACAGCTCTGTGCGCAGGGAAAGTCTGTGAGGGGAAGCGTATTCGCAGAATTGATGTGGCCTAAGTCTTGAAGACCATGGGGGAGTTTGCCAGGCTAGGAAGGTGGGAGGGAGGGAATATTCAAAGATAAAGGGCTTTGAAGGGCGAGTTAGCGGGGTAGTACCTTAAGTCCAGAACTTGGTTACCCAGTGTTCTTGACCTATAAGGATACAGTAAAATACAGGGAGTCAGTGTATCCTGCCTCTGAGCGGCCGGAGTATGGGATGCACCATGTGAGGCCGCCAGCAATCAGCAGCTTCCAACTTAGAGAGCGTCGGTTTCATCTAGTTCAAGCTGACAGAAGTCATGAATCCAGTCTCAGCATTTGAGGGCTTTCTTCCAGTCACCTGCCAGTGCGAGTGTTCTTTCTGTCTGGTAAGTATAAAGCTACCCACCATGATTTCAGGATGAAAGGCTTCCAGTTTTAAAACGAGACAGTATCCCAGTGATAGAAGTGAAATTGAAGGATTAATTTCAGTAATCTTCTCAGCTTCATTAAGACTACTAAAAGTAAATGATCTGTCAGTTCTTTGTATGTATCCTATTATAGTTCATAGCTCTCTCTGTGGGGGTGAAAAAGATCACATTATTCTTTGTCACTAAATGAAAATATTTTAGTTATTTAATTTATGCCCTTTTCATTGAACTGAATCTAATATGCTAAATTAGGGAAGTACTTTACGTTTCCGTGTCATTAAATGAACTGTGGCCACGTTTGCATTTTAAGTTTGTATGCTTGTCATTCACCTCCTGCAACTCAGCCTCACCAAAAAAAATTAAATACTAAAGCAAAATAAGATGTGTTTTCTTCCATCACTTTCCATCTCAGCCCTTTCCCTGTTCTGGAGACGGTAGAGGATAAGGCCAGGGTGAAGATGATACAGAGCTGTTGTCTGCAGATACAGTATTTTGCTTTTAAGCTCAGAAGGGAAGCAGATGAGTGTGTGTGATGTTTTAGCTTCAGGCCAGTCTCTGTCCCTCAGCCTCTGTGTCCCCTAGGGTTGGAGTAGTATTCCCAAATCCCGGGACCTAGATTTTTATGCCATTGTTACTTACCTCCTGTTGAGAAAGCATACTGAGTGGGGAGGAGGAAGGACGAAGTGCATTTTTAAGGTTTACACGATTCTTTTCTCTGTAGTGTATAGTTCATACTTCTCTTTTAGGTGCTTTAAAAACAAACAAAAACACAAACAAACAAACAAATAAATAAATAAAAATAAAACGCTCTTCCTTCTGCTAGGTGATTGTAGAGCAGATCGTTGAGTCTCATCCAGACGGCCTGAAGATCATGTATGTTAATAAGCTCCTGGAGTTTGTTCCTCACCACTGCCACCTTCTTCGAGAGGTCACAAGAGGAGCCATCTCAAGGTGACGTAAAATGCTGTGTATGCACCTGAGCTCAGTTTAGTGACCACCTGTCACCTCCTCATGTGCCGCTGATCCCTGGCTGTCCTGTCTGACCCGGGAACGTGGGAACGTGTGCTCTTCCCTATTTGTTACCAGTGCTGTGAGGCAGGTGTCACTTGCCTGGGTTTACAGGGAAGGGAATGAAGAGTGGGGATGAATCTCAATGGTGACATTTGTGTGACTCCAGAGCCTCTGCTTTTCTCTTGTCTATACTGTCTCCTTAACCAGGCTCAAAATCAAAATTGGTTTCCTTCCATTATTGTGATGTCATCATCGGTCTAGAAATACCAATTCATTTTAATTCAACATGTTTTATACTGATGGCAATTAAAGTCATGAACGGTTTTCCCTCCCTCTCTTATTTCATTTCCATGGCTTTCCAGTTCTGTTTCATGAATATCCCATTACCTTCCACCATCTCCGTCATCCCAGTCCAGACCTTTGTTGCCTTTTGTTCGAGGGTAGCAGGCTCTCCCCACCTGGTCTCCCAGCTCCACCTGTCCCTCTTCATTGCAGCCCTCAGCTGTCCCACCTGCCCAGAGCTCTTCAGCCTTCCTGAGTCGCTCGTGGCTTCTCATCGCCCACAAAAGAGCATCCAGTCTTCCTGGTGTAACCTGTGACCGTTGGTGCTGGAGTCCTAGTGTTTCTCCGCTGTAGAACTTTCTACTGTGGAACTTTCCCCCATACCACTATGGTTCCTGGCCAGACAGGAGCACTTGACCTTCCCTAACAAACCTGGTACAGAAGATCCCTGACTTCACCTTGGTTCAGTTTATGGTTATTTTGACTTTTTATAATAGTGCAGAAGTGATATGCATTTAGTTTGGATCTTTTTCCAGGCTGGAGATCTACAGTAGGGTCCTCTTTTGTAATGCTGGGCAGGGGCAGCGAGCACAGCCCCCAGGCAAATCACGTAATCACGAGGGTCAGCAACCAACACACTTGAACCGTCCTGTTCTGGCTTTCAGTGCAGTGTTCAGTAAGTTACATGAGATACCAGACACTTTATTGTGAAATAGGCTTTGTGTTAGAGGATTTTGCCCAACTGTGCAATACTGTAAGTGTTCTCAAGACATTTAAGTTTGGCGGGGCTAAGCTCTGATGTTCAGTCGCTTAGGTGTTTTCCATGCATTTTCAACTAAAGAGATTTCCAGCTGAACAATGGGTTTATTAGAAGCCGAGGCCGTCATAAGCCGAGGAACATCTGTCTATACTGTGCGCCTCTGTGTTTTCCTTCATTGCTTCCTGTCTTTGTCTTTCTGTTGTCTTTCTCTTGATCTGTCACTCCACATGAAGCTCCAGTCAAATACAACTTCTTTTTTTTTAGGTTATTTATTTATTTACTTATTAGAGAAAGCATAAGCAGAGGGGGAGGCAAAGAGTGAAGCAGGCTCCCCACTGAGCAGGGAGCCCAATGTGGGACTCAATCCCAGGACCCTGAGATCATGGCCTGAGCCACCCAAGCGCCCCCAGGCTATGGTTATTTCAAGAAAAAGTCCTATTTGTGAATTCTTCATCTAGTGAAGATGAATTAAAATCAGAAAGTCAACTCTGCCACCTTTAAAAACCCAGGAACAGAAAAAAATTCCACGAGCAGGTATAACCCTATCCACAATAAATCACTTTCAATCCAGTCCTGAAAACTAATACAGAGTAGGAAGAAAGCATTACAGAAAAATTTTGTTTTCATTAATCAAGCTGGAAAATAACGGGCCTTACATGAATGCCCTTTAGGAAGACAGTTCTTATAGTTTTATGTTGATAGAAACTCACATTACATTAGAAATGCATGTTAAAACCATGACTGTAGATTAACTACCACTTTCAGTCGTCAGAAGATAAAAAATGGTCAAGAGTCACCCAAACTGAATCCTGGTTCCTCCTGGAAAATGTGTTCCTAAATATTTCCCCCCTGAACTACTGTGCTCTTTCTGTATCTTACATAGCAGACACTGTGATGCACAAACACATCCAGAAGGCCTTTGAGGGCTGACAGCCTGTTGGAACAATGAGGAATTCACCTGGGTTTCTGCCTTTCTGCCGGGCCCAGAAAGTTCTGGGTAACCCAGGTGACGTGTCATGAGAATACATGTGTAGCTCACACCATATGTATTATCTCCTCAGGGTAGACACCAAAATCCATGTTCATATATGAAAATCCGAGATGCGTACAGAAATCAAGAGTGATTCTGTCATCTTGAAAGAAAAACACACTGATGCGCTGGCACATGCCTCGTTTCTCCTTGAGTGACTGCAGGAAGTAGCGATTGCAGTCAGAAATCTCAGAAAGAAAAATTAGAGTAAGGGCAACACCTGAAGTTTATTCCTGAAAATACTTGGAGAACTACTGTGACCAATAAACCAGGGCTTAGTTCATGAGACTATGTCAATGAGCTTATACCATCCCATGTCCTGGTCAAACCCTCATGTCTGGGAGATGGAGGGATGTCTTCATCTTCCAGAGCTACTATTAGGGAAAAAGGTGGAGACCATACTGACTGAGTCCCTACTTCAGCAGGAGAGCCAAAAACACCTTGCCCCTCCATAATCCCAAATGAAAATAAACATCTCGGGGCGCCTGGGTGGTTTAAGCTTCTGCCTTTGGCTGGGATCGAGCCCCACGTCGGGCTCTTTGCTCAGCGGGGAGCCCACTTCCCTCCTTCTCTCTCTGCCTGCCTCTCTGCCTACTTGTAATCTCTGTCTGTCAAATAAATAAAATAAATAAAATCTTTAAAAAAGAAAAGAAAAGAAACATCTCATTTTACTAGTGTTCAGCAGTGACTATGCAGGAGAAATTATTATTATTTTATTATTAGATGATATATTATTATTATTATTATTATTATTGTACTATACTGTTAACCTTTTGAATTCGGACACCTAAAATTTTTAATAAAATATGAAGGCCTTTTTTTTTAAAGATTTTATTTATTTGAAAGACAGAGATCACAACTATGCAGAGAGGCAGGCAGAGAGGGGGAAGCAGGCTCCCCACTGAACAGAGAATCCGATGCAGGACTTGATCCCAGGACCCTGGGATCATGACCTGGGCTGAAGGCAATAGGCTTTAGCCCACTGAGCCACCCAGGCGCCCCATGAAGGCTTTTTTTGTTTTTTTTTTTAAAGATTTTACCTATTTATTTGACAGAGAGATCACAAGTAGGCAGAGAGGCAGGCAGAGAGAGAGAGAGAGGAGGAAGCAGGCTCCCCGCTGAGCAGAGAGCCCGACATGGGACTTGATCCCAGGACCCTGAGATCATGACCTGAGCCGAAGGTAGCGGCTTAACCCACTGAGCCACCCAGGCGCCCCATGAAGGCTTTTTTTAAAGAACAAAACTTCAGACTATATCTTTATCCTATCAGTTCCCACTACAACTGGCTTCTGTCTTGGCCAACATTTAGCCATTCAGATAAAGTCCGTATTTAGTGCTTCGTGTGTATGCATATGTAAAATAAGTGGACAGTCATAAATCTTTAAGATTGTGTATAATAACCGTGAAATAAGGATTCTTGATACACAAGGTTTCGTCTGGGGAAAACAGCTGGAGAACAGTATGCAGTTTTCAAATGACGAAGGGGAAATACGCATTTGGTTATGAGAAAGGGAAGGAGAACAAGACCAAATATTAATAAAAGGGAAAAAAGCTTTTTCTGCCATCTTTCCGTGCCGCAGTAACAGTGTGAACAAATGTCCCACAGATGCCCTCAAGAACATTAACACTGCTGAAAGGGGGGGCGAAGGCCAGGCTCTTAGGAGGCTCTGCACCAAAGTCATCGTCCCGTTTCCTCACTGTGATGACGAAGCATGAGTACATTGGCAAATTTGAAATTATTGATGACCACAGAGCTGGGAAAACTGCTGTGAACCTCACGGGCAAGTTAAACAAGTGTGGCATGACCAGCCCTAGACTTGTATAACTGAAAGATCTAGAAAAGTGGCAGAAGATTTCCATCCCCTCAGTTTGGTTTCACTGCATGGAAAAATTCTTCTGGCATCATGCACCATGAAGAAGGAAGAATCCAGGCAGGAGGGAAAATCCTGAGGTTCCTTTTTCCTAGAAATATAATATACATGGCACGTGAAATGCCTCAATGGGGAAAAAAAATAAGGAAAATAAATTACAGTCAACTAATGTTTGACAAGACTGCCAAACAATTCAATGGGGGTAAGAACAGTATTTTACTCCCAAGCAGCCACATGCAAATAATGAAACAGGAGTCCTGCCTCACACCATACAGAGAAAATAACCCCAAATGCATCAAAGACATAAGTGTAAGCATTAAAATGATAAAGTTCGGGATGCCTCGGTAGCTCAGTTGGTTGGACGGCTGCCTTCTGCTCAGGTCATGATCCCAGTGTTCCCGGATTGAGTCCTGCATCAGGCTCCAAGCTCCACAGAGCTTGCTTCTCCCTCTGACCTTCTCCTCGCTCATGCTCTCTCTCATTGTCTCTTTCTCAAATAAATAAAATCTTTTAAAAAATAAAAATAAAGTAAAATGATAAAGTTTTCAGAAGAAAACACAAAGGTAAATGTTAGTGGTCTTGAATCTAACAACGGCTCCTCAGCCAAACACCAAAGTACAAGCAACTTAAAAAAAATAATAAACAAATAAATGGGACTCAACCAAGATATCCCAGTTTTGTGCTTCCAAGGACCCCATTGACAAAGTCAAAAGACAAGCCACTAAATGGGAGAAAATATTTGCAGGTCATATATAAGGAACATGCATTCAGACTGTGTGAAGAATTCTTACAACTCAAATAAAAAGACAACCAAGTTAAGAAATGAGCAAAGAGGGGCGCCTGGGTGGCTCAGCGGGTTAAGCTGCTGCCTTCCGCTCAGGTCTTGAACTCAGAGTCCTGGGATCGAGCCCCGTGCTTTCTGCTCAGCAGGGAGCCTGCTTCTTCCTCTCTCTCTGCCTGCCTCTCTGCCTGCTTGTGATCTCTCTCAATAAATCTCTCTCAAATAAATAAATAAAATCTCTTAAAAAATGAGCAAAGAACTTGAATATACATTTCTCTAATATTCAAATGTATACATTAATATATAAATGTATATATAAATATATTTTACATGATCATATATTTATATAAACATATTTATGTAAATATATTTACATTCTTAAATATGTATTTAAATATAAATAAAATATGAAATATATAATATATATTTAAAGATACATATAAGGTATATATAAAATATATGGGACAATAAGCACGTGAAAATAAGCTCAACATCACTAATCATTCGGGAAATGCAAATCAAAACCATGGTGAGATACCACCTCCCACCCACGTGGATGGCTACTATCAAAAACCCCAAAAGCAGGTGTTGGAAGGATGTGAAGAGCTGGAACCTGTAAATTGCTGGTGGGCTTGGAAAATGGCACAGCCACATTAGAAATGGTTTAGTAGCTCCTCAAAATGCAGAACACAGAGTTGCCATATGACACACCAATATCACTCCTGTGTATAGAGCCAAGAAAAAAACTATGCCCACACAAAAACTTGTGCATGAAGGTTTAGGGTTTATTCGTAATAGCGAAAAGGTGAGAACAACCCTGATGTTCATCAACTGATGAAGAGATAAATAAAATGTGATCCATCCAGCCTGTGGAATATTATTCAGCCTTGAAAAGGAATAGAATGTTGATATGTGCCACGACACAGAGGAGCCTTGAAAACATTCTGCTGATTGAGAGAAGTCAGTCACAGAAGACCACGTATTGCATAATTTGATTTATATGGAATTTCCAGAATAGCTAAATCTACAGAGACCGAAAGTAGATGAGCGGTTGCCTAAGACTGGTGGTGATGGCTAAAGTTTTCTTTTGAGGATGATGAAAATGTGTAGGTAGTTCAGTATAGTATAGTTAAATATAGTGAAAGCCATTAAATTGTCCACATTAGATGGTGAGTGGTATGGCCTGTGAATTATATCTCAATTAAGCTGTCATCGAAAAATGCAAAGAACTTCTCTATTTATCAAGTACAAAAAGAATGAACTTGATTAAAAACATCAAAAATGGGGAAAATAAAAACAAAATAAGATGGGAGGAATAAAATTATAACTGTTTATCATTAATTTAAATGTGTACAGACTGACTTTTTCTATTAAAGCGCCTATCAGGAGGTTACAGATCCACGCTGTTCAAGAAACATACTTAAAATGCAAAAGGGATTGAGAATGTATCAGGTGAGGAGATACCATGCAAAAGAGAAAGCCGGAATGGCAAAATTTATCGCAGACAAGTTGGGTCTAAAATTATAGGTACTAAGATGAAGAGGGACATTTTTAAAGGCAGTGTTTGGAAAGAAGATGTAAAAGGTATAAGCAGGTATACATCTAACAACATAATACCTGAAGACTCTAAAAATGCAATAACAAGGTAAAATTTTAGCTTTTCAAAAGGGAGTATCTACTAGAAGGAGGGAAAAACAAGGACACACAGAAAATAGACATCCTGGGGCGCCTGGGTGGCTCAGTGGGTTAAAGCCTCTGCCTTCGGCTCAGGTCATGATCCCAGGGTCCTAGGATCGAGCCCCACATCGGTCTCTCTGCTCCGCGGGGAGCCTGCTTTCTCCTCTCTCTCACTCTCTGCCTGCCTCTCTGCCTACTTGTGATCTCTGTCTGTCAAATAAATAAATAAAATCTTTAAAAAAAAAAAGAAAATAGACATCCTTATTTCCCTCGGAAAACATTTCTTTCTTACACCTAAGGAAAGCCATATTTGTAAAGATTAATTGCATACTAGGCAACAAAGGAAACCTTTACAAGCCTTCCAAATTAAAGATTTAAAGAACAGTTCTTTGATCACAATCCGGTAGAATCAGAATTAGATAACCTGGTAACAAAAAATTGAAACTACATAAAAGTTAAGAAATACAGTCTTCAGTCAAAGAAGAAATCATAAGACGACTGAAGAAAATCTTGAAAGCAATGGAAAGGAGACTATTTCATACCAAAACTTACAGAAGACACCAGAAGTTATACTCTAAGGAGACTTTAGTGTCAAATGTCTTCAATTTCAAACATTTTTTTAAATAAAAGAAAGTACTCATTTAAACCCATCAGAAAAGGGCAGCTCAATCCAAAGAAAGGAAGTAGTTATAATAAAGATAAATTTTTAAACTAAAAAAAATTTCAGGGGCAAATAAACTCAAAGTTGTTTCTATGAAAGACTAATGAAATAATAATAATAAAAAAAACTTCACATGCCCTATTAAGGATAAGAGAGGGGGAAGATGGGGTGTGGGAAGAGGTGGGGAGAGGGAAGAGGAATGGGGAAAGGGGTTTTCAGGGAGGAGGGGACAGAGAGAGGGAGAGAGTTGCAAAACAGATAAGGATTGGGAACAGAGATATAAAAGCAAATGCATAATATAAAAGAATCACTAAACTGCAAGGCACTTTATACTAATCAATTTGATAACCTAGAAGAAACGATGATTTCCTAGGAAAACAAAATCATCCAAATGATTCAAGAATGGAAAATTAAGAAGATGAGTTCCAAGATCAGACAGGTTTGCAGCTGGATAACTGTCATTCTACTGTTAAATGGCAACAGGCAATTAAACAATAATAAGTCAATTCACTTGATGAAGCTGAGCACAATTTTAATACCCAAACCTGAGAGGGAGGAACGGGGAAGCTATTAACAAATCTGGCTTAGGACAGATTAGTTAACAGAAACTGAACTAATGTTAGCAAATAACAGAAGTCAGGCATCTATCAAAGGACTATATCCTGAGACCAACTTGGATTCATTCCAGGAAAATAAAGGGAGCTCAAGACCAGAAAATCAATAAGATTTACCTCATCACTAAATTAACTGTGAAAAAACTCTTAAGACCATAGCAATAAATGCATTTGATAAAAAAATAAAGGCACCTGATAAAAGGTGAGCAGCCATTCTTTATAAAAATGAAGATAAAAACAGAAGGACGTTATGCAGGAGGGATTATTAACTGGGAAGCACTAGATCAAGAGGTAGATAAAATGAGCCCATATTTGTTAAACAGTGACAGAGCCCCATGCGTGCGTGGATAGAGGCGAATGAGCTCATAGATGAGCACCAGGCTGTCAACAGGTATTATAGGGACAAAGGCAGCGGTGAGGAGAGGAGAGTCTTAACAACAGGGAAGAAGGTAAAAGGAGGATTGCAGTTAAAAATTGTGCATGATACAAACACATGCAAATAAGACCGGATATTTTCCGGTATATAGTTTTTTAAAACCCTGCACGCACTACTGGAACTACCAACTCTTGCTTTAAGCTCCGCAGCCCTCGCGTGCTTTCCCAGTACCAGGATGCAGGGGTAGATCCTCCGTTGGTGACATCCTATGTCGTACTCCTAAAGGGACAGGTGAAATAGCGCAGGGGCTTGAGGTCGGAACTTAGGCATCGCTGTGCCCACCCCAGCTCCCTGCTCGCCCAGCCCCCACTCTGAAGCGGCGGGCACTTGGAGCTGTTAAGAAGCAGGGATCTGAGCAGTTCTCTGGTTTCCCCTGGAGCCATCTGCATCCATCATATTTCCCACAGCTCTCCCTGAGTGTTTGTGCTGGCTCCCCCTGAGTATTCCTTTAACTCCAGGCATACCCTTCTTATGACAGCACCTAGTACTCCCCGTCACAGTGCTCTGTCTGTCACATGCATCCATTGATCAACTTTGTGCTGGTTGAGGGCTGGAGCCCCCTCCTGTTAACTTCTCAAGTCCGTTTCTAATGCAGCAGCACCTGGCACTTAAGCACCCTGTCAGTACCTGCCAAATGAATGAAATGTACTCAAAACATAGTATGAAGTCTGCGTTCTGAAACTCCTTTTTCGAGCTGTTTGCTATCATTTTCCCAGGCAATTAAAAAAATTTCCAGCCTTGCTGCCAATAACCTGAAGGGGTAAAGGAATGCCGGCATGCCCCATGGGACATGTCACTCTGGATGGTCCTTAGGCAGCATGGACTTAGATAGCGCTCTTCCAAACCCAGCAGGATGGTGGAATGGGTACGTGGCTGAGTGCCTCCCGGGTCTGACCCTGTGTGACGCCACCCGGTGCCTGCAGCTGCCCTCTGGAAGGTGTTGCTTTTGCGGCAGAGCCGGAGGGCACCAAGCATGAGTCTGTCTCCAAAGTCCTGGGCACCACATCACAATGCCTTTCTGAGAAGCAGAATCAAGGACAGTTGCTGATCTTCATTCCTTCCCACCAAAGGTATCTCATACACCATCTTTGGAAGTTGGAGCCAGGGGGTGCCTGGGTGGCTCAGTCGGTTAAGTGTCTGCCTTCAGCTCAGGTCATGATCCCAGGGTCCTGGGATCGAGTCCCAAACATTTGCCTCCCTGCTCAGCGGGGAGCGTGCTTCCCCTTCTCCCTCTGCCATTCCCCCCACTTGTGCTTTCTGGCTCTCTGTGTGTCAAATAAGTGAATAAAATTTTTTTAAAAAGTTTGGGCCATACTCTTTAGCCATTCTACTTTCCCTGGGGTAATTTGCCACCTCCCTGAATTTACCTGAATCTTTCCCAAAATCTACTTATCTTCCAGCCTTCTTGACCATAATGAGTCTATAAATTTTCAATAGACAGTGTGAACTTACACTTGCTAATATTTGCATAACATGCACCTCTTTCGATCTCAAAGAAAAGCTTTGCACCGCAATCGTCTCTAATCTCCAATTAGGTTCTGTTCCGGGATCCCACTGGAATTCTACGCGCCTGTCCCCTAAGATCCCATAAATTGTGGTCCAGTTTCCCAGCCAGCCAAGGAAAGCACATGGGAAATCTTGCTGAAGTATGAGTAAGAGCCAACGAAAGGGAACATATTTATCTGCCTCGAATGCTGGGACCTGAGGAAAGCAAGTTTCATTACAGACAAATCAGGAAGGAGGTGCAGATTGCTTTTTATGTCACTCTGGAGTGGAGGTCTGCCATTGATCATTAAGGCCATTTCCTGCAATGCACTCACCAAAGTGATACTCACTTCGGAGTGGACAAAACTTAGGAAATGGCCAAGGGGAGCTCTGCTTACACTTTACACTCTCAGCATTTATTTGTATTATTTTCTTTGTAGGGCAGTATAGAGACTTGAGACCACATTGAAAAAGCAAAGCTTGTCATCCTGTGGCCTTGGGTCAAGAATAGAGATAGTGCTGCTCATGTCAGTTTCAACCTCCAGTGGCCAAGGGTTTGATCTGATGCTCTTTCAAGTTTTCACCATAGCCTTTCTCAAGCTCAATGGCCAATAATCCCACAGGAGGAGATTTTAGGGCCCTCTCAAACTTCTGTTTTGCTATCTCTCCCCAGCCTGCTTCCTCTGCAAAAGTCACCACTTTGCCTGTGCATCTACCACCTCTTAGAGCCTTTGGAATCAGCCACGAATTGCAGTGCTGATTCCTTCCATGACCACATATTGTTTACAGGAAAACTCTTCTTCGTTATGCCTTGCCAGTCAGAGTGACGGTTTCATCCGCAATCTGGACCAGGTTCGAGAATGTACTACACATAAATGTGAGCAAATGTCTTCTGTATTGAGAGACATGTACAATCTGTAAATGGAATCTATTGAAAAACCAATACATAGGGTACACTTATGTCCTGACCCAGCTGGAAGGAGGCAATTCATTTCTATCTTTCAGAAAATTGGTGTAACACATTGATTTTCATAACAAAGAAAGCAGTTTTGTGTCCTCTACCAAAAGACTGTCATAGTAAGCAATAAATTGCCTCTTTGGGGTGAACAAATTAATAAGATATTTTCTAAATTTCAAAATAACAAAGACAGAACGATGTCTGTAATGCTAAGTGCATCCCCTTAGTTGCAGGGCACTGTGTCATGGACCACCTGAGCAATGACACATGGCGGCCGGTAGTCTGATTTGTACATCAATTCACCTGGCAACCTGTTAAAAGGAAGTCTTGCACATGACAAGCTTTCAATAAGACACTGACAAGATGGCCAGGAAGCCCCCTTAGCTGGCTTTTTCAGGTGTCCAGACATCTAGTCAACCTACCTCACCAACTCATCACCATGCTTACTGGAGTAAACCCAATCTCTTCCTTCCCCCCTGGAGATGGGAGAAGAGCCACTCACACGTTTGTATGGAATTCTCATTCCCCCTCGCTCTGTCCCCACATGGCGCTGTCCGTGTAATAAATAAACAAATCTTTATGTCACCCGGAAGTTTCTGGGTCAAATTACACAACTCGGACAATTTTGGGTCACTACAGCCTTTTGTTTTTCTCTCCACCTTAAGCCTTCTGGGTGACCAACAACTATCTAAAACTCATGTTGCTGCCATATGCTGTTGTTCTGCTTCATCTTCCCAGTAAAGTTCAGTATTTTTCCCTAAAGTTTGGTTTATCAGTATCTCCAGCGTCTATCTCCAGCTAGGGTCCTGATCCCAGGTCCTGGGATCAAGTCCCACTCTGGACTTCCTGCTCTGCGGGAAACCTGCTTCTGCCTCTGCCTCCCATCTCTTATGAATAAATAAAAAAAATCTTTAAAAAAAATTTAAAAAACCATTTCTATCTTCCCACTTTTAAAGATTAATTCAAGGAATTATTGCTATAAATCCAGTGTCCTATCTCTTTCTTAAAAAGTCTTCTCCAGGGCACCTGGGTGTCTCAGTTGATTAAATGTCTGACTCAAAATTTTGGCTCAAGTCATGATCTCAGGGTCATGGGATTGAGCCCTTAGTGAGGACTCTGTGCTCAATGGGGAGTCTGCTTCTCTCCTTTTCCCTTTGCCCCACCCCCCTACTCACATGTGCACACACGTGTTGTCTCTCTCTCTCTCAATAAATAAATAAACAAATCTTTAAAAAGTCTTCTCCAAAGGGAGTTTGACAAATAGTCCAGTAAGGGGCTGGAAGAAAATATTATAAGTTTTATTCATATTTCATGTCATCCATTTAACTGCTTAGCTTTTGCATGCCTTTTATAATAATTTAGTAGAGTAGTAGAGTTTATAATTTATCAAAAATTTGCTTAAATTTGTGCTATGTCCGCAAATATTTTTTGTATGTATGTATGTATGTATTTATGTATTTATTTATTTTTGTGAAAGAGAGGTGCACAGTAATAAAAGGAGATCACTGCTCCAGGGACCCAGATATTTCCCCAAGTCCTGTTTCCTTCCATTCCCTCTGGGCTTCATTAGACCCTCTTAACACCAATCTTGTCCCTAAAACACGCCCTCTGCAGCACCAAGTTCAAATGCTTAACTCGGGCCATCACTGCAGGCTGTACCGGGATGACCTTAGGGAAAAGGGTGGTGGGTCTCACGGGTTAGCTGTGTCACCTCCATGAACAGTCCTTTGTTCTGAACAGCTAGTGCAGCCCACGTTTGCAATCACAGGCTCTGGCACCAGAGTGGGCGTAGATCCCAGCTGGCCCCTCAGTAGCAATATGGCTTTGGGAAAGTTGTGTCATTTCTGGTCCCGACTTAAGGCTCATCCATAACGTGGAGGAGAAGACAGTGTGACCCTCAGTGGGCTGTTGAAAAGATCACGAGATGGTTCGACTCAGGTGCTCCGAGGTACCCAGCACACAGTAGGCCCACAGTAGAACAAAAAGTTGTTCTATTGATCTTATAGTTACTATTACTCATACTAACAAAACTAACTGATCATTTGAGATGATTTTCAAGCGAAGTGTCTTTGCCTGGATTTCTAAGATTAACCTACTTCAAAATGAATTCTGCTCTACTGTGAAAAACGAGCTAACCAGCAGGTTTCTTCTGCATCTTTTCTGAACTTTTTAGGATCCTCTCTAGAGAAAGGTTCTAAAGGAAGGCAAAGTGCAGAAATACTCTTGCTTCAAAGGATGTGTAGGAAATGATTAATTTTGCCAAAAAACAGTGCCTTGAACATAAAAGATATTTGACGAAGCTCACTGTAGACAGTGTATCCCTCCAGGATTCATAAGTTGAAAACTCAATGTCCAAAGGGACATAACTAGGAGATGGGGTCCTTGGGAGATGTTTAGGTCATGAGGGTGGAGTCCTCATGGGCGAGATTAGTGTCTCCATAAGAGAGACCCCAAAGAGATCCCTCGCCTCCTCCACCTTGGAGGTTATAGGGAGAAGATGGTCATCTGTGACCCAGGAAGTGGGCACTTGAACAGACACGGAATCTTCCAGGGTTTTGATCGTAGACTTCCCAGCTTCCAGAATTGAGAGAAATAAGTATGTCTTTAAAGCACCTAGTTTATGGTGCTCTTGTTACATCAGCCCAAACTAAGATAAAGCTTGTCTCTTATACTGAAAAATAACACAAATGTTAACAACAATTTTAAAAAGGAACATTGTGGCCAATGACATGTAATGAACATCATCTCTCCTCTACAGAGCCAAGAGCTTAATTAGTTTCGGGCAACTCAGTAGAGTATGATTAAACCAAAGAGCAGCAAGATGTCTAAATGCTCAAGTCCTCGGCCTCCTACTTTTCTGCCAAAACAAAAGAAAAGCCCTAGGCTGGTTTTGGTTACCACCAAGCACAAAACAGCCAAATTCCAAATTAAAAAGCTCTGGGGTTTACTTGTGGATGTATGGAATTACATAGAAGCTCTCTTTGATCATTCCAAAGGATGTTTCCCTCAAAGGTTACAAATACATCTCAGCCTACCAACCATCTCAGGCCTACCACAAAAATTATATATATACACTTTTAGCATTTTATTTTTTTTTATTTTCTTTTAAAGATTTTATTTATTTATTGTCAGAGAGAAATCACAAGTAGATGGAGAGGCAGGCAGAGAGAGAGAGAGAGGGAAGCAGGCTCCCTGCTGAGCAGAGAGCCTGATGCGGGACTCGATCCCGGGACCCCGAGATCATGACCTGAGCCGAAGGCAGCGGCTTAACCCACTGAGCCACCCAGGCGCCCCACTTTTAGCATTTTAAAATGTGTCTAAATTTCAGTTTCGGATCCAGTTTTGACTATTGTTATGGGCTTAGTTGGATGCCCCCAGATTCCTACGTTGACGTCCTAACACCCAGCATCTCAGAATGTGGCAATATTCAGAGACAGGATTTTTAAAGAGGTGATAAAGGGAAAACGAGCTCACTGGGGGTGGGCACCAAGCCAACAGGACTGGTGTGCTTACAGGAAGAAGAGATTAGGACACAGACAGTACAGACTGAAGGACAATCGTTTGAAGACAGAGTGGAGAACACAGCTATCTGCAAGCCAAGGAGAGACGTTTGAAGAATCGAACCCTACTGCCACCTTGATCTTGGACTTCCAGCGCCCAGAACCATGAGAAAATAAATTGTATGTTGCCTAAGCCACCCGGCTGTTATTTTGTTTACGACAGCCCATGACTCAGAAATTTGAGGACCTCCCCCCCAGACTTTATCCTGAAGTTCTGTTTCAGCTTCAGGGGCTTGTGTAATACTACTGTATCAAGGAGGGAGGCTCCTGCCATTCCCTGCACTGGGTCATTGAGACACTGCACAGCTGTCCCCAGGGCTGGCTACATAATTTACAAGCCCCATGCAAAATGAAGATATAGGGCCCTTTGGGCAAAAACAGGGAGGAAGTGTTTGTTAAAGGTACTAAAATAGAAAGCTCATTTCCTCCATCATCTGTCTTCTGAAGGGGCATGGCTGCTGTTTTCTATTTGCATTTAATGTCATTCCAAGCAAATAAAAATTTTATAATGTGATTATGGGCATGATTTATGCCATTCATCTTCGCAGGGTGCAATGTCAGTGTTAAATAATTCACGCAGGGATTCCACAGCTGGGGCACACCCACGTGCCCTCTTCTTATCAGAACCGTAGAAATCCTGCACAAGACCAGCTCTGCCATCTTTACCTCACCTGGGGACTCACACCTGTTCCACCAACCCTGCTGCCCTCGGCTTCCTGATGAGTACGGAACTTGACAGGATCAGGAGCCAGGGGCTGCCTTTCTTTCCCTTCCCTCCTAAGTCACCACTTCCAAGGCTTGGCTAACACAGGGAGGTGACATGAGTGAGAAAGGACAAGACAGGGTTCTGGGCTGCTCACAAGAGGCCACCGCCTCCTGCCGGTGCTCAGAGCAAGCTCTGGTCTGTAGGGAAGGTGAGCTCCGGTTGACTCGGTCATAGACATCACGTGGTCAGCGAGTCTCGTTGACCACCACTCACGAGGAGTCCATTTCCATGCTGTGCTCACCGGGCAGGGCGAGCAGTACATGCAAATGAGCAGTACAGGCAAGGAATGGTGGATACCCACAGTGGGCTGTCCCCTCCACTATGTACGTGCTCCACTATCCCACCTGTTACGCCCCAATAATGGGTCCATGATTAAAAGAGTGAGACTGATACAAAGCGAAGGTCAAACAAAGCTTTATTTTGCACCAAGCATCAAGAATCAAACTGACCAGCCAGGGCCGCTTTTCTTACAGAGAAGTCAACCCCTCTCTCCTTTACAGACTAGCTTTTAAGGACATAGGCCATGTGGTTGGGCCTGGTCATGCACAGGTGGCCAATGAAATTGTAACACACAGAGAAAGCTGCACAGTGATGCTAGGTGACCAATTGAATTACAACTTACCTTTTAGTAGATATTTGACCTAGCCTATCACCTTGGTTAGGATTTTCGCCCAAAAGACTCACAAAGGGCGGGACCCATACTCCTTGGTAGCTAGGGAGACAGTATGCAGCCCTCCACTGATCAGATGTCTTACCTGGCCTGACCCACCCTTGTATTTGGGCTTTGTTACCTGAGGTTGATTTCCGGGACTTGTTTTTAAGTAAGTCCCCTGGGAGAAGGGGAGCAGGGACAGCTTAAGGGTTAAACAACAAGGTTATTGTGTAACCTCAATGGAAGCCTCTGGCTAAAATATAAAAATATAAAGTAGGTCCTTACACCACCCACTTCGCTCAAAAAACACAAAGTCAAAAATAAAACTGAGTAATTCCTAGACATTGAGAGAGAAGCACACTGACTTCACCTTAGAACCCTTCTGAGGGCGGTGCTTGGCAGGGTAGGGGGGTGTGAGGGGGTTGGGGGTGGATAATGGGACCTCTGAGGGTGTGGCCAAAGGTCAGGGCCATTTGGGAAGGGGCTTTCTGGGGGAGGGGCCCTTCTGGGAGCAAAGCCCTGGGTGGGGGCATTCCCTCTGGGGGCAGGGCTGGGAGCAACCCCAGAAACCTGGCCCACAGAGAAGCTGGTCCTTTCTCTCCCTCTGCCCCCTTTCCCCAGGGACCCCTAGGCTTTGGAGACTAAAGTCAAAATTAAAGCCATATGTCTAAATGGTTCATACTGTGGTTGGGTAGTGTTTTTAACATATTAATTGACTGGTTTTTCTCAGTATTTGTCAAACCTTTCCCAACTCAAGGCTTTCTCTTAAGCAGCAGCGCAAGGCAGGCCGTTCAGTTGGGTCAAGCTGTTTGGTGATTCTTTGTAAAAACCCACCCTCTTGTGCTGCTCAGGAGGGCAGTGTTGCGTCCTAGGATAAACATAAATATATATCAAATGTGTTTACAAGTTATATTTATATGTATACATTCAATTCTCTGTTTACATATATATGTATAAAATAAAAATAAAAATATTGTTTAAAAGGCTGTTTTCCGGGGTGCCTGGTGGCTCGGTGGGTTAAAGCCTCTGCCTTCAGCTCAGGTCATGATCCCAGGGTCCTGGGATGGAGCCCCTCATCGGGCTCTCTGCTCAGCGGGGAGCCTGCTTCTCCCTCTCTCTCTGCCTGCTTCTCTGCCTACTTGTGATCTCTGTCGGTCAAATTAATAAATAAAATCTTTTAAAAAAAATGCTGTGTTGCAGGGAACCTGGGTGGCTCAGTCCTTAAAGCGTCGTTTTTCCACTCAGATCATAATCTTAGCGTCTTGGGATGGAGGCCCACATTGGGCTCCCTGCTCAGCAGGAAGACTTCTTCTCCCTCTCCCACTCCCCTGCTTGTATTCCTGCTCTGTCTCTCTGTCAAATAAATAATTTTTTAAAAAGAAATACTTTATTAAAAAAATATATGTAAAATGCTATTTTGCCCTCTATCCTGGTAAGATTGAACACATTCCTAACAAGAGATCTTTCTTGACTCCGTGATAAAAATATAACATTGTCTTAATGAATCCTCACAACATCCGCCTCCCCAACCCTTCTCAGATATTACAATTAAGGTTCAGTGAAGTCCAAACACTGGGCCTGAGGTAATATATCCAGTATGTGGCCTCTTGGCATAGTCTAGCAGCCCAAATTGGGGGCGAGGGTGTTTGAGTGTCGTTGGCCAGGATGAAAAAGCTGAAAGATGAAAAGAAGGGTAGTCTTGCTTTTTGTCCCAAAAAAAGAAGATTTAGAAAGAAAGAGACCTGTCGCCCAAAGGAGGAGGCTCCCCACTGATCCCGGCTGGGCAGGAGTCAGAGCAGAAGGAAAACTCCCATCACCAAGGAGAATGGGCTTCTCCTTCATACAAAAGCATAGGATCCCTCTCACCTGATATGTTTCTGTCCCATAGTCATCCCCCTGTGCCTGCCCCATAATAGCATTCACAGGAAATGGCTGAGAGATACATTCAACTTGCAGAATTATAGCAAATAAAGTAATCTTTGACCCATCCTGGGAACTTCTGATTACTGGGAGGGGCCAAGCCATCCTAGGGCAAGTGCACTCATTTCAAGAACCAGTAAAATGACTCCAAGAGTATCATAAGGGCTAGTGATCATGACTGGTCCAGAAATATTTCTGGGAGTCCCTTTTAACATCCCTCCCATCATTTCTTCTCATCTCCAAGGGAATGGTACTTAGGTATTCTGAAAGAAATATGCATGACTAGTAAACTGTGTGTGACCCCTGCCGCCTAATTCATCCCTCACCAGCAATTAACACTGATGGTTTGAAGGATGGCTACTCCCCTGGCAGGGCAAGAGCTGAAGCAGAACGTATGGGGCGAGGCGGCTCTTCCCCCTGGATATAAATAATTAAACCCAGTAGCCACCCTTCCTGCCTGGCCACTGTCATTTAGGTATGGCTGATTATCCCTAAATGGGAATGAGATGAGGGCGGGGGTGGGGGAGGGTAGCAGGTGAAGGTCAAAAAAACTACAGTAGCTGCCACTGAGGGTCCAACCTGGCATTAGACTAAGCTCAAGTCCTGATTCCATCATATACGAGCTGTATGAACTTGGAAAACTGAGTTCAACTCTCGAAGCATCTGCTTTGCCCCCCCTTGGAGTGAGAATAGTCAGTAGTATTGACTTCACAGGGCTTGTTAGGAGGATTAAATTAGATACTGTTCATTTAGCACAGTTCCTGGCCTATAGAAGGCACACATAAAAGTTGATTATCATTTTTATGGACCTCCAACTTTAAGCCTTCTATAAAGAACCAAATGATATCTCTGAAAAATACCAACTGCCTACAAGGTTGTAGGGAAAGTGGTATCTATGTTGACCTGATTAGAAAAAAGTGGAAAATCTCTCTTGTTTAAGCCTTGTTGAAATTTTTCTAAACTCTGTCCACTCTTCTGCTTTAGTAATTAGAACAAACGTTGGAGACTCGTGATTTTCTGATAATTGAGTTGCTCGTTGTAACGCAGGGCAATTCGACATTAGTGTTTATTTTAAAAATTACCGCAAATGAAGATAAATGGTGAGACGTGCACTAAATTTGATGAAAATCCTGACGTGAGTGTTTCTTCTTGAGATTCTCTCTCTCTCTTTTTTCTCCTATGATCTGAGAGCGGATTACATTCTACTTGGGTGATGGCTCAGGTCAAATGTGTGGTTTTGCAGGTGCCTAGCCTTTCACAGACAATCTTGGAAGAACCATCATTGTCTCTGTAAGAAAACGGAGGGAAAGATGTGATTTTAACACTCAGCCTACAACAGTTCAACAATCTACCAATGTGAATTTAGAAACGCTGAGCAAGTCCCCCTTCTAGTAATGAATATCTCTCCCGTTTTCTTATAATACCTGAGTTTCTACAACTGAGCAATCTACTCTTTTGTGTAAAACAGCTTCCCAGGATTGTTTCTCCTTTAAACGCAAGTGAACTTTGGGGATGGCACTCAGATCCCTTTCTTTTACTGGACAACTGTGGAGCAGGGGTTGGGTGTGTTTCAAGAGGGAAAATATCCACAAGGGGACAGAAAAAGGACATAAATGTACAAAATCCCATTTTCCAAGAATGTAAAAAGCTAACTTCCAGGGGAGCCTGGGTAGCTCAATTGTTAAGCATCTGCTCTTTGGCTCAGGTCATGATCCCAGGGGCCTGAGAATCCAGCCCCGCATCGGGCTCCCTTCTCAGAGGAAAAACCTGCTTCTCCCTCTCCCACTGCTTGTATTCCCTATCTCATTGTGTCTCTGTCAAATAAATAAATAAAATCTTAAAAAAAATGCGAACTTCCAATATTTATTTTTTTTCCTTTGCTCTAAATATCTCAATGTTCACTTGTTGAAAGCAATTGATTGAAGCCCTGGGAAGAAGTGGTAGATTGAATCACTCATCAGAGTTGTTTGTGCTGCTTTGCAGGGGTCTGGCTGCACTAAATTATTTCAAGAAGTATTATCTAAGTCACTCAGAAGAATCCATTTACCTATTTCATTTTCTTTTTTTGAAGAGAATCTTTTTTTTTTAAAGATTTTATTTATTTGTCAGAGAGAGAGAGGGAGCAAGAGCGAGCACAGGCAGACAGAGTGACAGGCAGAGACTGAGGGAGAAGCAGGCTCCCTGCCGAGCAAGGAGCCTGATGTGGGACTTGATCCCAGGACGCTGGGATCATGGCCTGAGCCGAAGGCAGCTGCTTAACCAACTGAGCCATCCAGGCGTCCCCCTATTTCATTTTCTGTGGTTTTTGATCCTTACCCCAAATTCTCACAGGCCTCCGCAGCTGGCACAGAGTCCACTCCCATAACTATAATCGCTGTCCCATACTCTCACCTCTATCATACATCATACATACCTGATAAAACCCCACCCTGGTAAAAACCCAACCTTCTGTCCACCCTATGTCTGCCCCTGGCAGCTGAAGGTGGTTGGTGAGAAAAGCAACAATGCTGGAAGCTTTCACATTAAATTCTTTTTTTTTTTTTAAGATTTTATTTATTTATTTGACAGAGAGAGATCACAGTAGGAGAGAGGAAGGGAAGAGATCACAGAAAGTGGAAGGGAAGCAGGCGCCCTGCTGAGCAGAGAGCCCAATGTGGGACTGGATCCCAGGACCCTGAGATCATGACCTGAGCCGAAGGCAGCGGCTTAACCCACTGAGCCTACCAGGCGCCCCTTTTACATTAAATTCTCAGCCACAAATCCAAGTATGTTTCTCTGACCGACAGAATCTCCATTCTTCTCGTGAAATATTTTGACTATTTCACATCTTCTTTCCTCCAACCTTAAGCCAGGGCTTCTCAACACTGGCCACACTTTTGAATCACCTGGAAGACTTTAAAACACAGGAGTGCCCACCTCCAAATGACCTGATCTAATTGGTGTAGAACCAATTAGATTAATATCCAATTGGGGTCTGGATATAAGTGTGCTTTTAAAATTCTCCCAGTGATTCTAATGTACAGCCATTTTGTTCAGAGTGAGAATTGAACACCTTCCATCAGATACAGCTGATGACCGACCATTCTGATGACTTCTCTGAGAAAAGTAAATTGAGGGCACCTGGGTGGCTTCAGCTCAGATAATGGTCTCAGGGTCTCGGGCTCTCGCATCAGGCTCTCTGCTCAGCAGGAAACCTGCTTCTCCCTCTTCCTCTGCCTGCCTCTCTGCCTACTTGTGATCTCTCTCTCTCTTTTCTCTCTGTGTCAAATAAATAAATGAATAAAATATTTTAAAAAAAGAATGAAAAACAAACTGGGTGTGTGTCTAGTTGGCTAAGTGGTTAAGCGTATGAATCTTGGCTCAGGTCATGAGCTCAGGGTTATGGAGTCGAGCCCCACGTCAGGCTCCATGCTCAGTGGGGAATCTGATTGAGATTCTCTCCCTCTCCTTCTGTCTCTTCCCCCTGCATGTGTGTGCTCCTGCTCTCTCTCTCTCTCTCTCTCTCAAATAAATCTTGAAAAGAAAAATCGGTAAGGAAAGAAGACCCACAGAATCCCACTAAGTTTACCTGGGTGGAACCCTTACTCCAATCCCTTATGAGTGAGGACAAGCCCCTCCACTTGGGGTTTATTCTCATTTCCCTGATCTCTGAGTATGAATGTGCTCCAGGACCCAACCTCAGACTTCTCCTCTGTCTACACTGAGTCCTTGGTGACTGTCCCTCTTCTACCATCTATCTCCTAATGACTCCACATCTCCACCTCCAGTCCAGACCTGGATTTTGAGCTTTCTTCCACTGCCTGCTTTCCAGATCTACCTAGATGAGTTAAACCCAACATGTTCAAAACCAAGCTCTTATTCTTCTCGAGCTCTGCTGGTCTTGCAATAGCTCAAACAGGAAACTGTAGAGTCATTCTTGATTCATCTCTTTCTTTCACTGCCCACGTTTAATTCTTTGGTAGAAGCTGTGGATTCTATCTTCAAAATATATTCTAAATCTGACCAGTTCTCCACATTTCAGTTACTCCCACTGTGGTCCAAAACACCGTCTTCTATGAGTTATTGTAATAGTCTTCTATCTGGTCTTCTGGATTCCATATTTGCTCTGTTCTAGTTTATTTTCCACTCAGCAGTTAAAGCAATCCGTTTAAGACAAAAGTCAGACCTTGTTATTTCTCTGCTCTAAGATCTCCAATGGCTCCCCACTTCACTCAATACAAAATTCAGTCTTACAAAATTTAACACTCAACTTCCTTCTCAATGCATCTCCTACCTCTTCACTCAGCTGTCTCTGCCTCCGCTCACCAGCCTCCTTAGTGTTTAACAGAGTACAGCAAGTGCGTGCCTTTCTTGGGGCGTTGCACTTGTTTCCTCTTCTTAAATGTACCCGTCTTGTTCTCTGAATCCACTCAAGGATCTGCCAATGTCTTATCAGAGTAATCTCCCCTAACTGCACACACAGCCAGCACCAGCACCATCACAATCAATATAGTTTCTGTCCCTCTCTACTTTTGACTTCTTATCAACAGCTGACATATTATATATTTATTTATTTACTGTCTGTTCTCTCTCTTCTATTTGAATGCATGTGCTATAAAAATGGTATTTGTGGGTTTTTTTCCTTATTTATTCTGTGTTCAGAAGAGGATTTGATACATAATACTCAGTACATAATTGTTGAACGAATGAATGAATGAATGAATGAATCAATGGAAATATCAGGTTATCTCAATCATAAGAGAGATTTCTCTCAAGCATTTTCTATAGTATTGCCCTATTTCATTCTCTGCATCTCTGGGTTGATTAGTAGATAAAATCATCATGTAAAATCAGTTTGAGCAAGGTTGGATCCTTAAGCTTCTATGTCACCTAGGACTCCAAATGTCACGGTGTACCATGCACATTTGCCTCCAGCCTTCTCCCCCATATTTTGGTCATGGTTCAGCAGCTGTGGCATCGTTCAGCTTTCTTTTCCCCTCCCCTGTCTCAGTTCCAGGAGGTCCTCCTTGGCTTTGGGCCCCCTCCCTGTGGGTGATGAAGGCAATGTAGGGAGAAGCAGCAGCTTCCCTGACTCACCCCTGCTTTCTCCATTCATACTGATCCAGTAACGCATAGCCTGTGCAGTACACGGCTGGCCAGGTCAGTCTCTGCCACCTTAGGACCTCATTTTTGTTCCCTGCGGCAGCTTGGCCATTTGCAAAATCAGAAATTGTAAAAGTACAAACAGGAGACAATATGCCATATTTTATGGATTTTAAGATGCCCCTCCCCTCCCATTTTCTTTCACATCTCCAATGTCAGGAATTGTCTTATAGTTGGGGCTGAGCAATTGGAAGTCCCTATAAAGTTACCACAGCTTGACCCTGGGCCATGTGGTTATTGCTCCTAGGGCACAACTGATCATCTACATCCCTTGGCATGCCAAGCCACAGGCCTTTTGAGGACCATTTAAAGAAAGAAAATAAACTGGTTATTATATGAAAATCTCAGATAAGGAAAAAAAAAAGAAAAAAGAAAAAGAGAAACCCTACCAGCATCAAACCAAGCAGAATGGATGACCTCAGAATACTTTTATAAGAAGTGTAGCATGCAAAACAATCTTGAGAAAGGAGAACAAAGCTGGAGGTATCAGTTTCTTGGATTTCAAGATATACTACAAAGTTATAGTAATCAAAACAGTAGGGTACTGGGATAAAATATACGCATAAATCAATGGAAACAGGATAGAGAGCCCAGAAATAAATCCACAATTATATGGTCAATTAATCTTTGACAAAGGAGGCAAGTATATGTAACAGAAGAAAGTCTCCTCAAAAACAGTGTTGGGAAAACTGGAGAGCCATTTGCAAAAGAATGAAACTAGACCACATTCTTTTACCATACACGTAAAGAAACTCAAAATGGATCAAAGATCTAAATGTGAAGTGTGAGGTGTGCCTGTCTTGCTCAGCCTTTACAGCATGTGACTCTTATTCTTGAGGCTGTGAGTTTAGGTCCCACATTCAGTGTAAAGCTTACTTAAAAAAAAAAATTAAATGAATAAATGAGAGCCCTGAAACCATAAAACTCCTAAAAGACAATAAGCAGTAATCACTTGGAGATTGGTTTTAGCAACATTATTTGTGGGTATGTCTGCTTAGGCAAGGGAAACAAGAACAAAAATAAATTATTAAGACTACAACAAAATAAAAAGCTTTTGCACAGTAAGGGAAACCCGCAACAAAACCAAAAGGGAACCTACAGAATGGGAGAATACAGTGGTGAATGATAAATAAAATAAAGAATTAATAACCAAAATATGTAAAGAACACACACACACACACACACACACACCAAACCCCAAAAAAACCCAAACCCCAACATATAATCCAATTGAAAAATGGGCAGAGGACTTAATAGACATTTTTCTAAAAAATACATACAGACACCCAATAAACATGTGAAAAGATGCTCAATATCACTCATCATCAGGAAAATAAAATCAAAACCACAGGGAGATGTATCACCTTATACTTGTCAGAATTGCTAGTATTAAAAAGACAAGAAAGAACAAGTGTTGGCCAGGATGTGGAGAAAAAGGAACCTCTGTACATTTTTAGTGGGAATGTAAATTGGTGCAACAACTGTGGAAAACAGTATGGAGGTTCCTCAAAAAATTAAAAATAGATTTACCATATGCTTTAGTAATTCTAGTACTTGATATTTACCCAAAGGAAATAAAAACACTTGATTCAAAAAGATATATGCCCTCCTAGGTTTTCTGCAGCACTATTTATAATAGCCAGTATATGGAAGCAGTTCAGGTGTTTATCAGTAGATGAATGGGTAAAGATATGGTGTATATAGATATATAATGGAATATTATCCAGCTATAAAAAAGAATGAGATCTTGCTATTTGTGACAATATGGCTGGATCTAGAAGGTATTAGGTTAAGAGAAATAAGTCAGACCGAGAAAGGCAAATACCATATGATTTCACTTCCTTTTTTTTTTTCTTTTTAAGATTTTATTTATTTATTTGAAAGAGAGAGAGATCACAAGTAGGCAGAGAGACAGGCAGAGAGGCAGGTGAAGCAGGGTCCCCACAGAGCAGAGAGCCCGACTTGGGCCTCGCTTCCAGGAACATGGTATCATGACCTGAGCCAAAGACAGAGGCTTTAACCCACTAAGCCACCCAGGGGCCCCTGTAATTTCACGTCTATATGGAATATAAAAAAAGAAACAAGTGAACAGACAAAAAAAAACAAAACAAAACAAAAATAGACTCTTAAATACAAAGAACAAACTGGTGGTTATGGGAGGGAAGGTGGATGGGGGATGGGTGAAATAGGTGAAGGGGATTAAGAGGTACAAATTTCCTGTTATAAAATAAATAAAATAATTTCCTGTTCTCATCTGGAGATGAAAAGTACAGCATTGGGAATACATCCAATGATATTATAATAAGTTTATATGGTGACGTGATGATATACTTATTGTGGTGATCACTGAGTAATGTATAGAATTGTCAAATTACTATGTTGTACACCTGAAACTAATTTAACATTGAATGTCAGGTATATGTCTAATAATAATTTTTTAAGTGCAGCATGACGAAAGCTCTGGGTGGCTCAGAGGAACATATTGTGAGAAAAATCTGGGCACTGAAATCTCTCAGTTAGAAAGTAAATAAAAGTAATGAGATTCTTAATGTGAGGTTTGGAAAAACGTTAACCAAAAATTTTAACTTTTATTTTATGTATGCATTAAGGCCATATGTAATAAAAATCTGTCTAAATACTTACCAAAGAGCTTTTTGAATACATTTAAATTAAAATATTAATGAAAAGAAAACATTGTATCATAGTTTGAATGGTAGCATTTTTTGTTTCTTTTTAAACTATACCAGGAAAGGAGGCCAAGACTCAATGAAATATGGCTATTATCCCCAGTTTCACAAGAGCATGAACCTCTCTGGCTTAACAAAGCCTAAGGAATCTACTACAGAAATGGGTTGTTCTTACTACCCTGGAGCCTTTTGTGCAGACTATGAACCAAAAGCTCAATATTAATCTTAAAATTAATTATATTACAAAGTTGTATTATTTGGAAGACTCAAAGTTAAAAGATCTCAGTATAATGCTGGTTCTATAATTATCCTCCCAGAAAACATTACTTGTAAAACTTAATGATGTAGAACCATAATCATAGCATCGAGTAGGAGGTTGCCAAGCAGATGGGAAAGTTTTTTGGTTTTTGTTTTCCAGTTGTTTTCTTCCCTTTCCTCCCCTCCTTTCACAAGGAGAATCAGCCACCTGTTTTTTTTTTTTTAAGATTTTATTTATTTATTTGACAGAGAGAAATCACAAGTAGATGGAGATGCAGGCAGAGAGAGAGAGAGGAAAGCAGGCTCTCTGCTGAGCAGAGAGCCCGATGCGGGACTCGATCCCAGGACTCTGAGATCATGACCTGAGCCGAAGGCAGCGGCTTAACCCACTGAGCCACCCAGGCGCCCCCAGCCACCTGTTTTTAAAGGCTGAAGTATTTTTACTGTTCTTGGTCGGAAACATTTGTTTAAACAAAGTAGCACTTGGTTGCTAAACCCTTGATTCTAAATGGACATAGCCATCTCATTTTTGTTGGGCCAGGGTTTGGATAACAATTTGATTTCCCAGTCTGTTTCTTTTGTGACCATATAATCCTCTCCCAGTGTTGCATGCTCTGTGAGCTACAAGCACTTGAGAGCTCATAAGCACAAAGACTCTAAGGTTTCTTTGGGATTAGCACCATACAAATGCAGATTTGGCACAATGGAAGACTGATTCCATCCTTGTAACTGTTACTACTCTACTTCCTGCTTCCTCTGGGTAGCAAAGCAAGCCACTGTTTTTAAAATACACACTTTAGCTGCTGACTTTTCATTGGCTGCCTGTAGAAAAGAAGGAGTTCTTGCCTATGTATTTCAGTGTTTTGATCCCTTTCAATTATTTTTTAAAATATATGTCATTAAATTTTACAGGAGTATTACAGAATTCCTAATTGCAGAATTTGAACTTGAGCTACACAATCTTACTTTTCATCTTTAATCTATGTGTCAGTGACCTTTTTAAGTCTGATTACCTGTATGAACTCTCTTCAGAATCTTTCCCTGGTTAACACAGTATAGAGAAGTGCTGGAAACCAGTTCTTTTCTGTGACACAATTCTTCCAACGGTGTTGAAATGCTTTGCAAACAATTTCACGTATATCAGCCAATTCATATACAAAGCAATGTCATGTGAATCCTTTCCTTTTTATATATCATCTTTCAGTGATGATCAGGAATTCATGCTGGTACAGAGACTCTGGTTTGGGAGGAGAAAACAGGAACTTGCGAGGGGAGGGCGAGAGCAGAAGCTGCTCACCTGCTGTTAGAACGACCTTAGCTGGTGGTACCAACATCTTCACCCTTTATGCATCTGCATCCTTTATGCATGAAATAGCAATATGCCTTTCCCTTTCGTGTCATCCTTATTTAGTTAATACCCAGTAGGATTTGCAAGCCCTTCACATCTCTGTGGATTTATTTTATTTCAGAGTGCAAGTGACTTTATGGCCCAATTACCATCATTGTGACTTATTGCATTAGTGTGGGAGGGAGAGAGGAGCAAGAAACGCCTGATCACGTGTATCGTCATCAATGGAATGAGTGCCACGCACTCCTGGCCAAGGCAGAGGGATGGATGAAACCTTTCTGATCTATTGTTTATCAGAACACTGAAGCCTGGGTGATTGTGCCGTACTTTAACAGACAAGTGTGTCAAATGTATGGGTGAAGATGTTGCAGGGGTGGTGTTAGAGTAATTAATATTTGGAAGGTAATGAATATTTTGATTTTAAAGATGTCAAAGGTCAAAGACGGAAGGAATGACTAAGATCAGATGTTGACCCCCTCAAATTACAGGGTATTGAAGCGAGACTGAGTCACCACCTGACCCCAGGAATGAACCAGCGAGGAGGGCTCCTTATTAGAGCAAGGCTCCCGGAAGCCAGATAGCCCTTGTGCTTGCAAGAGCTCAAGGTACAGCCGGCTGTGGAGCATCGAAGCAGCAGCAGCCACAGCAGCCACGGGAATCGCCCGGCGCCTACCTGGAATTTCCGCAGCGCCTGGTTCAGAACCACCGGGGCGGACAGCTCCCCGCCGCCGCCGGCGCCGACTGCGGAAGGGACCTAGAGCGCGGGCTTCACGCTCCGTGAGCTGGCTGGGGCAGCGGGAAGACCGGCTGCGTCCCCCCCAACCCCCGACACCCACTGGGTTCCTCCCTTCCCCCTGCGGGGCCGCGCGGGGCCTGCGGGTGGCCGACCCGGGCCACACGTCCCGCAGGCGAGGAAGCCACCGGCCGCCCTCCCCCCTGCCGCCAACGCCGCCGCAGCTGCTCTCCTCGCCCCGCTCGGCCAAGGGGTGTGGGGCTTGCCACGTGCGGGCCCCGCCCCGGCCTGCTCCCCATTGGCCGGCGGGCGGGCCGCAGGTGCGAGGAGGCGGGTCCGTCTCTGGCGGCTCGCGCCCCGGAAGGTCGGCCAGGGAGCGCGGGGTGCGGCGGGAGGGCGCGGGGGGACGCAGCGGGCGCCGAGGAGACGCAGCGGCGGCGGTAGCGGCGGCACCTGGGCCCGGCCGCAGCCCCTGCCTCCCGCCCTCGCGCCCTCGCGCCCTGCGTCCCTCCGCGGCCTGCAGCCTGCGGCGCCCGAGCTCCGAGGGCGCTTCCTCGGGCGCTGGGCCCTAGGCGGCCAAGATGGCGGTCCGGCCGGGCTTGGGGCGGCAGGCGCTGTGCTGCGGGCTGCGCTGGTGGGGGGCGGCGGGCCGCGGCGCGGGCCTGGTGCCCGGCGCGTGCGGCTGGGAGGCGCTCTGGGGGCGGGCGCGCGGGCGGCGGCCGGGGCCATGACCCAGGTCGGCGGGAGCGCGCGGAGGAGGGCGCCGGCGCTGCTCGAGGCGGCCCTCGCGGGCCAAGAGAGCCTGCACATCTGGGACGAAGTGTTCGGCGAGTCCGGCCCGGACAGCGGCGGGAACGCCTTCTACAGCACGTCCGCCGCCTCGCGCTCCTCCTCGGACGCCGAACACGAGCGCCCCGGCCCCCCCCGCTGCCTCCCGACGCCCCCGAAGGGCCGGAGTCCGACGAGGACGAGGCCAGCGCGGGTTGGAGTGCCACGCTGCGGGACCGCCCGCCCCCGCGCTTCGTGGACACTGGCGGTAAGGCGAGGCCCGCGGGGGAGGGGGCGGCCTGGGGAGGCGTGAGTGCGGGGCTGGGAGAACTCCAGACGCTCCGCGGGCCAGCTGCTTGAGGGCGGCTTTTCGGTCAGCACCCAGATGGGACCCTGGCAGCGGGGATTTGAAGTGGGAGAATCAATCTGGTTGTGTGGTGGTGGTTGGTGGGGGCCGCTCCGACTTCCCCGCGGATGTAGAGGATGAGGCGGAGGCCCAGGTGGCACCCTGCCGCTGGCAAGGACCCAAGGGGGGGGCCTTCCCTCCCTTGCTGGGAGTGTCCAACCCAGTCACACCTGTGGGGTTGCTCGTTAGGGGTGCATTTGAGTTAGGTTCCTAAAGCCCGATGCAGCTTGTGTGTGTATGTGTGTGTGTGTGTCTGTGTGTCTGTGTCTGTGTGTGTTTGTTGCGGGTGGGGGGTACGTAAATCGTTTTGTGTGGATGGCCCCAGAGCAGCGTTACCCAGGTGTCAGGGGTGGGGCAGCCACCCTTTGGAAGGAGGCCTAGTGCGAGCCGGGACGTCTTCACTGGCTCGTGTTTTCTCCAGTGAATCTGACCAACTTTGTCCATCCCTTTCAGGATCACTTGCTGAGAGCAGAGAAGAGTGAGAGGACCAGTTATCAGCGTTAAGCTGTCTTCTCTCGCTCCAGAAGGCACTTGTGTGTTCTGCTTACCGACACGGTCATGGTCAAGCCCCTGATATCTGGAGGTCGCAGGCCTGCTGGTGGTTGTGGCTGCTTGAAATCCTCCTTTACTGCCTACTTTTTGGGAAGGTAATTCTGACACGTCTCTGCTTAGCCTGCAGAAGCTCTGCGGCCTCTGCCCTCTGGGAGAGGTGGAGACCAGCCAGCAGTCCCACCTGTCCCCTGATGCTTTCTGTTCCTTGCTCGACAGCCTACTGTGGCAGGCCCTTGATTCTGCACACCATTTTCTTGTGTTGAAGAGTGTGCAACCAGTGTATTGGAGGACCAGGGAGTGGCCATACTGGACCCAATGCCGCTCTCCCTGTGGCTCTCCATGATTGTTGTTCAACCATAAGAGGGCAGGCCAAAGGGAACCCTGGCTGGTGCCTGGGCTAGGATCTGGACCTTGTGCCACAGCCTGCTCGTAGGCTGATTGGGTTGGCTGGACTCTCTCAGCAGGGAGTGGTCTGCAGACCTCCCACAGCCAGGCTGCAGTGTGGACACCCTGAGCTACAGCTGGGCTCTAGGGTCCGAGTCAACTGTGCTGTGTTTTGGAATGGGTGAATTTAACATATTCTCATTTAGGCTTCCGTTCAGAGTTTGGGAATTTTGAAAGTCACATCACCCTGCATAATCCTTTTAAAGCCCATACATTTCCCAGAATGTCATAAGGGTTTCCAGCCCCAGATGGCTGTTTTCCATTCAATTAGCTCTTTAAGAATTGTACATACCCAGAGCTCTGGTTTGGCAGACTTGATGCTGTGAGTGCTGTGATCCAGTTTTTGATCTTGGAACATGAGAGACATGTCCTCTTGTTTCCCTCCCTCTCTGGGGAAAATAGGGGAATCGTGTTAGCTTAAGCCTGGTTATGACTAAGAGCCCATGAGTGTTGGTCTGAGAAGGATGAGCGCACCTAAATACATTTTCAAGCAATATTATGTTTCTCAGTAACCTCTACTTGGGAGAAATTCTGCATCAGAGCAATTTAGTCTAGCCACTGTGGCACTTAAATGGTCATGAAGTTCAGGATCATTTGTCATTTAGCATCAGGTTCAAATTCTGCTTCCTTCGGATGTGCACTGAGCTCACATCTGGACCTGAGAATCACAGGCAGGCAGGTGCTTTAACCAAAGACATTTAGTGGTTATTGGATGGTATTTATACCCAATTTTGTTTTCTGGTTTTTTGTGGAAGCTTGCTTTTAAAATCCAGCCCTAATGAAGAATTTCCTTTTCTTCTTGAAACAGTCTTTCCCTGTGGGAAATTCGGGGTGGTGGCGGAAGGGTGAGGTGGATGGTTTATTAAGCATGAGTTCAGATGGCCTGGAACAATGGGATATGATTTATGGGGCCTGGAAATAGATGCCGGGCAGAGAAAACCCTTGTGCCCCATGGTGGGGGGAGGAGAGATGGACGGGTTTGGTAAGAGTGAGAGCTGCACCCTGGCCAGTCTGAGAGCAGAGAGGCTCAGGCTCTGAGGTTTATTAAAGTGTCAAATATAACCCCACTTTAGGAAGGCAGCTTGGGCCTGTCTTCCATCTTTGTTCCATGGTTCACTGACAGACGTCAGCGGGCCGGTGGGGTAGGAAAGGGTGGCAAACAGGATGGTGGCATTTGGATCTGTGATCAACCCTCGAATAGGAAAATCCGTAGCAGAAATGGCTGTTGCTGCTAGGAGCAGATGAGGAAAGCAAAGGACTTAGGGAACAGGTTTCATGCCTGCCTTCTGCTGCAAAAGCGTGTGTGTGTGTGTGTGTGTGTGTGTGTAGATAAGTGAATGTGTATGTGTGCATAGGTGTCTTACACATAAATATGTATTGCTTGTGCTGGATTGGGCTGGTTGGGGATTTTGGTTTTGGTTTTAAATTAGAGATCACAGGTGCTGTCTAGGAGTCCCGCTGATGCCCTAGAGTCCCTGCGCCGGAGAGAGGCATCGGCACTGGGCACCCCTGAGCTTGGATCTGCATCTGGAGTGCAGTAGGGAGGCACCTGGTGCCCAGCCGAGGGGAGGAGGGCAGGGAGGCAGAGGTGTTTCTGTGGTTCAGGTTGAGACTAGTCCACGAACAGCTCTTCTAGTCTTCCAGTCTTCCCAGATTCTTCCTTCTGTTCTGTCCACACATTTAGCTTCCTGGATCAGGCGCTCCAGAAGTGCAGCCAGCAGATAGGAGTGGAGGTACCCTCTCCCTCTCCCCCTTCCCTCTCCTCCCTGGCTTCTGGTTGTGCCTGGAGATATGGGCCCCCTTGAGGTGATTTAAATACAAAGACCATGCTTGCCCTGCTGCCTCTTAAACCCTGTCTGAAGGGAGGGTCAGCTTGGAAGCTGGAGATGCGTGCTGGGACCCCAGGGTCCAGAACCTTCTCCTGATCAGACTTACAGCTCTCCCTCTAAAATAACCCCTTCAAGCTGTCAGCCTCACCTGCCCACTGTGTAAATAACTGACACAGCAGCACAGCAGGCGGGCTCACTCCTTGGAAGCAGCACGAAATTCAGGACGCGCTGCTTTCCGGGCTTCTGCCCTTCTCATTTCCCATTCTGAGCAGTCTTGTGACTCGTTTCCTCTGAGGAGGCAAAGGAACAGGCAGATTCCCAGATGCTCAGGGGCCCCTCTGTGTTTGGCTTTGTCGGTGGTTCCTTTGCCGTGGCTGGCTGCATTCTGAGCTGTTTGCTTTTTCTCTTAGAGGCTGGACATCCTAAGATTTTTTTTTTTTTCTGTGTACCGTGTCAGCAACCCTCGGTAATCATTCAGCAGGGAGGTGTGACCTTGAGAAGCTGAAGACGACCGTAGGCCTTAGGAAATTAACACGGTTAAATGTTTTATCTTAGGGTTTGTTGTTGATTTACTCAGCTTAAAGTCTTTTTTGACTGAGAAGTAAGAGGAGAAACATCTTAAAGCTAGAGTTAAATGTATATGCTTGTAATGGGTTTGTGAGCTGAGGTACCTGATCCCTCATCATTGGTGTCCACGGTGAGCCACTGCTCCCAGCTTTAGCTCTGTATGGCATTCGGTGGCTCCGGGAGGAGCTGGGCATCTGGGCAAGCGACAGGGTACGCCTTATGCAGTGCTCCTACCACACAGAATTCAGAGAAGAGAGCTTCCTGGAGGGAGGTGGTGTTCAGGCTGTGGGCATGACGGTGACCACAACCAGCGGGCCCCGGTCATAGTGTTCCGTTTCATAATTATGCCAAACCTTTGCGAGTACTCCGAGAGAGCTGCGATCACCTCCACTTCACAGAGAAACATGGTTTCGTCTGAGGCGATGAGATTACCTGGGGAAGTGGTAGCCTTCTCTGGAGGGAGACTTGATTAATCAGGGAAGGTCGTGCCTTTTTAGTTTTTTTTTTCTTTACAGCATCTGAAAACTTTTGCTGTCAGAAATACTTTTGTATTTTTACAGGGAATTGCTTTACAGGGTCTTTTTCTCAGGGCGTACGCAGTTCAGTGAGATCTAATGCATGTATGGATTTGGATTTGTGTAACCAATCTGCACAGTCGGATAAGAGACAGGAAATCTGCAATGTTATCTCTTTATTTAATCTGTCTCAGCCACTGTGATGAGCGTCGATAGAGCGCTTCTGCAGGCAGCAGGGCTCTGAATCCATGGGGAATCTGGGAGTTGTGTGGGGTCTGGTACTCAGTTTTATTTTATTTATTTAAAGATTTTATTTATTTTATTTGACAGATAGAGATCACAAGTAGGCAGAGAGGCAGGCAGAGAGAGGGACGAGGAAGCAGACTCCCTGCTGAGCAGAGAACCCGATGCGGGGCTCGATCCCAGGACCCTGAGATCATGACCTGAGCCGAAGGCAGAGGCTTTAACCCACTGAACCACCCAGGCGCCCCTGGTACTCAGTTTTAGAGTTGAAAACTCACCTTTATTTTTAAGAAGTGTGATTGTGTATTTTTTCTTATTAATAAGTAATATATGTACATTTTAGGGAAAAATGATAAAATTTTAAGAAATCCCATAACTCCTCATGACCTTAGCTAATCATAGTTAATCATATTGAGTATATTCTTCATATATCTTAGGTGTCAGCTTGTTGGGTGCCCTGCTCTTTAATTGTAATTAATATATTGTAGTCGTTTTCCATTTACATTTTTAAATGTCGATTTAATGAGTCCGCGGTATCACACAGTTTCCTCTGGGTCCATGTTGTTGCTGCCTCCCTCTTGTATTTGTTCTGCTGTGATAAGTATTCTTGAAACCTAAGTCTGTGTGCACATCTGTAGCACAATCCTTAGCAGAAAATGACCGAAGCAGAATTGAATCAAGGACCCACTGTAAGGTTTTTGGTGTCTGTGGTGAAATAGGTCTCCATAAACATATCTACAATGCTCCTGCCAGCTGTGCACCGAAATCCTTAGAAAGTCATGCTCGGAGGACCTGCTCCAGTGTGTGATTCCTGCCCGCCGGGGCTCTTAGAGGACCGTTGCCTTTGGTAAAGCTTGCTGAGGTGTAATACACACATACAGCACATGAGTCCTAGCATGCAGCACGCTGTGTGTAACTACTACCCAGATGAGGATCAGGAACATTCTGAGCACACCAGAGGTTCGCTCCTGCTCCTTCCCAGTCAGTCACTCCGTGCCCCCTGCTTCTCTTCCATCACCAGCGATCAAGTTTGCCTGTTACCTTGCTCTGGTGGTTCGGTTCCTCAGGACATCTGTGGATTCCTTCTTGTTGTCACGTATGTGGCATCTTAAATTTCGTTATCGTCTGTTGTCTTCCATCACGTAGGTACTGTAGTCGGTTATCCGTTCTCCTGTTAATGGTCTTTTACATGGCATCCAGTTTGGGGCTTCCGAGGATAAGCTGCTTTAGACATTCTTGTGGTTTTGATGGACAGATACATTTCCCTTGATCATGTAAACCTAGGAAAAGGTTTTCCAGTTCCTAGATTAGATGCGGGTCTCCCCTGTCGACCTCGTGTACTGGGTGATGTTTTGCTGAGGCCTGTCTTGTGCATGGCCAGATGTTGGCCACCTCCAATTTGGCCTCTCCCCACCAAATGCCCAGTGGCGCCCTTTCCTCCAATTACATCAACCAAACGTTTCTCCAGGCATTGCCATATGTCCCCTGGGGAGCCAAATCACCTGCAGCTGAGAACAACTGCTTAATTTTTTTAAAATTTATTTTAAATTTATTTTTTGAAAAGATTTTATGTATTTATTTGAGAGGGAGGGGAGAAGCAGAGGGAGAGGGAGAAGCCAACTCCCTGTTGAGTAGGGATCCCGGTGCAGGCCTGGATCCCAGGACCTTAGGATCATGACCTGAGCCGAAGGCAGATGCTTCACAGACTGAATCCCCTGGTGCTCTGAGAACCCCTGCTTCAGTACATGCTGCCACACTGTGTTCCAGTTCATCCAGCTGCCAGCGATGTGCGGGACATGCCATGTGTTAATTCAGCAACATACTGAACCCTGCTGGGATATAATGATGAGTGAGACCTGTCTCCTGGGGTCCAGCAGGAGAGACAAAGTAAAGACAAGGAGAAAGAGCCTCTGGGAAGCAGTGGGATCAACGTTAACAGGGATTTATATGGAATTCTGGGGAGGGTCACCTGGTCCAGCGGGGTTGGGGAGGAGGTGGCCCCTCGGATGGAGGTGGCCCCCTGAGCTGCTTCTGGAAGCAGATATAATGATTACTCAGGTGAAGAGGAAGGAACAGGGCATCTCCAACTCGGGCAAAGGCCAGGAGGAGAGAGAAGGTATGCCACTCTGCCCAGGGGCGAACCCACCCTTTTCCTACCCTGAGCATCCCAACCCGAGGCCTTATATACGAAAATGTCCTGAAACGCGACATGATGTCCTTGTTACCACAGCACAAGTAACTGTAGCTGGGATCCAAGGTCCCATGTTCAGGTGCAGATACAGATGTTTCCGGCGTTTCCTGGCGCCCACAGGGAGGGGAATGTGGTCGGCTCGGTGAGATCTATGAACTTAGGATGGAATCTCTGGAGAAGCCCTGAGCTCTGCCCTCGAAAGAAGGAAGAGGGAAAGGGAAAAACTCAACTTCTGTTGGCGGAAAGAGGCACGGTGTTGTCTCGGGGTGGGAGGGATGTCGTACTAAAAGGATAACAGGCTCTGAAAACACCCTGTAATGTGACGATGATGTTCTGCCCCGACTGGCACGTGGTGCAGAGAGCCCCTCTCCCCTTTTTGAGTTTCAGAAAAAACTTATTACAAAAGTAGGAACCCCGGGCAATAGTTAGCTGTGTGTTTAATAAGCCACTTTACTAAAAAGTTTAGAACTGCAAATCTTGACACTCTCACTGCGACAGACTCACTCCTTGGCCAGGATATTGGAAACTTCATCTGCTTCCATTTCCAGCTTCTAGGCTCGTGGACACCCCCACCCCATCCCCATTTCTTCTGTGGGAGAGGAGCGATCTTTTACAAATATAGGCTAATCTGATGATTCCCCGCTTAAACCTTCATGTAGCTTCTGGCTGAAACCAAAGGGAATTCCAGAGTCCTTCGCAAGGCCTCCAATGCCGACAGCTGCTCTGCAGCCTTCCTTTCCAGTGTCCCCTTAGTCCCCTGTCCTGCTGTCTGCACATAATCTATTCATTTCCGCCTTCATGCCTATGGGGCCCATACCTGGAATGTTCTTCATGGCAGGCTCTGCTTGTTAGTTTGATCTTGATTCAGATGTCACTGCCTTACCCCATCCCTCTTTGCTGCCACATTTGCTAATATGTTTCCTTTGTGGGATGAGATGCTGGATGTCTTGGTCACAGTTAGGACACGGTGAGTCCTCTATGTTTGTTGAATAAAGGAACTAACAGAAGACCAGATGAACACACAGCTAGATTGTTAAAAATGAGGATGGAATCAGCACCAATGGAGAAATGTCTAAACGTTTTCTACATCCCAAATAGTGGAAGAGAGGTTGGACCACTCTTGAGGGAACGGATTCCCTACTAGGAAGGCAGCGAAGCAAGTCTGGGATGTGTTTTACAGGTTTTCTGTCCTGCATAGAAAACTGAACTTGGCCTCGGAGGAACTCTACAATCTTGGGCTTCTGCGGCCTGCCCACTTCCTAAGAGCTAGAGACCCCCAGACAGGAGCCTATTAGAAATCTGAAGGGAAGCCAGCCTCTTGTACCCTTTTATCTGTTTAACAAGTGCTTGTGTGTCCTTTACTATGTGCATATAGTGTTCTAAGAACTTCGTTTTTTTAAAGATTTTATTTATATATTTGAGAGAGAGAGAGAGAGGGCAGGAAGTGAAGAGGGAGGGAGAGGGACATGCAGACTCCTCGCTGAGCAAGGAGCCTGACACGGCCCTCTCCCAGGACCATGAGATCATGACCTAAGCTGAAGTCAGATGTTTACCCACTGAGCCACCCAGGTGCCTCTAAACAATTTGTAACATGTGTGCTCCTCAAAACAATCTTGCGATGTATTGTTATCCTCATTTTTAGTATAAGGAAACTGAGTCACCGATTGGTCAAGTGATCTCAGGTGAAAGAGTTCCTTTGATTAGGGCTCGAGGAAACCCCATCCTTACGGCGTGAATGTGGAACACAGTATATCTGTTCAGATCTGCTACTTAATGGTATTTCCCTTGTGAGGGGCCCTTGAAGGCCAGTGTCATTCTCCAGATCTGTCTGACCTGCTGCCTCTCTTCCTGGTGGCGGCACCTCGTTACTCAGCACCCTTTGTCGTGAGACGGGGCCGCTGCCTGGAATCAGCGCGGTGAAAAATGAGCCCAAGGGTGGGCTCCACTCTCAGGCCTGGCCGCGGGGAGGCTCCTGGCAGCCACACGTCAGGGATGTTGGGGGCCGGCAGGCAAAACGACCTCGTATTGAAATCACCATTTGGAGAAAAGCTGCTCCTGCATCAGCCACAGCTCTCAGGGATTAAAGGCTTGTCGGCCAGAAATGAACTTCTTCCCCCGTTGGTTCTTGGTACGTTTGGTGGGGGGTGTTAGAGGAGCCGGGTTTGCAGACACAGACACTGAAGAAAAGCAGATTCCTCCGGGGAAGTGGATTCAGAGCAGTTGGGCCCACGTGGCATTGCTGCGTGGGGACTCCTGAGGGGCTACGAGGGAAGACAACCCAGAGGATAAAAATCGAGTCCCTGTCTCCTTGCTACGACATTCCCACGGTGATTTTGGGAGCGGCCACGGAAGGGTGCCGGGAAGCCACGTGCATCCTGCGCTCTGGAGATGGGTGCTGAACCGCACGTCACTGGTTTGAGGCTGTAGACGGTTTGGAAGGGGCTAGGGGGTCAGTTTATGGCTGGAGAGGTCCTGGGGCAGGAGGCCTGGGCTATGCGTGGGCTCCCCCTGTGACTTTGCACCAAGGGGCTCCTTCCCAGGGTTCTGAAGGTCAGGAAAGATGTGCGGGGAAGCCCAGAGCTGCTGGCTCATTCTGGGGAGCTTTATCTTTCTTCCTTTAAACTCCCTCTGTCCCGTGTGGCCAAAATGCACATGATGGCTTTTGTGCTACTTAGGAGATTTTCAGACCTTTGCAGCAACCAGGAACCTTAAACAGGGCAAACCCAGGGTACCTATATGAGGCAGGGGAAAGCAGGCGCTGTCTTTGAAGTTGGGAGTGGGAGGGCCCCAGAGCCCCCCACCCCACCCCAGGGTGCTTCCACACCCCATCCCGCTCAGTACCTCATACTCTAATGTGAAGGACCTTTGGCTGGGACCTGGGTCAGGAGGGGAGAGAGGCCTCTGAGAGGCACCCAGTCCTTTTCTGAGATGGTGAAGAGGACACTGATAAGTCAATGAGATTCTGGTGTTTCAAAGCCACCCAAAAGTGTCTATGGCAAAGTGATTAAAAATTGAATTATTTTGGGGCTTCCTGGGTGCCTCAGTTGGTTAAGCATCTGCCTTCGTTCAGGTCATGGTCTCAGGGTCCTGGGATCGAGCCCCAAATCGGGCTTCCTGCTCAGTGGGAGAGTCTGCTTGTCCCTCTGCATATGTGCTTTGTCTCAACAAATCACAATTTTTTTTTAAATTTTAAAGATTTTTATTTTATTATTTTGGATGGAACTGGAATGGGAGGACACCTGTTTCCTTCTTTAAGAAACTGTTACAAAAAGAAGATCATGGATTGGGAGAGAGGATGATTTTCTAGAAAGAAAAAAGGTAAATAAGTGTAATTGCCTAAAAGTGGTGACAGTCTTGCTTGTAGATGTTCCTCCTGCATTTTGGGAAGTTGGAGAATCCGTAATACTTTCAATTAAAGTTTTCCTGAGAATCCCCAGCTGACTTTGGGGGTGGGGGGCATTGTCCTTTGTGAAGATTTTGAGCTTCTGTGAGTGAGCAGACCTCCACTCCAGAGTGACATAAAAAGCAATCTGCACCTCCTTCCTGATTTGTCTGTAATGAAACTTGCTTTCCTCAGGTCCCAGCATTCGAGGCAGATAAATATGTTCCCTTTCGTTGGCTCTTACTCATACTTCAGCAAGATTTCCCATGTGCTTTCCTTGGCTGGCTGGGAAACTGGACCACAATTTATGCGATCTTAGGGGACAGGCGCATAGAATTCCAGTGGGATCCCAGAACAGAAACTAACTGGAGATTAGAGACCATTGTGGTGTGAAGCTTTTCTTTGAGATCGAAAGAGGTGCATGTTATGCAAATATTAGCAAGTTTAAGTTCACACTGTCTATTGAAAATTTATAGACTCATTATGGTCACGAAGGCAGGAAGATAAGTAGATTTTGGGAAAGATGCAGGTAAATTCAGGGAGGTGGCAAATTACCCCAGGGAAAGTAGAATGGCTAAAGAGTATGGCCCACACTTTTTTTTTTTTAAAGATTTTATTTATTTGCCTGAGATAGAGAGAGAGAGTACACACAAGCAGGCAGAGAGGCAGGCAGAGGCAGCGAGAGAAGCAGGCTTTCCGCCGAGCAAGGAGCCCGATGTGGAACTCGATCCCAGGACCTTGGAATCATGACCCGAGCCGAAGGCAGCGGCTTAACCAACTGAGCCACCCAGGCATCCCTGGCCCAAACTTTTTTTTTTTTAAAGATTTTATTTTTTTATTTGACAGAGAAAAATCACAAGTAGATGGAGAGGCAGTCAGAGAGAGAGAGAGAGAGAGGGAAGCAGGCTCCCTGCCGAGCAGAGAGCCCGATGCGGGACTCGATCCCAGGACCCTGAGATCATGGCCTGAGCTGAAGGCAGCGGCTTAACCCACTGAGCCACCCAGGCGCCCCCTGGCCCAAACTTTTTAAAAAGATTTTATTCACTTATTTGACACACAGAGAGCCAGAAAACACAAGTTGGGGGAATGGCAGAGGGAGAAGGAGAAGCAGGCTCAGGGGAGCTGAGCAGGGAGGCAAATGTGTGGGACTCCATCCCAGGAGCCTGGGATCATGACCTGAGCTGAAGAAAGACACTTAACCAACTGAGCCACCCAGGCGCCCCCTGGCTCCAACTTCCAAAGATGGTGTATGAGATACCTTTGGTAGGAAGGAATGAAGATCAGCAACTGTCCTTGATTCTGCTTCTCAGGAAGGCATTGTGATGTGGTGCCCAGGACTTTGGAGACACACACATGCTTGGTGCCCTCCGGCTCTGCCACTAAAGCAACACCTTCCAGAGGGCAGCTGCAGGCACCGGGTGGCGTCACACAGGGTCAGACCCGGGAGGCACTCAGCCATGTACCCCTTCCACCATCCTGCTGGGGTTAAAAAAATTACCTATATATATAAAAAAAAAGAACCAGAATAGTGGGAATGAATGAAAGATAAAAGTTTCCTATGTAGTAGTGGTAGTTCTCTTGTAGTACTTTTTTTCTCTCTCTCTCTCTCTCTTTTTTTTTTCTTTCTTGGTTTGTTTTCTGGGGAAGGGGCCTGCCATGTGGGTTTTCAGTCAATGATGTTCCCTGACTTAAGTCCTACCGCCCCCCTTGAGGGGGTGGGCTCTGAGGAAACTTTTTTTTTTTCAGGCTTTTGTTCTCTGGCGGTTTTTTGTTTGTTCACTTTTTTTTTTCTCACTTTGACCGCTTTTGATGGTTTTTGTAATTTTAGAGGAAAACAAACCGCACCCTGATCTCCCTCTCAGAGAGAAGCCTCAGTCTGGCTGCAGAGCCCAAATAAGTTCCCCCTTGGCCGCTGGCAGAGCAGGTTCCAAGTCGCTGTCCCTGGGGATGGAGGATCTTTTGCTTGTACCCAAAAGCATGGCAGCAGCAGCTTTGGGCACCTGTAGACCGCTAGAGAGGTTCCAAGCAGCAATCGCACACTGAGATTTTCCCGCTGGCCCGGGCTGGGAGTGCCCGGTCTTTCTGGGTCTAAGAGCGCCCACCTTACATGCACCAATTTCAGGGAAGGCAGAGGTTCGCGCACGGGTCTCAGGCTCTGAGAATGGGGCACATGTCTGAGAGCACCAGGCTGGGCCTTTGCGCACCTCTCTGGGGCGAGAGTTTGGTGCAGGCTCTGAAACAAGGGTGTGTATCAAAGGGCACTGGCTGGGCCTTTATACCTCTCTCAGGGGAGTATCTCAGGCTCTATAGCAGGACTCTTGCATTCTGCCGCCTGGTGTGGCTCCCATCCCCTCACAGGAAACGGACCCCATGCATTCTCCTTGCTCTGGCAGCTTAGGGACCAAGAGCTGGTTTCTCTGCCGCACTCTCTCTGACTCAGTGCCAAGGGAGGCTGTCCTGGGACCAGGGACTTAAGCCCCTGTCCCTAGCCGCCCCGATTCCCACAATTTCCCCAGAGATGCTTTGCTCTTTTGGAGTGCTTTCAACCAGTCTCCGAGTTAATGCTGGTCCCCAGACGCAGGGCACTCTCGCTTGTATTGGGGTATTACTTTCCAACTGGTTGCCTCTGGTAGCTCCCTCCCCCTTTTGTTTATCTTCTGATATCAGTTCACAGTTCCCACTCTGCTTTACCTGCCCACTGGCTTCTTCTCCCCCTGTAGAGATCCACACGTGTATAATTCTGATCTCAGGCTGATTTCATGGGTGATTGGAGTTCATGGGTGATTGATAGGTAATCAGCTCATTTTGGGGTACAAGTTGAAAAGACGCCTCCTACTTCCGCGCCATTTTGTCTCCCCTCTTAACTTTTTTTTATTTTTTATTTTATTTGACAGCACAAGTAGAGGGAGAGGATGAAAGAGAAGCAGGATCTGCACTGAGCAGGGAGCCAGATGCAGGGCTGGATCCCAGGACCCTGGACAGATGCTGCACTGAGGGAGCCACCCAGACACCCTTTTAGACCTAGGATGCAGGTAGGAGAAGCAAGCCAGGTGTTCCATGGCCCAACACTAATGACCATGGCTCAGACAAATCCATCTTCCACTTCAGGCTTCCAGATACTCTGCGAAGGAGACATTCCCCTTCCTGTCCCTGAATGCTCTGCCAGTTCAAGGCAGATCCATGTTTCTGAGGGTTCCTCTTTGGTCATTCTGTCAGGGACAGCCAAGAGGGCTCCAAGCCTGTGTGGACCCCAGGCCTGGGGATACCAGCCCTGAACTCTTTGCTCTGCCCTTGATGACCCCAGAATAGATCAATTCAGCAACTGTCAATCCATGCCAGTCCAGGGAACAAACACAGCAGTACACAAGATCAACTCGCCTTGGTCCCAGGAGCCTGGATTCCCCAAGGAGGGCTTCACCTGGTCTCTGAAGGGGATTCCAGGGGTTCCAAGATGGCCATGGGTGGAGCCCACCAGGTAGAGAGTCCCCTGGAGAGTGTCCACTGGCACTGAGCAGACGGAAGATCCCCTCAGGCCTTCCCTCGCGGCTCCACTGTGCCCTGGGGAGAGAAAAGGGCCAGACACACCGCACCGGGGCCACAGCTCAGCCGCCCAGGAGCAGCAGCGGGCCTAGCCTGGAGCTCAAGCAGTGGCAGGGAGCAGCAGGGAGGCCGGGACTGGGCGGGGACTGGGGTCCTGGAGTCAGCAGAAGAGCAGCGGGAACCAGCAGGGGGCGCAGCCAGCCCCCTCACCGGACAGGACTGAACAGGAGGCTGGGCGAGGGCGCGCGGGCCTGCAGAGAGGCCTGCACTGCTGTTTGCCGCCCCCCACCCGCCAAAGCTCGCCTGCACCTGCCTGCCCCGCCCACCGCCTTCTGTGGGCCCAGCAAACTCACTGAGCAAGTAGCGCCTCCCGGGAAGGCAGGGGTTCTGGGCTGGCTGGGCAAGGCGCGGGGGAGTGCATCGGTGCCCCGCTGACTCAGGTACTGAGGGCTGGGGAGGAGTAGGGGCGCTAGGCAGAGAGGGAGACTGGGGCCCTGCTGCCCGCTGCCACCTGCTGCTTCGTCCAAGGGAGTGGGAGGGGGGCCTGGTGCTCCTAAGCCCCATAGCCCTTGCCCCACAGCCCTCGCTCCACTTCTCAGTATCCATGGAACCCGTGGGGCCCTACTGACATCAAGGGGCCCAGCACCACTGGGCTCGTCTGAACCCCAGAGAGACACCTGTGCTGACAGGCTTCTTTTCCAGAACTTGATGGAAAATTTTGTCCCTCAGAATCGCCGGGCTCCCTAGCCTGAGAGGCGCTGGCTCTGCCCGTGCAGCCTGGACCCCACTGGGCCCCCTCCACTTCAAGTGCCTTTTACCCAGGGGCCCCAGAATACCATTTTTTTCTGGCCCATGGACCCCTTTCCCCCACCCCCACCCCCACCCCTCTACTTTGGGCCTGCAACCACCCTGGGATCACTTCCATCTCCGGCCCCCTACCCCACAGGTCCTTGTCCACCTCCAGGCCTGACCCCTGGCCCCTCTCACCTCTGGAGTTACTGAAACTCTTCCACTTGGGGGCCACTGGCATCTGTGATACCAGACTCCCGGGACTCCCCTTCACCTTGGAGCTCCCTACCCTGTTTCCTTAAGGAACTGCTGTGCCTAGAGCACCGAAACCCCACATTCTCAAGCCAGCTGTCTTTGGACCAAGGACTCAGGTATCCTCAGGGACCTTCCTTTCCAGGGCACATACTCCTCTCTGTGCAGGAGAGACCAGAGAGAGCAGGCTTGGGGATCCTTCACTCCAGCTGGATGGAGGGGCAGAAGCTGGGGTGTGTGTGAGGGGGTGCTCACAGGTGGCCTCCCTGGGTAAGGAGCTTCCAGGAGGAAACTTCAGAGTGAGGCTATGATGTGGAAGCCTCAGGAAGCACTGGCTGCACAGACTCCAGGCTCCTGGCTTGGGCAGTGGGCATTTAGTGGCCAGAGCCCTACAGGACCAACCCTGTCCAAACCCACCCCACCATGGCCGGCTTTTTTTGTCTTGAATTTGCACAACAACCTTTTCTCCAGTATGAAATTGAAAGCTTTGCTTTGGAAAGTTTTGTGTCCAGGAGGCTCCTGGGCATCCACTTACTTTATTTCCGGAGGCTAGTTGAGGAGGGTGGAGTCTTTGGGACCTTAACAGCAGGTCTCCTGATCCTTCCTGACTTCCTTTTTTTTTTTTTTTTTTGATTTATTTATTTGAGAGAGAGAGAGAGAGAGAGATAAAGAGCACACCACAGAACACATGCAGGCACAGGTGAATGGGCCAGGTGAATGGACCTGTGCCAAAACAAAGAGTCAGATGCTCAACCAGCTGCAACCACCACCCCCCGTCCACCTTTTACAGATGGGTTACATCTACACACTGTTAGGCGCTTTGCCTGGACCCGGCTAGTCTTACAGCAGTCCTAGGACACTGTCTCTTGCCCAGTGTCTCTGGTCAGTACCAACCCATGCCTCAAGTGTGGGAATGACTTCTTCCTGACTCCTTTTTTTTTTTTAAGATTTTTTATTTTATTTTATTTATTTGACAGAGAGAGATCACAAGTAGGCAGAGAGTCAGGTGGAGAGAGAGAGAGGAGGAAGCAGAGAGTGAGCAGAGAGCCTGATGCGGGACTCGATCCCAGGACCCTGAGATCATGACCTGAGCCGAAGGCAGCGGCTTAACCCACTGAGCCACCCAGGCGCCCTTCCTGACTCCTTCTAAACTCCCTGTCCAGCCTGGGTTGCCCACCCCCCTCCAGGCTGTCCTAGTTGTATATATTGGATCTCTGTAGATAGTGGGCACCATCAGATCCTCACCTGTCGTGGCCAGCGCAACAAATCAACCAGGAACATGAGGGTAAGAGGATGAAGAAAAGAACTCGAGAAGCAAAGAGATGGGGGACAGGAGGAGCATTGTGGAGGATGTCCAACAGTGCTAAGTTTATTCAAAGCCTTAAGGCCATATATATAGTGACATTACATCTGTGTTTAGTTAAGCAACTATGGTTCCTCATGACGCCAAATGGCTGATGCCAGTACAAATACAGCAAACCTGAAAGTAAATTATGGGTTGTACTAAGGCAGCAAGGACCAGCAACGAACTTTTTAGCCCAACCGAATTGTTCTCATTTGTTTAGTAAGCGTGTGGGAAGTCACGTAGGCGAGCGCACAACACATAGCACAGACTCTTGCCCAGTGCTCCTGAACTTTTCCCGTCCTAAACCTTTTGTTAGGTTATTTGGACTTTAAAGGAGGCACAAGTCAGGGTCTGCTTTGGTTCTCATCTCAAGCCTTATTGCGGCCTCCCACACTCACCGAAATGAGAACATGGCTCAGGGTTATGGAGTGAATATACCCTTTAGGAAACATTAAAGGACATAGCATAACTGGTCCGGGGTCACCCAGCCTGTGAGAGGCATGGGTGAGATTCAGACTGCACTGGGTGCCACAGCCATTTTCAGCTCACCTTAGTGTCCAACCTGGTCCCAGAAGGTTCCTGCTCAGGACTTTGCTTTGTGCAAAGCCATTTTCACAGTGTATCCCCAGCCCACCCTCTCACATTGAGCATCAGTGCTGCCTTGGCTGGCCTCTGTTGATCGTGCCATTCCTCTCAATCCCTCTGTCACCCCTCCGGCCCACTGTCCTACTGCCCTCTGTCCGGTGGGCCAAGTTCTGAGTTTCTTACCTGCACTTCCTCTTAACTGTGCTCTGTTGAAATCCTCTCTAACAGGGAAGACGTGCTTATCAGAGCAGCTTGATTTGGAATCCATCTCCCCTGGAGGTCAGAGCTTCTGACCATCATGTCCCCAGCCTCAGCACTGGGGATGCCTGCCCAGCCTATTCTGGGTGCTCGTGGAGATCTGGGATCTTGGAGAAGATTTGCCATGAAAATAAGCATTTATACATAACACGGAAGAGAAGATTTGAGGAAATTGAGTGAGTGTCATCTGGTAATGTTTGTGTTAGGATGGTTCTGAAATTTCTGGGCCCTGAGTTACCAAGAACCCTAGGTTGCCCAGCTGGAAGGACCTCAGATAGATCAGCTGGGCTCCTCACCTCATTTGACAGATGGGAAGTTGAGGCCCAGAGCTTAGTGCCACAGAGCAGGAGTGAGGAGAGATGTTAGTGACAGGAAGAAATCATAGGATAAGCACAAAGTGGCTGAGCCTGGTCTTTGTATATGCAAATGAGTTGCTAAAACAGTGGGCCTGAGGCTGATGACTCTATCTAGTGGCCAGCAAGAAGTAACACCAGCCCACACCTTCTGAGGTTTAACTCATGCCAGGAATGATTCTCAATGTTTTATTTGTGGGCACCTGGGTGGCTCAGTTGTTCAGCTGAGGTTATGCTCCCAGGGTGCAGGGATCTAATCCTCACCAGGCTTCCTGCTCAGTGGTAAGCCTGCTTCTCCCTTTCACACTCCCCCTGTGTGTGTTCCCTCTCACCCTGTCTCTCTCTCTCTGTCAAATAAATAATAAAATCTTAAAACAAGAACAACAACACCAAAATGCTTTATTTGCCTTAGGAGATAGGGTCTGTTATGGTTACCATTTTAATGCATGGAAATATGGGCACAGGGGAGCTAAAGGAGTCCAAGGTCACACAGCTTGCAAGTGGAGGAGCCAAGATTTGAACCCTGGGCAGCCTGCCTCCAGAAACTGTATTATTTTTTCCCCTTGTGTATGTCATTTTTAAAAACCTTTCCCTGAATTCTAACAGAGATGTGTAAACATTGTTAAGCATGTAGTTTATTGATCATCACAAAGCTTAGGTTCTGAAGCATTGCAGCAAGCTGGGGTGGGCTTTGATGTCAGAACTGGTTGGAATCCAGTTTCTGGTGCTGCATGATCTTAGGTGACTTACTCAGCCTCAGTTTCTGCACTGAGTTTGGCAGCCTTGTGATGAGTAGAGCGTGTGACAGTGCCTAGCGGGTTTGGTGCCTGGTGAGTGTTTAATAAATGGTTTTCTCTTCTTAATAATGAAAATTCTAAGTTGTGTTGGTTTTGTTAAGCAGTCCGAATACCTTCCTCATCGGTCAGTTGCCTGTCAGTCGCCTTGTAGGTACTTGTGATGAGTCACTTTGGTAAGTCACTATATATAGCTGAAACATTTGGGGGTAGTTGGGGGACACCCCCCCGCCCCCACTGCCCCTGCATTGAAAGTCTGTAATTTAAAATGTTCCACCTGTGCCTTTTTTTTTTTTTTTTAAACATAACCACTTTGGGACAGTGAAAGTTATATGTCTTCTCCTTAGGGTTGTGACGGAGCCTTTGGGGACCTGCAACAGCTTACTTCCAGTTTCTGTCTGGCATACTGATGTGCCAGAACTTATTTTAACAACACTCCATCACATTCCAGGCACCTGGAAGGAGGAATATGTTGAACTTCTCGGAAATTATTTTTTGGAACAGTTTTTATCCTGAGGAATAACCCATTTAAAAATTGAATGACCTTTATGGTTGACTTTTCCACTCTACATAATGCAAACTGAAAAACTCGTTGTTTTCAGCTGCTTCTGCAGCAGTGGGAAGAGCAAGCCTGTGGGAGTCCTCCCCCGGTTGGCCCCAGCACAGAGCTGCATCATTCTACAAACCCCTCATGCCTTGTCTCCTTGTCTGTGAGGTGGTAATGATGGTGCAGGGAGCTCCAGGGGTTGTCGTGAAGGTTACAGAGATGGGGGGTGTAAACTTTGAACAGTGTGCCCCACATAAAATGCAGATCTGGTGAGCAGAGGCAGCTGCTCACATTAATTGTTGATGCCAAGGCACTGGAGTTCCACAACAGCCTATGCCTTTCTTTCCTGGGTCCTTTTTGTCTCAGCCACCACCTTAGAGAAAGTGACTCAGCAATGCTTGGTGCTTGTGGAGCCCTCTACAAATCCAGCTAATTCACATGGGCGATGCCCTGGAGATAAGGGGGTTTTCCTGGGTGGTAGGACCCCATTTCAGAGGCTTAACTAGCCGGTTTCTCCTAACTGGTCCTGTCCTCCAGGGTCAAGTTGAAGGCCTGCCAGGAGACTGGTGGTCTCACCAGAGTTTTCCACTGGAAGCATGAAGGACACCATGGGGCCTCGTGCAGAATGACATGGGTGTTGGGGGGAGAACAGAGGGGACATCGCCTGTACCATCATGGGCAGGTCACTATATCTGGCTCACGCCGGCTTTCTTCCCATCTGGGAAATGGCAGAAGACCATGCTTTTTCACAGGAGGGATGAGGGTTTAGGGAGGTATTTGATGACTATGTTGGGGCTGCATGAGTAACAGAGTTGATGGAGGGGCCTTGGAGTCACAGACTTGGGTTCAGGCCCCTGCTGCTGCCACATAAAAGTAGATCGCTTGGGTAAGCCATGGACCTCAGTGTCTTCCTCTGTGCACTGTGGATAATACCTAGCATGTAGGTCTGTGAGGGGTACAAAATAGAAGGCCATATTAGGAGCTTAGAGCAGAGCCTGGTACTCACTAGATTGTAGTTTTATGGAGATACTATGGCATCACTGGTGTTGCAGACCTAGTCCTACCCTCTGGAAACTTTGGCTGTGTGACAGATGGCTTATGAGGTCGTGGCTGACAGAAAGAAGCGGTGTCTGTCTTTTCTTAAGATTAAGGGTACAGAGGGGTGCCTGGTGGCTCAGTTGTTGAAGCATCCAACTCTTGGTTTCAGCTAAGGTCATGATCTCAGGGTGGTGGGATTGAGCCCTGAGGTGTGCTCTGCTCTCAGTGTAGAATCTGCTGGAGGTTCTATCTCCCTGTATTTGTGTGTGTGTGCTCTCTCTGTATCTCTCTCTCTGTCTATCTCTCCCTAAAATAAATGAAGCTGTAAAAATAAATAAATGCATACATGCATAAGTTAATTAATTATGGGTACAGAAATCAGTGATGGAGCTGAGCTGATGGGACGCTTGGCAGCAAAGACAGGTGCACCCTGCTTGAAGGCTCGGGGATAGCTGCGGTGTCACCAGTGGCGATGGGGGTGTGAGGAAGTTGCCTCGTGCAGCATCCAGAGAGGAACTTAGATGGGGGAGTTCCAGGGAGTAAATGCCCATGGGTAGGAAGCATCTTCAGATGAATGTCAGAGGGTGTCCTCATGGATGGGGAGGCACCCTTTCTCCCTGAAGCTGCCCACGAGTGGAGGTGTGCCTGCTGGGGACATAACTAAATCATTGGGGTTTAGCCTCCTAAGCTGTTAATTTATGAAGATGTGGCCAAGACCTTGTCTCACTGCTTTTTAAAGAGAAGTAAATTAAACTGTTGTTTGGGATGGTGTTGTCTTCCAAAGGCTCATTCAGAGTCAGTGGCAGAGCTGCTGTGGGCTTTCCAACTTGTCTTGAAAGCCTGGTCCAGGCAAGGGTGAGGGATATTCCCATCTCTTGGGGTCTCTTGCCCTCTCTGTTTATGGCAGAACGTGGTTTTGTGACTGGTAAATAAACAGGCATCCTGTGCAGATCCTTCAGCTCTTCGTGTGGCTGCAGTAGAGGAAATTCCCATTCACTGGGCACAGACTGTGGCTGGACGGGCGGTGTGGCGGGGCTCTCACTGAGCATTCTCCTTTCACGTAATCCCCGACCAGATATGAATTTTGTGGTGTTGCCACTTTCCTGCTGGCCAGGAGGGAAGTTGAGGCCCAGGAAAGTTACACTTTCTCGCTGTGGTAAGTGGCAGAGCCATGTCAGCCAGTCCAGGCCCTGGCTTTCAGGTCTGTTTACTGTGAGCATTTCCTCTTGTGTTTCCAGCTTTTGGCCTGTTTGACCTATCAAACTACTGATGGTGTATTGATAATTCTAATACTCTCGACATTGTGAAAGATTAGCTCTTCACTTTGTGCTAGAAATGTTTCTTGCTGTATTTTTCTTTTAATTAAAAAAAAAAGTCAAAGTCCCACGTTTCTGCCCATTTGAATCTCCCTGAGTCTCCCTGTTGTGAAGTGGTTGGGTTTGGGGATTTCTAGGGCCGGGGCCTAGTTGGTGGTGGCTTTGCCTGGAAGAGCCCATGGCTCAGGACTTAGAGTGGGGACTGGAGCAGTGTGAACTGTGGCCTGAAAATGTGTTCATGTGTGCTGAGGTGGTGCCCAGATTCTTTTGGAGGATGAACTGAGGTTTTGATCAGTAGGTTAGAGAAACACTTGATGGAATAACACTGATAATTTTGTTTTTGTATTCAATCCTAATTTTGTGTTTTCGTTTTCGTGTAGTGCAGTGTGCTCTATGTTCTAAGAAAAAATTGGCAATCAATTCATACAGTATCATGATTTAATAATCTTTCCTCACTCACCGGGTCATATTTCAGGTTTTTATATGTAGTTTTTATATCTGTAGTTCTGTTTCTGAATTCTGCATTTTGATTCATTCCTTCATTTTTAAATTTCTTATTTTAAAGATTTTATTTATTTGAGAGAGAGAGAGAATGAGCTAGGAGCAGGGGCAGAGGGAGAAGGAAAGGGAGACTCCTCACTGAGCATGGAGCCTGATGTGGGTCTCAGATCCCAGGTCTCTGAGATCAGGACCTGACCCAAAGGCAGATGCTTAACAGACAGAGCTGCCCAGGTGCAGCCACATTCCTTCATATTTTTATTTTTACTCCAGTGCTGCACTGTTTGGCTGGTTGCTTCAGTTTCTGGGAGGGAGGGAGATGACCCCCTCCCCTGTTCTTCTAACAAGTTTGCTTTTGCTGCGTTGACTGGAGAAGGGCCAGGCTTCCTGAAGATGAGTAGGATGATTCAGTGACACCCAAAAGGCAGTGGCTATCATTGTTCCCACTGTGCTTCAACAACTTCACCCACTGACTCTTTGATGATGGCAGCCACCAGCAAATCTTCTGCAGAGGACTGCTGCCTTGGGATGCTTTTCTTGTGGTGCTGGACTTCATTCCCCCTGGCAGCCAGTACAGCTAGGATTAGAACCTAGGAAAAGTCCCATTAGAACCCAAGAAAGTGGGGTGCCTGGGTGGCTTAATCGATTGTCTGCCTTTGGCTCAGTTCATGGTCTTAGGGTCCTGAGATCAAACCCTGCACTAGTGTCCGTGCTGGCTGTGGAACCTACTTAAAATCAAACAAACAGAAATCAGCCCAAGAAAGTACCATCCTTTGAGTTGTTCTATACTGTGTATCAGATTTTATTTTTCTTTTCTTTTTTTTCTTTCTTCTTTCTTTTTAAAGATTATTTATTTGTCAGTGAGAGAGCACAAGCAGGGGGAGCAACAGGCAGAGGGAGAGGCAGGCTTCTGGTTGGGTAAGGGGTCTGATGTCGGACTTGATCCCAGGACCCTGTGATCATGACCTGAGTCATGTTAGGCTGCTGCCTAACAGACTGAGCCAACCAGGCATCCCCCAGGATCAGACTTCAATAACCCTACCAGATTTCTTTAGCTTTGACATTTTAAAGGACAATGAAAGCTAGCTAAACCTACACCAGGATTCTGCATCTGCTGGGGCTGTGCTGTACGGGCCTATGTGCCTCCTGTTCTTCTAACCCCATCAATTCCACCCATGTTTTAGCCAGAGAACTGTAGGCAGTTGTGGGTGTGTCACTGAAAGCTTTGACTCGTCATTCATATCTTTATTGTAAGCTTATAATCTTTATTTTTTCTTTTTTTTGGGTAAGATTTTATTGATTTGTTTGTTTATGAGAATGAATGGGGAGCAGAGGCAGAGGGAGAAGCAGACTCCCTGCTGAGCAGGAAGTCTGACATAGGGCAAGATCCCAGGATTATTTATGACCTGAGCCCAATGCAGATGCTTAACCGACTGAGCCACCCAGGCGCCTCTTTATTTTTCCTTTATTGATTATCTGCCTTTCTGAGGCAGCGTTCTACCTGGGTTTTCATAACTCCACACTAAGGTATTCTTCCACTAGTGTGGCCTGTTTTGAGGTAATTCCTATACATTCTGGCTATGCTGCTAAATGATGCTATGATCTTGGACTCTTTTTTTTTTTTTTAACCTCTCTGAGCCTTGGTTTCCTCTGTGCTAATGTGGATAATATACCCTCTCTTGCAGATGTGTGGAGGGCCATGGCTGACTTGGATGCAGTCGGAGTCATCTCACGGCACATGGAATACACAATTTATCTTGCTTCCTGTCTTGATAACGACATCTTGGTTTTCATGCTGTCTTAGAACAAGTAGAACTTGACTTACATGTAAGTTGTGAATTCACGTACTTTTGACAGAGCTGTTATTTTAGTTTAGTTTAGTTTAGTTTAGTTTAGTTTAAAGCAGGCTCCACACCCAGTGCAGAGCCCAGTGTGGAACTCAAACTCACCACCGTGAGATCAAGATCCGAGCTGAGATCAAGAGTTGGCCGCTCAACCAGCCTAGTCACCCAGGCATCCCTTCTGTTTATCATTTTTCAAAAAATGTGACAAGTAACACTTTCTCTGCTTGGACCTGTCCTCACACCTGCTATGCTGGTCTGGGGGTCAGACGTGTAGCTGGTGTGGTGCTGGTGATGTTGAGCAAGACAGTTGTTAAGTCTTTTTACCCTAATTGCTGTTGTCCTATTATTTCCTTTTTTTTTTAAAAGATTTTATTTTATATCGTGGTGATATATGCTAAAACTGTTGCTTCTGGTCCTGCCTTAAAACTTGAATATGTAGGGCATTTTTTAAGGATTCATCCCTGGAGATACAGTATTTGTTTTTCTATGTCTGACTTATTTTGCTTAGCACAATACCCTCTAGGTACATCCATACTGTTGTAAATATCAGGATCTCATCCTTTTTGATGGCTGAGTAATATACCATTGTGTGTATGTACCACTTTGTCTTCTGTTGCTGGACACTTGGGCTGCTTCCATATCTCGGCTATGGAAAAATAAATGCTGCAGTAGGCTTAGGGGTGCCTCTGTGCTTTCAGAATGTTGAGTCTGATGTGTCAACTGCCACAACAGTCGTGGCAACTCAGGAAGGGAGCCAGGTGCAGGAGGTAAGAGGAGGAGTGCAGCTTTAGGCAATCTGAGTTGAGGTGTCTGTTGGACGTGCAGGTGTAGGTTCTGGTTGGACAGTCAAAATGTAGGAATGGGTGCTTGGGGGAAGAGAGATGCAATCATGCTGTTGCCAAGGGATATATTCCTTGTAGAGAGAGTGACAGTTAAGGATTTAGGGTAATTCTTTCTTTTCTTGGGCAGATAAAGGGGAAGAATAAAGGAGTAGTGGATGGAAGGGGAGGGATGTGGCTTTGATGCCAGGAAGGCATTTTTGCACAGATGTCTAGAGAAGAGAGATTTCAAGGAATGAAATGTCAGCAATGTTTGATGATGTGAAAAGTTGCAAAGCAGCTTGATTAGGGGGTGGGGGTAGATCGAGGAGGTTGTCACTGAGTACTGAAAGAAAATGGGAGGTGAGTAGTGGAGTCCTAAGCCAGACATAGAGATAGAGTGACTGGGCCTGATACCATGGAGGTCACACACAAGAATAGCCTTTTAGAAAGTTTGATGGTAAAGACACAGACAATCATAACTCCAGACATAGCTTGGACAAGGGTGGGTTTTACAGGCTGTGTTTACCTATTTGCAGGTTGACTGAAGGGAGATGACAGATGGTGCATGCTGCTGGATGTTGTGGGTTGAGATGGGATCAGGTATACAGAAAAGCACACAGAGAGGAGTGTATGGATGCCCTGACTGCTTCTGTAGAACACAAGGCCAACATTAGGCATGGAGGGAATGGAACGTGGCTCAAGGAGATGTGCAGTCTCAGATACAGACCACATGGCTCAGAGTCTTACAGGGCTCTCCTTGCCTCCGCGTGGCCCTTCTCACAGGGTTTAAGTTTTGAAGAGTCCTTTTGTTTCTCTGGGTTTGGGGTGTGACTGGAGAGACATAGCAGAGAGCAAGGGCTGAGGAAAGACCAAGAGGGCAGGAACTCACAGAGGGGAGTCTACTACCCTCTCTGCCTTTTCTGGTATGGACTCTCTCCTGATCTGGATGGATGGATGACCTGCCATTACTTCTTTTAAAAATGCATTTGGCTTTACCCTGCCAGAAAGCAACACATGTTTATTGAAGAATAGTGGGAAACCCCAGAGAAACTGAAGGAAGAAAATAAGCACTCAGCTGAAGACAACCATTCAAAAGTTCTGGCACCTTTTCCTCCCAACTTTCACTGAAGTTGAACAGATAAATGTATATATATGAAGTGATTTCTGGGAAAGACCAAAAAAAAAAAAAAAAGATACCAACAACAAGAAAACAAAAAAGAGAACAAAGCAGAAGAAAACGGTGTTCATTTTCTTCCTGAGGCTGCCCTTCCTCGATACTGCTACTTGGTTTTACTACCTGCTTTTCTCCCTGGGCTTTCTTGACAAAACATGGTTCCACTACTTTTACCTTCTTCAAAGTGTTTGACAGAGTCGTTTGCTTTCAACATGGAGTTTGAGCAAAATGGACTATTGCTTTAAAATATTCTATCATGTGTGCTGTAATATCTCATCCTGGACATGATACAAATGCTATGATAAAAAGAAGAGATGCTTTTAAAGTGATCACCAGAGTTGTGAAATTCATTGGCATAATCCCTCTTTTTTTTTAAAAAAAGATTTTATTTATTTATTTGACAGACAGAGATCACAAGTAGGCAGAGAGGCAGGCAGAGAGAGGAGAAAGCAGGCTCCCTGCAGAGCAGAAAGCCCGATGCGGGACTCGATCCCAGGACCCTGGGATCATGACCTGAGCTGAGGGCAGAGGCTTAACCCACTGAGCCACCCAAACGCCCCGACATGATCCTTCTTTTGAGGGTCATAATTCGTTTAATTTTTTTCTGCTCCAGCTTAACCTTCGCAGTCTTCAGTTGTTATGTGCATTAGACACAGTATTAGCAGTAGTGGCAGTAAAAATACTCCTGTCACCCTTTACAGGTACCATTTTACTAGCATCTCCTTACCACTGTAGCAGCTTTAAACCCTGTTTCCACCCTGTTCATTCCTTTAAATGCCTTTTCCTTAAAACCTTTTCTTAGTTGTTGGTGTTCTATAGCTTTACCACAAAATGTTTAATTGAAGATTTCTCATCTTGCTTGGTATCTGTGCATTTCCTGTATTTCTGGATTTATCATTTCTGTAATATCCTCAGCTGTTTTCTTCTGAAATTCTGACTCTGTCTTTCTGCTGTACTTCCCAGGATTCTTATTTAAACCTCCCGTCTGTTGTTCGTGTCTCTCAAGCTGGCGTTCATCCTCTTCTCCTGCCTCCTTGTGTTGCATTCTGGGGAATGTCTTCACTTCTTGGTGCAGTGTTGTGAAGTCCTTCATTCGGGGCTCATCTACTGCCCCACCATTCTGGTGTGTTTTCTGTTGTGTTTTACGTCTCAGTGATTTTTGGTCCCTGTTTAACTTCCTTCAGTTCCATGTTCACACTTGGCCTGTTGCTTTTGATAGGCTCTTGATCCTTCTTCATTTTTAAACCTCTTTTGTGTTCTTAAACAATTAACATGTAATATTTTCTATTCTGTATCTGATCATTCCAGTGTCTAAAGTCTTCATTTTCCCTCAGTCTTCTGTCTCTCACAGTGGCCTCATTTCTTGCATGCTCTGTGAAGGGATTTTGAGACCAGATTTATTGGAACATAGATGTAATCTCTTTTAATTCTGTTTTTTGGTGTTTTTTTTTTTGTTGTTGTTTGTTTGTTTGTCTGTATGTTTTTTCCTGGAGGGTTTGTCTTTCCTTTGCCAGGAGGCTGGGAGTGTTCTTGGTTGGGATCACTTTGGTTCCATTTGAGGGTCCTGGTTTATTAAGGAAATCTCAGGTTCAGTTCCCCCAACTTACCGTGTGGTGGGAACGGGGTCTGGAGGGCACAGGCCTGTAGAGATCCTGCAGTGAAAATGGCATTTGTTCTCTGGCACCCTGATTTGTTTCTCTTGAGCTTGTTGCTTACAGATCAGGTTTTGGCTTACTTGTTTCTGCCACCTCCCTCTTCCTGCTTCCTTTCCTACCATTTACTAAGTCCTTTGCTAGTTTTCCGATGTCTTCTAAAGCCCAGAAATGTTTTGTGAATTCCATTTGCCATCACTAATTGCAAGTCTCATCCTGCAGCAGGAAGGCCAGAGCCAGACACTGTAATGCTCTGCCTCCCACAGAGGAGATTTTAATACCCTCTCCTCGTGTTCAGAAATTCTAGATTGGAGATGGAGTTATGGATACATTACCATTTACAGAGGATTAGTTGCCTATATAATAGAACAAGTATGCATTATTCTAATCTTCCTAAAACTTCCATTTTGCATAATAAATATGAATGAATAAGGAACCCGCATTACTTTAGTTTATGCAGATGTTCTCTTTCTGTCTCTGGCTTTAGATGGTAGGTTGTCATTTGTATGGTTCATTCTGAAAATTGGGTAACTTCATTCTTATTTTCTACATGTTGGTGCCATATAAAGTGATGATTTATGGAGATTCAGAGGTAAATATTTATCAACATCTAAATAATTGGGGAAGGCTTCCTTTACAAAAGGTAGAATTATTAAGACCTGTTTAATCACAGAAGGGATATCCTGTAAAGCTAGCCCATAAATAAAAAGTGGATCAGAAGAAAGCAGAGAGAGGAGAGAATTTGGAAGGAGCACGTGGAGGGACACCTACTGCCTATCCCTGTAAGTCAGGGGCAATCTGGAAGGGAAACCTTGTTAAAGGAGGCAGTAGTGTTTAGATGTAATGAGCTACTGGAAACCTCACAGTGTTCTGGTGAAGCAAGTGGTGTGCAATCAAGTCCGCAGCCCAGTTGAAGTTGTGGCTTCAGGCAGCAAGCGAGCAGGCCTTTCTGTCTGCCTTTATCTCCAGTGGGAGCGGCTTGTCCTCCTTGAAGTCAGCCTCCAGACATCTTTTCCTGTCGCTACACATCTGTGCATCACTGAGAATTTCTGCGGTTGCTGCTTCATGGAGATGTTTGTCAGTTTTGGGTTTTGTTTGTTTTGTTTTGTTTTTTACCGAGGTTCACTTGCTAACTTTTCTCTTCTCTTAAAAAAATATATATTTAATCTAGGGGTGCCTGGGTGGCTCAGTGGGTTAAAGCCTCTGCCTTCGGCTCGGCTTGAAGGCATGATCCCAGGGTCCTGGGATTGAGCCCCACATCAGGCTCTCTGTTCAGCAGGGAGCCTGCTTCCCTTCCTCTCTCTCTGCCTGCCTCTCTGCCTATTTGTGATCTCTGTCTGCCAAATAAATAAATAAAATCTTTAAAAAATATATGTGTTTAATCTAGGGGCACCTGGGTGGCTAAGTGGGTGGGTTAAGCCTGTTTCTTCAGCTCAGGTTATGATCTCAGGGTCCTGGGATTGAGTCCTGCATCAGCAGGGAGCCCTCTTCCTCCTCCTCTCTCTCTCTGCCTCTCTGCCTACTTTTGATCTCTCTCTGTCAAATAAATAAGTAAGTAAATAAATCTTTTAAATATATATATATAATCTCTTCCAGGAAGAGATTATGCTGAGTGAAAAAAGTCAAGCAGAGAGAGTCAATTATCATATGGTTTCACTTATTTGTGGAGCATTACAAATAGCATGGTGGACAAGGGGAGATGGAGAGAAGGGAGTTGAGGGAAACTGGAAGGGGAGGTGAACCATGACAGACTATGGACTCTGAAAAATAATCTGAGGGTTTTGAAGGGGTAGGGGGTGGGAGGTTGGGGGAACCAGGTGGTGGGTATTAGAGAGGGCACGGATTGCATGGAGCACTGGGTGTGGTGCAAAAACAACGAATACTGTTACACTGAAAAAAAATATATATATATTTCATCTCTTATTACCATGTATTTCAAATGGTAGTGAGGGATGATGGTGTGGGACTCCATGAAGTGAATTTACACTGCTATCTTGACCACAATATAAGTGTCGTACACAGCCGTCCTGTGTCCCCTTTCGTTCTGAAATGGATTCTCTCTTCCCAGCTGTTATCAATAGAAGACAGGGGTCTTTGTTCTTGTAGGTGACTTGTCCAAGATCGCACAACTTTCGAGGTTTAACCTTTGGTCTGATTGTAGGACCCATTTTCTTTAACTCAGTGCCATGCAACCTACCATGTAGGACTCTCAATACTCTCCTGCTTTTGAAGCTGTACTCCACAGGCCACGTCTACCAGTGCATATCTATTTTTGTCTAGTTCACTCATTTATTGCACACATTTACTGGATGCCAGCTATGTGTTTCAGGCACCTTTCTAGGTGCTGGAGATATGGCAGTGGGCAAGCCAAACACAACCCCCTGCCCTCATTGAGCATGTTCCATTTCCTACTACTGGAAGCATCCACCAGGAACAATGGACTTGTGCCAGAAGTCCAGCAATGATATGAGTTCCAGAAATTTCTGAATGGTTCTTTGTGGAAGTGATGATTTGGCGGCAGCCCTCAAGGTAGCTACCTGCACAGGCAAAAAAAAAAAAAAAAAGGAGGGCTGGTGTAGAAATGCCTGATGAATGGGCTTCAAGGTCAAATAACTGAGCCAGGTCTTTAAGGTCTTATTTAGCTCGGAGATTTTTCAAGAACTTTCCATGATACATAAGCATATTATAGAAAAAACCCTATTCAAAGCACACTGTAAATTTGGAGGATGATTGTCTTTGCATTATTTTTGTGATTAAATGACAGTTGATGATACAGGCACTGTTGTAAGTCACTTATACCTGTGCAAACACTTTGTGGTAAATTCTTTTATCATCCTTATTTTTCAGAGGTATAGACTGATGCAAAGGGAGAAGTTTGGTGGTTCTCCACTGGCCACAGCTAAGCAAGCAAAAAGCAAAAAGCAGAGCCTGCATTGGAACCAGGCACTGTGGCTCCAGACCCCAACTCTTCACCCTTGGGCTTCTTGCAGCACGCCTGATTTCTTGTCACTAAGAACTTGGTGCAGGAGTTTAACGGTACCTTTAATTTCTAGTTTTTCTTTCTCAGAACTGAATCTGCATTGCAGTGCATCTCTGCATAAACATGTGTTTAATTTTGTCACCTTTAATTTTGTTTTTAGGTAAGATCTGAAGGAGTCAATCTGTTTCTTCTGTGGCTTCAAGCACTTCAGACAAACTTTGCAGAAGAGCAGGTGCTTATTTTTGCTTGCCTCGTGCCTGGTTTCCCAGCGATCATGTCATCCTTAGGGACCTGCATGGTGGAGACACTCATCAGTTATAGCCCTGGTGTGGCGGATGGTAAGGAACATTTTAGCCAGCTTTACAGGTTGAAATGACTCTGGAAGTTCTCTTGAGGGATTCCTCAGCTTGTCATGATCCTGAATAGAACCCTTTATTTCGTAGATGGGTTTGGAGGAGGAATTATCCCCTGCTCTTGTTCACAGTAATGTCTTATAGACATTAGAATAGAAAGAATCAGAGCCTTTTTTATATGCAATGAGGATGGGAGACATTTACTGAAGTGGTGGAAACAGGAATGGAAGGGAGGACTCAGATGTTGGAAACAACAGGAAGTGGAGACACATCATGTATCTGGAGTGTTTTCTTGGCTGTGAATGAAATTTAAATCTGCCATCCAAAACTACTGTTTATTGTCCTCAGCATGATTGTTTCACGAGTGGACATTCATCTGCTCACCCAGCCCTGTATTTTCATGCCGCATTCATGGAAAGACAGTAGCTGCTTCCTGGGAAAGTCATGGCAACCATCTGTGTCCCATGAGTTTTTAAGGAACTTGCCAGTTAGGGCCAATGATTGATTAATGCACATCACTTTATTGCCCAAAGACAGGTATTTGATCCTTAGGCTGACCGAAGCAGAATTTGGCAGAGAGAAGAATCGTTTAGAGGGAGAGGTGGCTTCATGGGAGTTTGTACCGTATTTCCAACCCCTTGATGCTCGCTATCCTGGAGTGTAGCGTGAGCAGGTTCCAAAGGAGGGGCAGATGTATTTTAATGAAGGCCATTTTTTAAAAACCCTTTGAACGTTGGTGAAAGAACTCCTTTTTTTCCCCACTCTGGAGCAAAGATATATCCACAAGAATCACTCCACTCTTGCCGGCCATATCAGGGGAAAGGATCGCTGAGGACCAAACATGCTTTTTCCTTCAAGTACTATTGAACTGTATGGTTATTCAGGTAAAAGCAAAATCTTGGATACTTCAGGAATGGTCTTTCTCTTGATAGGAAAGAGGAAACATTGCTTATTTTCTCCCAGCTCATCCATATTTTGTATGTTTGCTTGTTTGTTTGTTTGTTTGTTTTTTGAGTTGACTCTTTATGATATTTCACTAGAACTTGAATATGTGCTATATCACATCAGCAAAGACCTGGCATACATAATATTTTGTGTGAGAGTGTATGTCAAGCAAACATTTCAGTTCTCCCATCGGCTTTTATATTACCACATTCACACAGAACACTTCACTTCTAACACTGTGGCTGAGGCTGTGGATTTTTCCCTCACCAGGCAACTCTGCAACACCAGCTGGGTGTCCTGTAGTTTTACTCAGCTTTGACACTGTCTGCCTTGATATGGCATCTGATCCCACAGGTTAAGGGCTCAGTCCTGTGAGACTGTTCCATCACATTCAGGTGTCAGTCATAAGTAGGAGGAGCCCAGGTTACCCACAACTTCTCTACAACTTGGCTACAAATCAGAGGTTCCTTCAACTCCTCCTCCGGTTCAACTGAGTGGCTCGCAGAACTCTGGGAAACATTTGTTTTCATTTGCAATTTATGAAAGATATGATAAAGGATACAGATGAACAGTCAGATGCAGAGACACAAAGGGCACAGTCTGGGAGGGTCCCAAGCACAGGAATGTCTATTCCTGTGGAGCTGGGTTTTATCCCCCTCCTGGTACCTGGATATGTTGACTTACCTGGAAGTTTCCTGAACCCCCTACTATGAGGATTTTTTTTAAAAAGATTTTGTTTATTTATCAAAGAGAGAGAGGGGGAGAGAGCGAGCACAGGCAGACAGAATGGCAGGCAGAGGCAGAGGGAGAAGCAGGCTCCCTGCTGAGCAAGGAGCCCGATGTGGGACTCGATCCCAGGACGCTGGGATCATGACCTGAGCCGAAGGCAGCTGCTTAACCAACTGAGCCACCCAGGCGTCCCTGCTATGAGGATTTTTATGGAGGCTTCCTTACATAGATGTGCTCTGCTTTTAGCCCCCTCCCCTCTCTGGGGGAATGTAGGGGTTGGGGTGGGGGTGCCGAAGATTCTAAATTCTAATCATGGTGTGGTCTTCCTGGTGATGTGTCCCCACTGAGGAGCCATCTCGGAGCCCACCCAGAGTTGTGTTATTAGAACAAAATATTAAACTCAAAATGGATGGAAGACCTCAATGTAAGATAGGAATTCTTGCCAGTTTTCTTAAGGTGATTCTTTCTCTCTGCTATCCCTCAAGATTCTGTCCTTGCCTCCCTTCCTGACTGCACTGTCCTATTGGGCAATCTTGCCTATTGGGCAGGTGGAATGGACCAGTAGGGTCAAAATGCACAGCTTCTAGAAGGCAAAGGGATACTCCAGTCTGCTCTCAGGACTTTGGAGTCTTTGTGTTTTTGGTGCTGGTGAAAGGAAATGAGAGAGGACAGCAGACAAGAAAGAATGCTATGTCATTAGAGAGAACTGGTAGGATAAAATACAGGCATGATGAGTAGAATGAGTTTAAAAACATGATACCATTGGGTGACTTTTTTAATACTCAGTAAGAATATTTTTAACAAAGTGAACCATTTAGTTTTGAAATATTCATTCTTAGCATAATTTGAGTTTTAAGATAGGATTACATTACATGATTGTCAACATTATTTGTCACCATGACTTTTTTTTAATTTCGGATAGGAATTTTAATAAGATAGCATTTTATTTCAGTAGACATTTAAGTTAAAATTTAAATGTATATATGTTCTTTCCCACATATTATCCAAAGGCTACAAATTAGAGAGGAAGAATAAGGAGAATCAAGATACTTGTTTTAAAGTTCTTTTTACACTGTTTTGAAAATATTGTCTTCCTCATTTATTTCCATCATTTACCATGTTAGCAAAATCTACAAACTTGTACTTGGTAAGTACTGATTGGGCTGGGTATAGAGGATGTCCACAGGGAAGCTGCCATTCTCTTTCAAAGTGACCTTTGTTTATTTTTAAGCAAAATAGTCACTTTATTCTTATATTTAATGGTAACTTTATTGTAAGAGGTTTAAAGTTTCCTAATAAATGATTTTACCTATTTGTACAAACTATTTATTTGTACCTCAGGAAGACTGTGGCTCCTAAAATAATTCAACATGTGTCATGATTCTTCTTGGTATAATTATATTTAAAATTAAGTTTTAAAATTTTAATTTTTAATTGAAACTGTTTATTGAAGGCAGTGTTTATTTTCTCATGCAAAGATGTTGAAATAAACATTCTCGTTGAAGTCTTCTCTTAACGGTGTTGAGGTACGGTGACCCCAGACCCCAGACCTTGCCCAGTGGTGAGGCAGACCATCCCAGGCCATGCAACTGCCCAGAGTAGCCCTTCCTTATATCCTGGATCTTTCATCCACTACGTGCTACTTACAGCTTCTTATGGAGGGGCCAATATTTGGGCAACTGTGCAACCTAAGGGCAGTAAGCTCCAGAAAGGAAGGAAACATGAGGGAATTTCTAGTTTCACTGCTCAGGGTTTTTTGGGTTTTTGTTTGTTTGTTTGTTTTCCCCTATGAAAAATGAAGGCTCACAGGACATAAGTATCCCTTTGATTGGTGCTGGGGTGGGGAAGCAAATTTTCTTCTCCCTATTATTGAAAAGCAGGCAAAATTAGTTAAAGTGAATAATCAGAAACAATTTGGGAGGGAAAGAGATCACAACGGGCATTAATCCATGTGGTGAATGTGGACTACTAATTCAGTTGTCTTTGGGTGTTTACTTACATACACACAAATGTGCATGCTTGGATCAGGGGAAAGCAGCAAAAACTTGATGCCTTTTGAAATATGTAGAAGTACTAACCTTTAGAGGTACCGGGCTGTTTATTTGTTAGCTATCTGTATATAGTATACTTTAATATATTGAATTAAAGTTCTTTATTGAGAACTTGTCTGCCTCATGCAAGTGCCTCCAGGTATATAAAAGGTGGGAGGTCGGGGTACCAGGTGGTGGGTAATATAGAGAGCATGGATTGCATGGAGCACTGGGTGTGGTACAAAAGCAATGAATACTGTTATGCTGAAAATAAAAAAAAAAGAAAGTAAGAGAGCTGGACATACAGCAAGTAGTAGCTCAAGTCCAATACCATGTAACTTTTTGTACTGATTATGAAATTTAAAGGAGAAAGGGACTTTTTTTTATTATTCTATTTCTTTTCAGTGTTCCAGAATTCATTGTTTATGCACCACACCCAGTGCTTCATGCAATATGTGCCCTCCATAATACCCATCACCAGGCTCACCCAACCCCCTACCTGCCTCCCTTCTAAAGCCCTCAGTTTGCTTCTCAGAGTCCACAGTCTCTCATGGTTTGTCTCCCCCACCAATTTCCCTCAACTCACTTCTCCCCTCCATCTCCCAATGTCCTCTGTGTTATTCCTTATGCTCCAGAAGTAAGAAACCATATGATAATTGACACTGCTTGCCTTATTTCACTCAGCATAATCTCTTCCAGACCAGTTCATGTTGATACAAAAGTTGGGTATTCATTCTTTCTGATGGAGGCATAATAATCCATATTGTATATGGACCACATCTTTATCCATTCATCCATTGAAGGGCATCTTGGTTATTTCCACACTTTAGTGACTTTGGCCATTGCTGCTATGAACATTGGTGTACAGATGGCCCTTCTTTTCACTACATCTGTATCTTCTTGGTATATACCGAGTGCAGTTGCAGGGTCATAGGGCAGCTCCATTTTAATTTTTTTGAGGAATTTCCACACTGTTTCCCAATGTGGCTGCACCAAGAAAGGGACTTGTTATTAATTCTGTGGAGCTGGTCAAGTCAAAATTCAAAGATGAATTTTTTCAGACATAAAGTAGTTTATACTGATTCTATTCTTCAGATTCATCTACAAGGAAAAGGCTATAAAACTAAAGCCTCATGGATTTGATTAGGGTAGTATTGGATGTTAAAGTACCTGAAATGATGAAGAATGTCTGTACATTCTTCTAGATTTGTTTCAGTCCTAAAATATTAAATTAGTTATAATGTATGTGAAAATATCCTTACTATTAGAATTGCTTATCCTTTCTCAAATTTTCTAGTGGCTTAGTACTTAGTACTTCCACCGCTGTATGCCATAGCTATAATAAGCAAGCAGTAACAGGAGTCACCATCCCACCTTTGTCAGGTCACAAGGCAGAATCAGAAACAAGTCTACCAAAAAAATGTCATCCCTAATAATTTCTGGTACTTTAATTTTAAAGTTTTAGTTGATATTCATCCAATCAAATATATAGCTGAGGTATATGTTTGTGAGAAATTGAACTGTTTAGGGTGGTGGCTTACACTCACTCCCCTAATCATGTATTCTGTTTCCTTCCAGACATCCCCCATTTGAGACCAGCGCCAGTGTATGTACATTACTACAACTCAAGACAATGAAAACATTTATAGTATAAAAATTCCATACATGGCAATTCACATTGTTTTTATTAAATGGATTATAAATTTCTTTTTGGAAAAAAGTATCTAGCTATAATCCAAAACACTCAAAATCGAGTTGCTGTACTGCCCCAAATCATACAGGTATGTCATTCCTCTTTTTCTTCTATTTTACATAGGTAAAAATACACTAACACATACCAAAGTAATTGACTCATAGGGGTTTTGGTTCCTAAAGGATGCTGGTTCTAGGGATTATGTTTTTGGGTGGGCTCTCTCTCTGTTGCTGAGGTGTCAGAGGGACTTCTGAGATAGCACTTGCCATGCCCTGCTGACATTGCCATGACAAGGTGATCTTGGGGGCCAGGGAGATGTTCTGAAAACATGATGTTGTGTGCAGTCTCCTGGACCCTCTCATTTTTCTTCCTTTGCTCAAGAGCCAGTGACATCAGAGCATAAGACCAGGGGCCCGTGTTGCCTTCACCCATCCCCAGCACCAGGCAGGCCCTCAATAATCATGTAGGTGGGCTGTGGGAAGGACCTATTTGACTGCCAAGTGCCTCTTGGCATCTCAGAGGGAGCAGTGGAAGAGATCTCAGGATTTTGAGGTGCCATGATGGAATGCCTGGAAGAAAAGGCAGACTCTCTTTAGAAGGCTTTCAGTGAAGACCTCTTTCTGTGTGGGGCCCATGGTATACCTTCCCTCTCTTGTGGTCCTTGGTCATAGAGAAATGGGCTTTCCCAGCAGGTTGAGTTTCTTAGAGACTTTGTGCTGTGTAAGGAAGGACAACTTGGGGAGGTTTGAGAGGGGCTGCTTCATGGCAGGGGCCTGCTTTTATGCACAAAGCATGGTCCCCTTAGAGTAGCTTCGCTGAGGCCCCAGAGTTCCCAAAAGTGTGACTAGGCCTGAGCTGCAAGAGTTCACACACCTGAGTGGCAGGTAGCATCTTGGTGGAGGAGCACCAAACTGAGGTCCAGAGCACGTGTCCTCATTGATTAAGAACTGACTACAGAGCTAGACAAACTTATTGTCAAGAAGTCTGAGGGGGATACAGTTACAGTAAAGAGCAGCAAAATACTTACTGAAGATTTTGAAAGGGAGCTTTGGGGTGCGGGGATGGCTCAGTTGGTTAAATGTCTGCCAGAGATCAAACCCTGTGGTGGGGGGTGGGGAGTCCCTGCTAAGTGAGGAGTCTGCTTCTCCCTCTCCCTTTCCCTCTGCCACTCTCCCTGTCTGTGCTCACTTTCTCTCTGTCTCTCTGTGTCAAATAAATTTTATAAATCTTTTAAAACATAAAAATACAAGAAAGATTTGAAACTTAAATTCACTAGTTGTAACATGTAATAGGAACCCTGCAAACAGTAATGATCACTGCTGAGAACAAAATTGATTTTTTTAAAGATTTTATTTATTTGGCAGAGAGAGATCCCAAGTAGGCAGAAAGGCAAGCAGAGAGAGAGGAGGAAGGAGGCTCCCCAGCAAGCAGTGAGCCCAATGCAGGACTCGATCCCAGGACCCTGAGATCATGACCTGAGCTGAAGGCAGTGGCTTAACCCACTGAGCCACCCAGGTGCCCCACAAAATTGATTTTCCAAAGGAATATCCCAGAACACTGAGGAAAATTTCAAAGAGATGGAAATGAGAAACGAATAAGTAAGATCTGAGGTCAGGTCCAAATCTACCTTGCAAGTACCCTGAGGACAAAAGGAGAAAATAACAGAAGTTATAACTGAACTAATGCAGCATTTACTTGAGCTGAAAAACAGTCATGCCTTCAGTTCATAAAGCCTTCAAGTCCCAGGGAGAATTAGCTGAACAGACTCAAACCAAAACAGACGTAAACCTATTTGACTTTCAGGGACTAAGAAGAAATTGTCAGAGTTCCAAACAGAAACCACCATTTCCTTCTAGAAAATGAGACAGAGTATCATTGAATATTGACTTTAAGCTCTATCCCTCAGAGCTGAAAGAACTCTCTTTCTTAGAACTCTTGCTTCCTATCACATATGTAAGCAGATGTCAGATTGATTAACCTTGTAAATTGGTTTAAGTTCTAACTCTACAAACAAAATGATAAAGAATTTGGAGACAATCTAGGGGCATGTAAAAATTTGGGAAGTGGTAGACTACCTTAGGTAGAGATAAGACCCACAGACCATAGAAGAAATGACATGCCACTTTATTTTAAAAATTTGAAAAAGATTTGTATATCAAAAACGAGTAAAGCTGCATGTTGGCAACAGGCTGTGAAAAGCATCTGTAACATCAGCTATTCAAGGAGTTCATGTCTCTGACGTGCCTACAAATTGAGAAGAAGACAAACGGTCCGATTGAAAAACAGACCAAATGAGGAAGGAGAAGTTCATGGAAAAGGAAACAGAAATGACCCTGGATTTCATAGTGAGCGAGGGAACACCATTAGTTCTGGACCATGTTGAGACACCTTTATTCACTCACCCTGTAGACAAAAACTAAAAATCATCAGGTAGACAAAAATTTGCATGAAATCATATATAAGAAACTCAGCCCCACTCTTTGATAAGTTTTACAGTCTATTTTGTGTGATTGTTAAGTCAATTCAAAACAATCTGTTTAGAGACTCTGACTGTTCCCTACTTGGTTACAAATTTTCAGGGAACCATCACTGTATTTATTGAGAATAATTTCCTCATTCTTGAAAAATACATTTGAGTGATGAAAAATAGCAAGAATAATGGAATAGCCACAAATTCAAGGTTCTAGTTTTCCCCCCGCCCTTAGTGGGAAAGGAAACTTTTCACACATGTGAGTCATCTACTTTTATTATCTGGATTTCTTAGTTTCCGTAAAGTCTGACCTCCTGAATCAGTTTGGATGGTTGTCTCATCCTAACTCAAACTGTCTTAAAGATTAAAAAAAAAAAAAAAAAAAAAAAAAAAAAAAAAAAAACCTTCAATCTCATGAAGAAGCAGCTCATGTCAGTGCTTGCAGAGAATGTGTTTTATTCACACTGTCTCCATGATTTTCTCCATTTTTCCCTACTGTGCCCTTTCCCTCTGGCCAGTTTGTCTTCCACCCCCTGCTGACTGTGTGATGGCTGCCCGCAGTGGGGGCACTGCTTTTCTTGTTCACATTCAGAGACAACCCAGATATTTCTGTAAAGCCCTTCCCATTTGTGTGTGTGGGACAACCTAGGTTACTGTCTCTCATAGAACAGTAACAAGGCACTGACTGTCGTGCAGCTGGCTGTGTGAATGGCCCAGGAGGAACATGACTGGCTTCCATGACAGACCCCTTCCCTGTAGTGTGGATGGGGCCAGCTTCCTGTGAGTCACCTGGGCTGCAGTGGAAGAGGCACACAGTGCACTGGGGTTCAGGGAGGGGGAGGGAGGAAGGATGCTGGCAGTCAACTCTCCAGATCCAGTACTACCACACCCTGAAGATAGTCCTACCTAGAAATGGTCCCTGCCATTGTACAGACTCAATATGTCTCAGTGAGTTCTTCTAGTAGTTTTTAGTGCCACTGTAGCAAATGACAAATTCTCAGTGGCTTGAAACAACACAAATTGATTATCTTGCAGTTCTGGAGGTCAGAAGTTCAAAAATCAGTGTCAGTGTGGTAAAATCGGGGTGTTAGCAGCCTGTGTTCCTTCTGGAGGCTCTAGAGGAGAATCCACTTTCTTGCCTTGTCCTGCTTCTAAAGCTGCCTGCATTCCCTGACTTGTGGCCCTTCATTGCACCACCTTTTATCCCTCTGTTTCCAACTTCACATTGCCTTCTGATTCTGATCCTCCTGTCTCCTTATGGATCCTCATGATTACATTGGGACCACCGAGGTAATCCAGGATAATCTCTCCCCCCTCACACCTTAATTTAATCATGCTTGCTAAATCCCATTTGCCAGGTAAGGTAAAGTACTCAGAGCTACTTGGGCTCAGGATATGGTCATCTTTGGGGCAGTCGCTATTCAGCTGGTCAGTTGCCTCTTGTGCTCCCTTTTATGCCTCACACATCATCTCACATGTGTCTGCTGTGTTCCTCTCTTCATCTGCATTGCAAATGAGAAATGCAGCAATTTAAACCATTGAATATTAGATTTTGGAGATAGTTGCAGGAATAAAAGCACATATAATTTTATTTGTGTCCTAAAAGTTTTTGTTTGGAATTTTAAATTTTATCTAATTGTCCCTAGGTAAAATAAATATGATTCAATCAGTTGATCTGAAAAATCTTTTCAAAGAGTATACCGCTGTTGTAAAGGCCCTTCAAAACAGTATTTTGAGTGCTGTTTCCAAATGAAGTTTACACTTTCACCCTTATCACTGTATTAAAGGTCATGTTGGAGGGTTTTGTGTGTGTGTGCTTTTTTCCAAAGTGAACTTGTTTCTCTATCTAAAACTAATACCTCTAACAGTATTTTTCACCAGGGAGGAGAGGAATTAGTGTATCTTCTAGACTAAGTTTTCTTTCCACGTGAAGAATCTGTTTGGACTAATATTCATGGGAGAAGGAAAAGACAGTAGCTCTTACACCCCATATACTATGTTGACAACAACAGTATAAGCCTGACCAAAGCTGTACATCTTGGTGCATCATTTCAGCTGAAACGTGTTCAGTGAAGTATGATTTATTCCTTAGTAATTCATTTTTGTGTGAGATAAAAGTACATCAACAGAAATTAGGGAAAGCAGAGTGGTAATTTTAAAATTTCATCATTGACTGTTTTTTTTTTTTTACCAGTTCTATAAGCACATTAATTGATATTAAAACCCATAAAAGCTCATTTGGGAATGAAAAAGAAAGTTTGAGGTGGTATTGATTTTTTAATGATATTTGTATTTATTTGTATGATTACGCTTAGTTACACTTTGATTGAGTCCGAATGTGCCCTTCAACAATAATCCATGGGCTCTGGGTTTCCTGAAGTTGTATGTCATGGGGTGAACAGATAGAAAAAGTGAATCCCACCAATTGACAACCCTATGGGGGTTTATATATTACACAAACACATTTGTTTGTTGACTGCCACTCCAGTACTTTCTGTGTCCTAGAGCTCCACCCACGTGGTGCAGGCTGCCCCCATCTGTGCTGGAGAATCATGACGGGGCATTCAGTGGCCTTAGGCATCCCCAGAGAGCTGCAGTTGCATCCTCTCATTTCCCACCTAGTTTGTGGGCATCCCCCTTTAGCTTGACCCTGACAGTGGACAGGTCTCAGTATGAGCTGTCTGTGGGAAGAAACAAGATGTTGGGGGGGCAGCGGTAGTTGTTGATGGGAAGTTTTAAGTGTCAGGTTGTATCTTGCAATTTTCTGAACCCTGGCAGTGCAGGCCTGGGCCAACCTGTTATGTCTGTTTCACCAACCAAATCTTCCTCATGTGCCCAAGAAGTGAAACCATATTTGCATTTGCCACCAGAATCAACTAATACTAAATAATAGTTGAGAATTCCAGCTTGATTATAGTGAGTGGAAAATGGACCTCTCTCTGGTTAATTCTTACATATGATTTTACTGTTCATCTTCATAAAAGGGATAAGAAATGAGGAAACGTGGATTATCAGTTCGTTTTCACTCTCATCACTCACTGCAGTTATAATTTTCAAAATACCAAGATGTTTTTCAAAAGTAGTTGTTTTTTTGTTTTTTTGTTTTGTTTTGAAATTTTGTTTTTGTGAAGGGAGTAGGGACTAAGACTAAGGAAAGCATTGTTCTATCAAGAGAAGTCGTTTTCAATTTATGGTATGATGGGAAATCCATCTCGTATGTCCTATTTGGATAACAGAGCTCACTCTTAATTTTTTTAAACTTCCTTTGATTTTTTAATTGAATTATAGCTGACCCACAATGTTGCATTCGTTTCAGATATAAAACAACAAGATTTGACAAGTCTGTATGTTATGCTGTGCTCGCCGTACTGGACCACCAACCATATTCCCTATGCTGTGCCTTTCGTCCTGCAACTTATTAATTTTGTAACTGGAAGCCTGTTATCTCCCACTGCATTTCACCCATTTTGCCTGTCCACCCGCTGCCTCCTCTTTGGAAACGATCAATTTGTTCTCTGTAGTTATGGGTCTCTTTCTGTTTTTCTGTGTGTTCAGAGAACTTTTTAAGATAACTTGGTGCCTTTAAACATATTCCTTGATTTACATTAGTTTGGATACGTATTTGCCATGTTACCCAATTAGTTATGTAATGACTTCAAAATTTGGGGGCTTAAAACAACACTTTTGTCATATTACATATGTTTTGGGGGTCAGAAATTAGGGCAGGATCTCATGGGGCAATTTTTATGCTTAATACAGCATTAACTGAAGTCAGTGGGTGGTGGCCTTCAGCAGGCGGCTGCTTGGTCTAGAGGATTCAGGATGACTTTATGCACATGCCTGTCACTTTGATGGGTACAGTTGGGAGATGAGGCTCAGATGGCCCTCCACTTCCGTGCAGTCTTTGTAACAAGGTTGTTGGACTTATTTCCTGTCCACTCAGAGCTCCAATAGCAAATGTTCCAAGAGAGGGGTTCCTTTTGGACTTGGGCCTGAAACTGACACGTTTATTTCACTGTTTAACACAGTCACATAACCCATGTGAATCAAAGGGAATGGGGAGTCATAGGATTTGTGATCTTTTTTTAACGTGCTACATATGTTCATATGTGCATTTTTTCCCATTTCTCTGACCTGTGGGAAAATGGAAGTTATTGATCAAAGAGTCACAGGTTATCAAGCTGTATGAGAGACTTCAGACTTAATCCAACCTCCATACTTTATAGATTAAAGAATATATATGTAGGTGCACATGTACATCTCCATATCAGTTATTATATATACACTTGTATATCACTAAAAATGGTATCTGTGGATTAGCCAATTCTTCTATCTTCATAGGAATGAAAAGGACTCGTCATTCCCCGGCAAATCTGAAGAAAGAAGCCAGAGCAAGAGTAAGGGAGAAAGAGAGTGAGAGGAGCATCTGATGGGATAGGATTTCTTACAAAAGGACTCCTGAAGTGACCAGAGAAAACAGACCAACAGAAAAGGGCAGACTTTGACCAAGCGGTGCTCAATGACTTGAATATTCACATGGAACAGAAGAGGTTTTAACGCTATTCCCTACTGATGTACCCTACATACTAAAGAGGACATCAGAAGTTTTCTGGAAGATACCATAGAAAACCATTTTGAGGACCTGGGGGCGGTGGCAGAGATGAGTGGAACAGAACACCAAAAACAGGAAGCCCAAGAAAGCTTGGGTGCCGCTTCCAGATGGCGACGAGAGAAGAATTAGGCACAAACCAGTCAGCTGGAAAAGACTGGGAGCAGGGGACAACAGTCGAAAAGGATGTCTGCCAAGAGCAACTCGACAGTCTCACTTTTATTGGATAGAAAACAATAGCCAATAGAAGGATTGAGGAAGGTCAAATGTTAATCCCATCTTGCTGACTTAAGCAAGAAGGAGGATAAAGTTTATAGTTAAACAAGCACATTGAAAGAACTCTTCTAACTAACAACAGGCACTTCTGGGAAGAGAAAGGCTCTATGGCGGATAAGGGAGGCAGGCAGTTTTCATTCCACCCTGAGCTAACCTGTCGTTCCCAGGTGCTCCGCTTTCCTGAAGCAGGCGGCATTCTGCCCTGGGCCGGCCGGGCTTCCAGCCAGCGCAGCTTCTGTGAGGGGGCTGCATTCCGCCATGAACAAGCGAGGTATCCCCTGCTGCCCAGCTTCTGTGAAGGGGCGGTGTTCCGCCCTGAGCAAGCTGGGCATCCCCAACTATAAGTGCTACCATTTTACTTAAAACTGTGAAATTGGGTCAGATTTAAATTTCAATTTATGTTAAAACATTCTGTAAACTGTGTTAAACTTTGACATTTGTTCCCTCTGTTCAGTGAATAACACTATATCATATTCTGAAAAATACGCTAATTTTTATTTTGAAAAATATCCCTTTTTCCTCTTATGGTAATTATTAATATGAATTAATAGAATTTGATATGGTTCCATATGCCCATAAATACTTTATTGTATATTATCAAATTTAATAATGAATATAATGTACTTCTTTGGACAATTTTTAAAGACCAGTCTACTCTTAAAACAAAAAAATGGAGACGCACTTCTTTAGTTCACACAAATTTCATTTTATTATATATAACCTCAGATAAATTTCAACAAATCATAATTTATTAAAATTATGTCTACTTAAAAATCTCATAGAAGAGTAAAACCATCAAAAATAATAATAAACACACACACACATCACCCATGTATTGGCAAATTACAATTGCTGTAACAATACATTAGGCATTCCACTGTTAAGGGCTATCAAAATTTCCATCAGTGACAAAAAGATTTGTATCCAAATGGACTGATTTTCCAGAATCCAAGAAAAAGTCTCCTAGGGTTTATTTAAAGATAAATATTTGAACAAATACTTCTTAAATTTAGGAAATTCAGAACATATGATTAAAGAATATTTGCAGTGCAGACTATATTCAATCCTTCCTTCAAAATGTGCCTTTGAGTACATAATTCTGTTTTCTCTATCTAAATTGAGCTGTCCTCCAAGGAAGTTTTCTAAAATGTGTGTCTCTGTGTGAAAAATGTTCTAAGACCTAACATGCTTCATTGTATTTTTACTGTGCTCTCAAATTTAATCAATAATTTGGCTTGATGTATAATATCTAGTTTCAAATATCTTTTCCATCTATACAAACCCCCAGCTGTCTCCTTTATATGCTATTACTATTGAGAATTCTGCTGTCAGTATTATTCTTGTACATTTTAGGTGATCTGTTCTTCTCTTGGGCATCATTTATGCTCTTCTATGTTTTTGATATTCCTAAAACTCACCATAATGTATATGAGTGGTTTTGTGTGTGTGTGGATTTTGTTTTGTTTCGTTTCTGATTTCTCATGTTTGGCATCATTTTAAGTCTGGTAATTTTTATCTTTCTTTAATTCTCCAAAATTTATCTCAGTACTTATTTAAATATTTTCTTTATTTTTTTTTTCTTTTCTGTGGCATTTGGGCAGAAGTCATTAATTTGTTTGTTTGTTTGTTTTTCCCAACTCATTTATTCATTTTACAGCTATATTCGTCTTAGTCTCCATTTATTGTATTCTTTATTTCAACAAGTTTCACTTAATTTATATTCACAGTATAGTATCTTTTCTTTGTATATGTCTATCATTATTTTATCATATACTTTTAAGCTATTTTAAAAAATATTTTACTGGGGCACCTGGGTGGCTCAATGGTTAAGCCGCTGCCTTCGGCTCGGGTCATGATCTCAGGGTCCTGGGATCGAGTCCCACATCGGGCTCTCTGCTCAGCAGGGAGCCTGCTTCCTGCTCTCTCTCTGCCTGCCTCTGCCTACTTGTGATTTCTGTCAAATAAATAAAATAAAATATAAAAAAAAATATTTTACTTATTTATTTGACAGAGATCACAAGTAGGCAGAGAGGCGAGCAGAGAGAGAGGAAGGGAAGCAGGCTACCTGCTGAGCAGAAAGCCCGATGTGGGGCTTGATTCCAGGACCCTGAGATCACGACCTGAACCGAAGGCAGCGGCTTAACCCACTGAGCCACCCAGGCGCCCCTTTCAAGCTATTTTTTAAAAGTACAGTCATTCCATTTTTTTTAAAGATTTTCTTTCTTTATTTATTTGACAGAGAGAGATCACAAGTAGATGGAGGGCAGGCAGCGAGAGAGAGAGAGAGAGAGAGAGAGAGAGAGGGAAGCTGACTCCCTGCTGAGCAGAGAGCCTGATGCAGGACTTGATTCCAGGACCCTGAGATCATGACCTGAGCTGAAGGCAGTGGCTTAATCCACTGCGCCACCTAGGCGCCCCTAAGCTATTTTTTTAATTCCTGTTCCAATAACACTTGGATTGCCATATAAAGTTAACCACATCATCTTTTTTAGGTAAGTAATTGTACTTTTTATATGCATAGTTATTTTGATCCATGAGTTCAGCTCCTCTTCGGATTATCAAATCTCTGTAAAGTCTGGGTATGCTAGGATTTTCTAGGCAACAATAAAATACATTGAAACCTGGTAGCTTAATTATAATAATGTTTTCTTTCTCAATCATTCACAATAGTATTACATTCTGAGTAGCTTCCTTCTATTTTGCAGCTATAGTGTTTGGAAAAACTTGAATTGTGATATCACTGTGATAATGTGAATTAGTCAGGGTTTTTCAGAGAATCGGGAAGAGAAAAAAAGGAAGATATTCTCCAGGGCCAACTGTAGAAGTGACTATTAAAACATCTGTCCAAATTCAATTGAAGAAATTCAGAAATGCCATCTCCAGTGAAATACAAAGAAGATTATATATAGTTCTGGGCACACACATCTCATTTGACCCAATGATGTACATCAATGAAAGACTGAAGGCCAATCACCACTCCATGGGAGAATTTAAAAATAAATTTACTAATGAGGCCAAGAATTCAGAATCACAAATACTTCAAAACTAATAATAACTGCCTTCACTTGATGTTATTCTATAAGATAAATCCTACGATCAAGTTTCAATTTTAAATTCTTACAATTTTAAATTCTTAAATCCTTATAAAGAAGCATCATTTGGAGGGAGCAGTTTTCATAATTTATCATCCATCAGCCTTTTTTTTAAAGATTTTATTTATTTATTGGACACAGAGAGAGATAAAGAGAGAGAGAGAGATCACAAGTAAGCAGAGAGGCAGGCAAGCAGGGAGGGAAGCAGGCTTCCTTTTGAGCAGAGCCCGATGTGGGGCTGGATCCCAGGACCCAGAGACCATGACTTGAGATGAAGGCAGAGGCTTAACCCACCACCCACGTGATGAGAGAGCCACTCAGGTGCCCCTCATCCATCAGTCTTAATTGATTGGAGGAAAACGTGTGGAGGAATAATGCCTTAGGGAGCTAATCTCTCTAAAGAATTTTCAAGTCCTTACCCCTTCAAGGTTTTTGTACAGTTCTGATAGCCTCTAAACATCCAGCTGATTTCTACAGTGACAGGCCTGTTAAAACCTGTCTTCAAACCAGGAATAGAGCTTGAAACATACCAGTCAAGAGCAACTTTGAGTCTTTTAAGGAATTTATCATCATTTCTTTGTTTTTGGTTAATATCTGAAATAGTTCCATATTACACTTGCATAATTTCTCCAGAGCTGACTTTGAAGGAGGCATTCAGTTCCAGCTAGTTCCATATTTTGGCAAGAACTATAATTCTATATATATATATATAAAAAAAAACATATTTTAGGGCGCCTGGGTGGCTCAGTGGGTTAAAATCTCTGCCTTCCGCTCAGGTCATGATTCCAGGTTCCTGGGATTGAGTCCCACAGTGGGCTCTCTTCTCAGCAGGGAGCCTGCTTCCATTCCTCTCTCTCTGGCTGCCTCTCTGCCTTCCTGTGATCTCTGTCAAGTAAATAAATAAAATTTTTTAAAAAACATATTTTATACCAGTTATTCATGTTTATTAACTAAGATATCACAATACAAATAATACAAACAGTTGCTCTTTATTAATACCTTCAACCAAGATCAAAAAATATGTCATATTTTCTCCAAAAATTTTATATCATCTGATAGGTCAGATATATATAAAATTACATTTAAAGTTTTAAAAATATCATCAAATATTTTGATTTAAATGCAAATTTGAAAAAAAATCTACTTTTCCAAACACGACTTTTTATCCTATTTTTTTTGAATTTTGTCGACAACGGATAAAATGTTTAGCGAGACTATAAATGTTAGATCGAAAAAAATGATAATACATGTAGGTTCAAATTATTATGTTCCATTAAAAATGATTTAGTCTTTGATGCACATCTGTTTGGTAATATGTTGTATCCAGATATAGTAAATTAATGATATATATAAAATTATAGGGAAATGACACCTTCCGTTCCATTATGTGTAGAGCTTTTAAAATGCTATTTGTCACAACCTGTCATCTTGTCATTATGTAGCATTATGTAGCATTTAAAAAATGTATACTCTTCACTTCAAAGTCTTTTAGAAATCTAAAATATGACTTTCTATGGTTTGTGTTTCCATATTCCTTTATTGCCAGTTTGAACAAATCCACATGCTTGGATTCAAAAGTAATAAATTCCTCTTATTTGGAAAAATGATGTTTATTTTTGTTCTCTCACCCTTCGCAGGTGGTTTCATTTTAGCACACTTCAGAGTTATAATTTCATGCTTATTAAAAACATTTATTATGATCTACATAGATGAATGAAACTTTTATTAAATTATTTGACAAAAAAATCTGTTATTTTTAAAAATGTATTTCCTTTGAAGGGTTAATTTAGAACGTTCAGAGAGGATCTAGGAGTGTGGTATTATGCAGTTTTTAAGTAGGTATGAAATGGTTATTTATATGATTGTTTCTTTAAGGCTTATGCATATTGTCCATTATATACTATAAAATATTTTGAAAGTAAATTTAAGGTATGTTTTACATAGTTTATATTTTGGAAAAAATTATTGAAATGACTTATGAAATTCAGTATACTCTCAACATTAATTTATTCTGAAATTTACCAATTGTCTATTGAACCTATTATATGGCAGATATTACTTCAGACTACACTGATAAATGAAATACTTGGCTTTGTAGAACTTTTATTTTCATGGGTGAGACAATTAAAAGCTATAAACCTTAATAAAAATTGCATAGTGCATTCAAAATTGATGAGTATAATGGGGAAAAAGAAAAATTCGATCAGGGTGAGAAAAATCAAGGTTGCTAGGCAGGGGATGGGGAGTTAAAATTTTTAATAGGAAGATCAGGGTAGTTACAATGAAGCTGACAATTGAACAAAGGTATGGAAAGGTGATGAATTTGCCCAGAACTATCAGCAATAAGGTCACTCCAGACAAAGGAATTGGCTATCTTGAAGGCCATAAGGTTGGATCATGCCTGGCATATCTGAGGAATAGCAAGGAGGCCACTGTGAGTGACTGAAGAGTAGCAGGGAAAGAGGTCACAGAGGTTAAATGAGTGGCTAGATCATGTAAAAGCTTAGAAGTCATTGTAAAACTCTGGCTTTTATATTTGGAAACTTACTGTGTGATAGAATTTCTGCTAATAACTGAGAGTTCAAATGTCCATAAAATTTCAAGGATTCTTATTGTAGTAAGACAGAATAAAGAAAAAGAGTTCATATTTTCACATGGTGTAACAAATGCTCGGAGATCCAAGTGTAGGAAGCCATGGGAGCACAGAAGAAGGCACTAAAATCTCACCAATATATTTGGTGACTGTGACTATATATAAATTTGTATTTTCTAGATTTTTTTATAGTCATGGAATCACACAGTATATACTATTCATTGCCTGGCTTTTCTTTTCTCAGCATCATTATTTTGAGAATCTCCAACTGTAAATAGTTCATTTTGATGTTGAATAGTAATCTCTTTAATGAATAGATCATAATTTGTCTTTGCTCTATTGATGGACATTGATGAACATTTCCATTGTTTTCAATTCTTAAAAATAAAGCTGCTATGAAATTCATATACAAGTCCTTGTATGAACATAGGGTTTGTTTCTCTTGGTTAAATGCCTAGAAGTAAAATGGCTATTTGTGTAACTGCAACATATTGTGCATTTAAAAAAATTTTCAGACTATTTTCCAAAGTGGTTGTATCATGATATATGCCAACAACAGTTTAGATTTTTTGTTGCTTCTCAATCTAGCTCAGACGAAGTACAATTAGCCTTTATAATTTTAGCCATTCTAATAGATATGTAAGCATGTCTCATTATGATTTTAATTTGTATTTCTTTAATGTCTAAATGTTGAGAAATTTGTCATGTGCTTATAAGCCATCCATATCCTTTTGGTGACATGTCTCTTCCATTATTTCCTTCACATGTAAAATTGGATACTCTGTTTGGTTATTAGTAAGGTTTTTTATTTTTATTCATTTTTTAATAATCAGAGTAGATGTCCATTATCAGATATATAATTTGCAAATCCCTTCTCCATCTTTACGGTTTCTCAATGGAGCTTTGATAGCTGTGTCTTTCAAGAAATATGCTACTTCTTTCCTGGTACACGGAGGTATGACTAGAACATTATCAATGTTGACCTTTGCAAAGAAAATCATGGCTTAAGATATATGTAGTCTGCAGTTGTTGGGAGTGTTCACCATCCTTGCCTCTAACTCACCTCTCACTGCCCACACATTCAGATATAGGGGAATATTGATTGACAAAATATTAATTGCCAAATAACACTAGTTGGAGAATAAGAAAAATGCAGGCACCTGATTATAAAATATTACTTAAAATAAAATATGTTTTTATAAGTGCTATTGGAAGTAAATTCCTCAATACTTTAATCACACAGAATGATGGAATCCTAGATTTTTTTTCTTGTATTTACTAAGAAAATGATCATGCCTCAAGTATATTAAAATGGAATAGGGAAAATTAAATATTGTTTTAAGTTGATTTGCGTGTGTTGTGCGTATGTGAGAGAGTAAGTGAGAGAGAAATAGAAAAAGAGAAAGGGAAAGACAGAGAGGTGGCTGGCTGCAGTGAATTATGAGTTGCAGAATAGATTTTAAAGTTTTGTCTTTTGCTTTCTACATTTCCTTTTCCTTAGGTTCAAGAGAACAATCAGTAATATCTCAGATGCCTGCTGGTAACATCAGCAGAAAGAGTTAGAGGTTCCCAGAAAATTAAAGATGAGATATAGTTTTCCTGACATAAGAAAAGTCATTTTTTGTCCCCAGCTATTTTCAATGATCTATACCCCACCTGTGTACTTGCCCAAGCACACTTCTTCCAAAATTTCCTGGGAGGCTCATACAAAGAAATGCAAAAACCTCACTAGTTAAGGATTTTGAGGGAACAAGGCAATGGGAAAACTAACAGTCACCACCAGACCAGGAAATAGCCTAAGCTATTGAGACAATAAATCAGTGGTAAAACTCCTAGTGCTATTTCAAAAGTAATCAAGGCCTTGCATTCCTTGTCCCAGAAAATGAGCCCAAGACCCCATCTAATTTATATCTGCTCTTGAAGCCTGCAGAGTCCCTTTCCCTTGTCCAACAGTTACCTCTGCTTTATTCTAACGTTGAAGTTTCTGCCCTCGGTGGAATACAAGCTTCATTCAGGTGAACATGCAATACATATTGCACAAATACATATGTGGATGTGCATGCATCTACAACCTTATGACCAACCATACACGGGATAATAAAACTCTCCCTTCTGAGTATTCATCTTAAATACTAAATAAAAATCTCTCTCCTGTTCAAACAGTCAAGGCTTTGGAACTTATTCCCTGTGATCTCCTTGTATATTGTAAACAAAGATTCCTTTGTTTGACAACTCCACCTGTTTCTGTGATTCACCAAAGACTGACCTCAGTTAGTTTCGTTACTGTAATGGCTTTCACTACTCTGATTCTACCTCTGCAAGTCTCCAAATTTAACTATTTTCTTCTCCCAATTCCACATGTTCTTGGCTTTAAACTGCAACTCTGAAGAGATGCTTTGCTTGTTTAAAAAAAAAAAATCAAGAAAAGGGAGTAGTAGTCAACATTGTTACTTTGAACTTCCTGCCCTAAGGGGCTCTCCTGTTGTTTCTCTGAGACTTCCTGGACTGAAACGACAGAAATTTGGCAATACATCACTCCCCAATCCAGATTACTAACAGAACAGTTTAGACTCTTGGAAAAATATTAGTTTAAAAGATCACATAATTAAATACTTAAGCATGTAGGGTAATATAGTGGTTTACAAGAAATATATTTTGGTCATCTGAATATTTGGTTTTCAACCATGGCTACTGACTCACAGCTCCTAAAACTCTTGGAATTTCCTGTGATAAGGGTGAGAGAGGTGTGTTTTGTTATGTTAATGAAGTGACCTTCAGACCTCACTCAAGGCAAGGGCTGTTTGCCTGAAGGACCAACCACTTGGTGAAAGCCTTCATAACTTTTTGCCCAACATGCCTCCCCTTCCTCCCAATTCAGGAGTATCTGGGGAGGGAAGAGGAGCTGGAGATTAGATCAGCAAATGACAATGATTTAGTCAGTCATGACTATGTTATGAAGCCTCCACAGAAAACCTGAAAGGACTGGGTTCAGAAAGCTTTTAGTTTGTTAAATGTATGAAAAGGCAGGAAGAGTGGCAGTCTTACAGAAGGTAATAGAAGCTCTGTGCCCATTCTCCATACCTTGCCCTGTGCACTTCTTTATCTATCTATTGATTTAAATCTTCTATTATATCTTTTAATAAGCTGGCAAACATAAAGTAAGTATTTTTCTGAGTTTTGTGAGTCCCTGTAGCAAATTAAAAGAACGTAAGAAGTAGGCCATTGGGACCTCCAACCTGTAGTTGCTCAGTCACAAGCACAGGTAATAACCTGGGGCCTACAGTGAGACTGGCATCTGAGATGGGGTTGGAGATAGTCTTGGAGGACTGATCCCTTAACTGATGAAATCTTATGCTATGTTCAGGTAGATAGTGTCAGAATTTAGTTGAATTCTTGGATATCCTGCTGTTTTCTGAAAATTATTTGGCATTGTTGGTATGATGTCCTAAAACCCAAAAAGATATAGCTACCTCAAAATAAGAATAAGGTTGACAGCTTATATATAATAAGTGAGTATATCAGGGATTTAAAATATACCCAATAAATAATGTAAGGAATTAAGGAAAGATTTTGAAATAAAAACAAGAATAAGAACCTAGTGGTACTAATAGATTAAATATATGTAATCTAGTTGAATTAAGAATACAATGGATAGAATATATAATGGATTCAATAGAGATAAGAAGTCACTTAAGGATATAGTCATCTGGATACCAGCAAAGCATTAAAATTATCAATATAAAAGAGGTGTAAGATGTAGGTGATACGTGTGGAACAAAAGCTAGAGAAAAAATTAGATTTCCTTACTACTCATAGCCTGTTGACAAGTCCTTGAAGTTCCTCTGGGGACTCAGCTGCTTCCATGTGGACACATCTACTCAGGGCAAAAAGCATTCTTAGTCCACCCCCCCAGGATACTGAAAATCTACTTTCACATGTAAAAATTACTTTGGAAACTTCTTTATCTCTATTCCCCACCCCTGCCCTCGAGATATACATTGGCAATCATCTCCCAAGCATATACCCACTGATACACATCAGAAGAGTCTCTTCCCTGAGTTTTTACTAAATAGTAATAAATGACCTTTCCCTAACAATAGCTAGCCCCCTCAAGGTCCTGGAAACCTTGTTTATAAAATACCTTGGAGGCTTGTGCTATCCCTAACCTCTTCCCAAATTGAAAGTATATAATCAGCCACTCTTCATGACCCTCTCTCTCTACTCCAAATAAATGAATAAATATTTTTTTAAATAAAATAAAATAAATGACTTTTTTTTAAATGAAATAAGAAAAAGGAAAGAAATATTTGAATATTAATGTACATCTATTTCTCAAGCATAAAATAGTCAAGACACTGGATTAAAACTTACATACAAAAAAAGAAAGAAAATATTCATAACTATAGTTGACTCTATGAATCCCAAACTAGGGCATACATACCAAAGACAAAAAAAAATCATAAGTGTTAGAGAGAAAAAAAATAATTCATTAATAAAGAAACAAGAATCCGACTGACAGAAATTTTTTAAATAACATCAGATATAAAAAAGAATGAAGTAATAGCTTTATTATTTTGAAAAAAATAATCACAAATGTAAACATTTAGATCCTTATAAAATGTCATTGGAATAGGAAGGCATAATAAAAAAAAATATTTTCAGGAATACAGACCACAGATAATTTGCCTTAATTTGTGTAGGCAGCACTTAAATACTAATATTTTAACAGGTAAAATGTACTCTATGACCTATGGGGTGGGATAAAAGAGGATGACCAAGTAATCATGAAATAATTCAGTTTTATGAAAAAAGTAAAAAAGTAAAACGATCGAAAAAAAGACTTGAAGAAAAGAGAGATAAAACATATGCATAATAAAAATAAATAAATAAATAAATAAACAACTGGAGTGCCTGGGTGACTTAGTCGGTTCAAGTTGTCTGCCTTCAGCTCAGGTGATGATCCCAGGGTCCTGGTATTGAGCTCTTCATCAGGCTCCCTGCTCAGTGGAGAGTCTGCTTCTCCCTCCCATTGAGAAAAATAATTTGACTTATTTATTTGAGAGAGATAATCTTTAAATTTTACTTATTTATTTGAGAGAGAGTGAGAAAAGAAAAACATGCACACAGGAGGGGGAATAACAGAGGGAGAGGGAGAAGCACCCCACTGAGCAGGGAACCCCCTGTGGGGCTCTATCCCAGGAGCCGGGTATTATGACCTGAGCTATAGGTAGACACTTAACTGACTGAGCCACTCAGGTACCCCAATGAATACAATCTTCAAAAATAATAATAATAATAAGTAATATTTCATATAGTATGATTTTTTTAAATGTAAGACTTGGTATAAAAACAGGATGACATACTTGTCTAATAATAGCAAAAGACTTTGATAAGTTTAGATGCAGTAGTACATAAAAAATTTAACTTCTTTCATTAACTGATAATTTAATTAGATTAAATTAAGAGACATCAAAATTTAGAGAATCTAATAGTCCTGATCTATTAATAAATGTAGCCATCCTGACCCCAAAACAATAGTCTTCAGTAAGTATATAAGCATAAGTTGAACATTTACACAAACAGGCCATTATTTAGGCCAGAAGTATATGCCAATAAATTCCTAGAGTTAAATATCAGGCTATATTTTCCAAGAATAAGGCAATAAAATTAGAAAACAATGACCAAAATATTAAATTCATATAATTGGAAGTTAACTTCATACCTAAAAAGAAATAATACAGCTAATTCAGAAATTTTTAGAATTACAGTACTTTGGTAATATCAACTCTCAAAATGAGAAACGGACAGGTGGGGCTAGGGAGGAAGAGATCCATAGGGAACTTTGTGAACAGGCTCTCAGAAATCCCCAAAATGTGGTGTGGGAAAACCAGAGTAAAGAGATAAATTGGACCACCCTATCCCAGGGAAGAGCACCCTGATCTAGGCATGTGGGATAGAGGACCACCCTGCCCTAGGTGTATGGAGTGGGTCATGTGGGGTGGGTGTCTCTATGATAAACACCTGTAACCAAAAAAGAATAATCAGACCCTCAAAAGGAGGTAAGCCATTGCAGGAGTTATTGATAGAGATGTTAAAAGGATTAAAGTTGCCTGGTTACCTTTTTATAAAAAATAAACCCTGAAGGCACTCATTGTTAACTGTGTGGGGACCCCTCTTAGTTGTGAGAGCTTTTTCTATATATTCACTTGATAAACTTCTGTCACTTCCTCACTCTCCATTGCCCACGAGATTCCTTCTTTGACTCCAAGAGACAAGAACCTAGCTCTCCCACATCATTCCCTAGAGTTAAGTATCAGGCTATATTTTCCAATGATAAGGCAATAAAACTAGAATAGAATGACCAAAATATTAAGTCCATGTAACTGGAAGTTAACTTTATACCTAAAAAGAAATACAGCTAATTCAGAAATATTTAGAATTACTGTACTACGGTAATATCATTTGTGAAAATAAGTGACAATAATTAAAGGTATGAAAGAAATCTAAAGGTTTAATTGTATTAATTCAAAAGAAAAACAAAACAATACAACAAAAACACCAAAGCATAAAACAACAAAACAAAACAAAAAGAATATAAAGGCAAAACCTAAGAACGACAGCAGTCATAACAAAATATTATAGAAACAAACAAGTTTTTGGAATAGATTAATAAGAAAGATTTGACCAATGAGTACTGGTCAGGAATACTCAGAGATGATGAAGATAAAATAAAATACTAAATGAAATGTATAAAAACTAAATTATAGACCTAAGAGACTGATTAAAAATGCTTCTAGAAAAAGAGTCTCATTTGAAGACAATAAAATTAATAGCACCATAGAGAAAACTGTATTTGTGACATAGGGGGATCAATTAGAGATGATAAAGTATTTCCTTAAATATCAAAGATAACAATTAGACTCAGTGGCTCAGTCAGCTAAGCCTCTGCCTTCATTTCAGATCATGATCCCAAGGCCCTGAGACTGAGCTCGACTCCCTGCTTGGTGGGAAACCTGCTTCTTCTTTTCCCTCTCCCTCTGCAGCTTCCCCTGCTTGTGCTTGTTCTCTCTCTCTCTCACTCTCTCTCTCAATAAATAAAATTTTAAAAGTTAAAAAAATTAAGAAATAAGCATCAAAGATTAATCCATAAGGTAAAAATATTTATTAAAGTGATTAATTAATTTATATTAAAATTAAATATTTCCTTGCAATTAAGTGCAGTGTGGAGAAAAAGTTACTAGACAACTGACATAGGAATGAACAATACTTAAAATATTTAAAACTGACAAGGAATTATTAGATTTAGACTCGATGATGATCTCTATGTATGTGCATATAAAACACCTTAAAATACTTTGTAGGAATGTGCTACAGGAAATTAAAGAGACAGGGAGATAAAGGGGGAAAAAATAGCTCAACTTGAAATGACTAGTTGGCTGCCACTGTGTTTTATTTACATTTTCCACCACTTTTTTGGTCAATGAAATTATTTTACATGTATCTATTATTATCTTGTAGGACATGTTACACTAATATCATTATTAATGAAGTTGAGAATAAGAATATGATGCCTCATTTCATCATAATTGTTAAAAATGATCCCTAAGCTGGTAAATGCAGGAAGCCAGAAACAAACAAATAATAATTAGCACCAGTTCAAAAGCTTGTCCACCTGGAACCTGTAAGAAAATCCAACTAGATCCTGAAAATAATGAGTGATTTGAGGAAACTGGACAGGGATATAGATTTCCAGATGCTTTTTACTTATAATGGCAATAGCAACTTAGACAAGGTAATGGAAAAAAATCTATTAATTGGAAGTAGGAAAATTATTTAAAAAATATAAACCATAAGCCAATGAACTTGGGAAAATTATGAAGAATCTACATAAACATAAAATGAAACAATATATATTTGCCAAGGCACATTCACATTTAAAAAAATAAGTTGAAAGGGGAACAATATGCCATAATACATATATCAATGTTTTTCATAGAAGTTTAGTATAAAAAATAAACATTTTAAATAATTTATTTGGAAATTGATATCACATATCTGAAAAACTTGGAAGAAGAAATGGATAACCATGACTAAACAAATGTAGCAGAAAAATGATTTACAATAATAGATAAAAGCTATTCAAAAATGCAGTGAATATTGGCCAAAGCTTAGAAAAATCGATAAAATATAAAATGTAAAATGAATTCATGAATGAAAAACAGAATCCCATTAAATCTAATTTGGAAAGAACTAATATTTTTTTTTTTTGCCTGAATCTGCTCTGCCTTTCATTAGGTGGGACACTGACCAAGCCCACTCAGCTCCTCTCTCATGCCCATTAATAGAAAAGTCAGGGACATTAATTACTTCTGGGATGAATTTTAACCACTGTGGATAGGATGCAGAAGCCAGTGGGTTAAACAGATTCTTTCTTGTTTCAGGAAAATAATTCTGAGATGTATTCTGTGCATTAGGATTGATGCTCAGTTGTCCATAATCATAATCCACTCAGTCTGAACTCATATATGTTTCTCCTGGACCACTTAGCTCTTCTCATTCTCTCCTCTTCCACGCGATCAAATCCCAACATAATTATTTAGGTTGTGTATGCAAGTCCTGATTTTGAAGGGAAACTCAGTTGCAGAAAGAGATGAAAATAAAGATACAGGGAAAAAACTGGTGCACTTGGGTGACTCAATTAGATAAGCATCTGACTCTTGATTTCAGCTCAGGTTGTTATCTCAGGGCGATGAGATGAAGCCCCTTTAGGCTCTGTGCTGGGCAAGGAGGATGCTTAAGATTCTCTCTTCTTATCCCTTTCCTTCCACCCCTCACCTCCCATGCTGTCTTTCTCTTAAATAATAAGCACTGCTGAACTATCTTAGATTCTGTACCTTCTCTCCAGCCATGAACCTATCACTGTCTTTAACTCTTGAAAACTTCATTAGACAAATTAATGTGATGAAGGAAGCAATATGAAAAAGCCTATTAATCTGATGAGCATTGAACTGAACAAAAGGTATAGATACTTTCCCTTTGATTTCTAGCCTATCAATACCTACAGTGAGTCACATACACTCAAGATTATTCTTTTTATTGTATACTTCATATATTCATTAATTTTTGATTCATTATCATTTTGTTGAAGTGTTAAACTATGGTAATAAACAAACTTTTAATTAACTTTTCCTCCTAGGATACAAATATAACTTGCACTTGAGCTTTAGCTAATTTTATGTTCTAAAATTGCCAAAACACAATGATCAAGGTTTCTAGATTATTTACTGTATTTTCTACTATATAATATTGTTCTATCTCTTCTGTATAAAGAAAATGAATGCTTGGGGCTCTGGGTGGCTCAGTGCGTTAAAGCCTCTGCCTTCTGCTCAGGTCATGATCCCAGAGTCCTTGGATAGAGCCCCACATCAGGCTCTCTGCTCAGCAGGGACCCTGCTTCCCTTCCTTTCTCTCTGCCTGCCTCTCTGTCTACTTGTGCTGTCTGTCAAATAAATAAATAAAATCTTTTAAAAAAGCAAATGAATGCTTGATAACTAAATGAATGCTTTTCTGAATAAATTAAATATGGCAATAGCATTTTATTTTATCATGCTTTACATATTAAACTATAATATTATATCACTAGTCTACAAATAATCTACTCACATAGTGATTTGGAAGCTTTTAGCAAAAGAATTCTTCCTCCTGATTGTAGTATAAAAGCCACAGAAATATACAGAAGACTCCCAGGATAGAAAGTTAAATCCAGTTATCCGTGATGCCTTGAGTAGGACCTGACCTATGTATGTCCTGGGATGCACTAGTAACTGTTACATGTGATAGGATTATATTTAATATATACAGTTTCATTTACTTCACAAAGGAGATATAAATTTGAGAATAAAATATTTGATGAATCTATAAAGTCTATATCTATTTGTAACCAATGTGGTAGAATTAAGATGTTAATTTGAAAAAAAAATTTCATTGAACACATACACATATTCAATTGTTTTTATATATATAAACAGCATTATTTATTTATGTAAATAAATGCATTGTCAGTAAAATCCATTTACTTATCAATCATAAGGGTAATTTTAAGTACTAAGAATAAGAAATATGTGAAAAGATAAGTGTTCAAGAGTGCAGTTTGTGGTAATTAATACAATATGATAGGCTCATAAAAAAGATATATTACTTGAACTTAAAAGCTTCTATAATTAAGCAATGACCACTTGAAATTTGTAATTACTCTTGCTGCAGTTTTTCCTTGCACTTATTGCTCTTCCCCAGAAGTTCATTAAGAATTTCTGTGAATGTCCTTATGTTTAATCTCATTCATAGATTCCACTGCTGCTCACAAAACAAAGCCAAAAAGAGAGGTGACTCTATGTGGCACTCCATCCACAAGCAATACATTCATAAATAATTAAAAAGCTCTCTACTTCATTTGTTACCCATTCAACTGATAATTTAAATGAGTAACTGAGGCCATTTTATCAGCACTTTTAATAGAATGCGACTCAGAAACTTCACAGTGTTATTTAAGAAGAAATGCTCATGTGTTAAGGTTTTTATTTTTTTTAAATCAACAAAATAATTTTCAAATATTAAAAGCAAATGTCTCCTTTTCCTCCAAGTTTCCTTGCTACATCAAAGTTATAAATAAATACATTACAATCGTATTTTGAGTAGTAGATAAAAACAAATGTTTTGAGGGGCGCCTGGGTGGCTCAGTGGGTTAAGCCACTGCCTTAGGCTCAGGTCATGATCTCAGGGTCCTGGGATCGAGTCCCGCATCAGGCTCTCTGCTCCACAGGGAGCCTGCTTCCTCCTCTCTCTCTGCCTGCCTCTCTGCCTACTTGTGATCTCTCTCTGTCAAATAAAAAAATAAAATCTTTAAAAAAAACAAATGTTTTGAAACTGTCTGTGGGTTGAGTGTCTGGGTCAACTTGTATAAATATCTGATCTCAATGTATTTAGACTTTATTAGATGGTTGTTTTTAGACTATTTAAAAATACATGCTCAGATAATGAAAACATTATTTTATTCATTTTAATAAATAAATTATTTTATTTAATTATGTTTAGATGTTTATTTATTAAATTAATGATTTAATATTTAACAATCTAAATTTGAAATATTTTAAATTCTAAAAAATAGTTATTTAATTAAATCGATATATTTAATATAAATATTTAATAAATTATTTAATCATTATTATAATTATGCAATACATTATGTATTGTGTAATAATTGCATTTTAATAAATAAATAAATGTATTATTTACATTATTTTATTTTACTTTATTTTATTTAGTTGACAAAGAGAGGGAGAACGCAAGCAAAGGGAGCTGCAGGCAGAGGGAGAGGGAGAAGTAGGCTCCCAGCTGAGCAGAAAGTTCAAACTGGGGTTCCATCCCACGACCCTGGGATCACCACCTGAGTCAAAGGCAGATGCTTAACTGACTGAGCCATCCAGATGCCCAAGGCTTTGTATTCTTCGCTTCTAAATATTGATGCTGCTTCATCTCTGGAGTTAGTAAATTGATGCTGAGAATTCATATCAAAGAATTGATAGTAGCTGTTAAGCAGAAACATGTAATTTATGGGAAAAAAAAAGAACAGAATGAAGAGAAAGGCCAAAAGTCAAAAGCATATTAATATAAAATTTAATTAGATAAATAAAGCTGGTATTCCTGAAGGGGGCTAATAAAAGAGCTGCAAAGAGCTGATAGGATTAGGAAAATTGTCCACTCCTGGTCATTTCATAATTTTAAACTATTCCTTATTAATAAATATACTTAGTTCCAGAAACACAACCACATAAGGACATTTCCACCAAGTTTCCTCTAACAGCATTTACAAATTAGACGTTCAAACAATGTAGTTTTTTACATGTTGCATCTGTATCTTAAAGTTTAAACACTTTCTGTGACACATTTTCTAACAATGAATATATATATATATATAAGGTATATATATATAAGGTATATATATAAGGTATATATATATATATATATATATATATATATATATATACCTTATCCCTAAATGGAAAAAAATATATATATATAGAAACCTTATCCATAAATGAAACCTTTCTTTGTTTATTAGCTTAAATAGGTAAATTAGCAACAACAACAACAAACAGCTAATATTATAGAGGTAGGAACAATTTACCTTTTCATTCATTGCTATTTTCTAAAAACTCCTATTTTATTTTTTCTCAAGTCTGTCATAATAATTTTCTAAATCTCCTGCCTTATTCAATTTTTTTCTTTTAGTGGAAATCTCTATTTCATATTTATTTTCTCTTCCTCCACTTTTTGCTCTAATAATTCAATGTATTATTAGATTTTCTGTTTTTCTCTTTATCCAGATATATCTTTTCTTTCTTTCTTTCTTTTCTAAATAATTTGATTTGCTGGCATTTTACATCAGTACATGCTTTCTTATGGATGTTAGAAATGTCTGTGGAACTTCTAGAAGAATAAACTTTTTTACCTTTAAGAAGTTTACAGTCTAGAGTGCCTGGGTGGCTCAGTTGGTTAAGTGTCTTCCTTCAGCTTAGGCCATGATGCCAGGGTACTAGGATCCAGTCATGCATCAGCTGCCTGCTCAGCAAGGAGTCTGGTTCTTCCTCTCCCTCTGGCCCTCCCTCTCTCTCTCTAATAAATAAATATAATCATTAAAAAAAAGACTTACTGAAATCTGAGACTGAATTACTAAATTCAGTCTTAATATAAGACAGCTAAACAAAGCAATGATCACAACTGGAAAATTTATTCAGATCATGGTTTAACATTTTTGGTTGACACAGGACCTCTTTCAGTAACAACTTTCCCTAAATATCAATTTCTTTTTAAGGCAAAAAATTTTGACAAGAAATCCAGATCCTTCTCATCATTTTCATATCAATTTAATGTGACATCCTCGGAGTATATAATCAAATATGTAATTATTCTATCTGTTGCCTTGTATATTGCCTGTATCTTTTTCAGACTCAAAGTTCCATTGAGGTAGAGTTTTTTTGTTCTGTTTTTAAAGCAGAGATTTTTAAAGTGTTTGATATATACAAGATGCTTAATAAGTGTTTACAAAACCTATGTATTTCAGAAGCCTTAAACAGGCTTTAAAATAATGTAGGTGATATTAGTAGTCATATCAAACAATTTGTAGGTTTCAGTCATGTAAATAACTACATTTCTCAGAGACAGAGAAACATACAAATGATCTGGGTCCAGTAGGATAATGCTAGCATGTGTTGTAAATTCTCTTATATGACCTTATTCTTGCAAGAATTGGTTATGTGGCAAAAAAAAGGTATCACTATCTTATACTTTATGATTTAAAGAGATTTATGGAAGTTGTTAATTTCTTACACTACCCCTTTGTTTCAGTGGACCCAATTTCTGTGGTAATGGTGAGAGGAAAGTAGGCAATTTAGGCAGCAGCAAAAATCTCCTACAAGGCACTATAAAATAAGGCTTGTTCTAGATCATGGGTCTGTCCAAAGGGGAATGTTAAGGGGTAGAATGGATGATGGATGCATTGTGGACTTATAACTATAAGATTAATACTGTTATGCCCCAATAATGGGTCTATGATTAAAGGAGCGAGACTGATGTAAAGCGAAGGTCAAGCAAAGCCTTATTTCATGCCAAGCATCAAGAATCTAACCGAACGTTTAGAGCCACACCTCTTATGAGAGAAGGCAACCCTTCACTGTTTCACAGTCTAGCTTTTAAGGGCAAAGGCCATGAAGTCAGGCCTGGCCACGCACAGGTGACCAATGAGATTTTAACACACACAGGAAACTCCACAGTGAGGCTAGGTGACCAATTGAGGTTCAATTTACCCTAGTATAGACATTTGACCCAGCCTATTACACCTTGATTAGGATTGGTGCCAAAACGGTTCCCAAAGGGCAGAGGAGTGGGGCATACTCCTTAGTCTCTAGGGAGACAATATGCAAACACCACCCCCCCTCCCGCTGATTGATGTCTCCACCTGGCCTGACCCACCCTTGTATATGGGCTTTGTTACCTGGAGCTGATTTCCAGGTCTTGTTTTTAAGTGAATCCCCTGGGGGAAGGGGAGCAAGGACAGTTTCAGGGTTAACCTCAATGGAAGCCTCTTGCTAAAATATAAAAATATAAAATAGGTCCTTACATTACAACAACTCAGTAGGGAAAGTCCCTGTGTGGTGATAAAAGAAGTGATGTAACTTGCATTGCACATTTTATTTTTAAAACGTGTAAGTTGTATTTTTCCATGCCATGAGATCATACTTTATCTTCATCTCTGTCTACTAGTTTAAAACTAGTTAAACAAACTCAAAAATTTTTTTTTAAATATTTTATTTATTTATTTAAGAGCAAAAGCCAGAGAGAGAGAGAGAGCGCATGAGCAATATGGGGCTCGATCCCAGGACTCTTGAGATCATGATCTGAGCCAAAGGCAGACACTTAACTGACTGAGCAAATGAGACTCCCACAAACTCAACAATTTTATAAAATTTTTATTTGTTGGGGTGCCTGGCTGGATCAGTCAGTAAAATATGTAACTCTTGATCTTGGGGTTGTACGTTTGAAATCCACCTTGGGTGTAGAGATTTTTAAAAAAAATTTTTTTTCATTTTTATATTTAAGCCGTTGTATGGCAGTATTGATCACTATATTGTACACCTGAAACTAATATTAACCTTATTTTAACTAACTGGAATTTAAATAAATACTTTAAAAATAAAATAAAAATAATAATCATAAAAATTATTTGGCAGGCAATTTTCTTAATTGAATTATTATTTATTATTATCATAGTCTGTGTGTGTCGGTGGGAAGTGGCTGGTATTCCAATGAGTTCCATATCTGTGTTACACTGAGGTCCATGTCTGTAGTCAGTCTTTTTTTTTCTTTTAATTTATTTTCAGTGATCCAAAATTCATTGTTTATGCACCACACCCAGTGTTTCATGTAATAAATTCCCTCCTTAATACCCACCACTGGGCTCACCCAACCATCTGCCACCCTCCTCTTCAAAACCCTCAGTTTGTTTCTCAGAGTCCACAGTCTCTCATGGTTTGTCTCTCCCTCCGATTTCCCCCAGCACACTTCTCTCCATCTCTCAGTGTCCTCCACGTTATTCCTTATGTATTGAGTCTTATAAAAACTTTTATTTCTTTCCCTATTCTGCTTTGCATATGCTTACCTTAGATGTTAAAATGTTATAAACCCTCCTGCCTGGTCCATTTTCTCTCTCTTCTCTCATGATTTCTCATGTTCTCCCTGCCAACCCCACATGCCTTACAATATCTGGATATGACTAATTTCTTCCTGAGCTACTTTATTCTACTCTGCCATATGGTTGCCCTTCCCTCTTCTGTACCATAACTTCTATCCCCTGCATTTGTGCTTTAACAATACCTAATTCTTTTCACTACATCTGTATCTTTGAGGTCAATACTCAGTAGTGCAATCGCTGGGTCATAGGCTAGCTCTATTTTACTGGAAAGAAGGGCCATATGCACCCCAGTGTTCATAGCAGCAATGTCCACAATAGCCATTCTGTTGAAAGAGCCAAGATCCCCTTCAACAGACAAACGGATAAAGAAGATGTGATCTATGGATACAATGGAATATCACTCAGCCATCAGAAAGGATGAATACCCAACTTTTGCATCAACATGGATGGGACTGGAGGAGATTATGTTAAGTGAAATAAGTCAAGCAGAGAAAGTCAATCATCATATGGTTTCACTTATTTGTGGAACCTAAGGAATAGCATGGAGGACATTAGGAGAAGGAAAGGAAAAATGAAGTGGGGGCATTGGAGGGGGAAATGAAACATGAAAAACTATGGACTCCAAGAAACAAACTGAGGGTTTTAAAGATGAGAAGGATGTGGGGATGTGTGAGCCTGGTGATGGGTATTAAGGAGGGCACATATTGCATGGGACACTGGGTGTTTTACACAAACAATGAATCATGGAACACTACTTCAAAAACTAATGATGTATTGTATGGTAACTAACATAACATAATTTAAAAAAAAAGGAGGGGGACAATACCTAACACTCAATCTTTGCTAGTTTCTTGTTTACCTCCTTTTAAGAGTAAGCTCATTAGTGGTTTTTTGTTTGTTTGTTTGTTTTTGTCTCAACTAAAAGAAGAAAAATAATACACATTATTTTGAAAACTTTTTGAACAGTTTACAAACGTTAGTCAAGTCCACAATGTCTCATCTCTTCTTCCTCCTAACATGGCTAAGTTGAAAAACCCTTTATCTGGGAAAAGACCATTCTCCTGCCACCTTGTGTAAGATTTTGGCTTTAGCTTAGATTATCCTTTCTTTCCTTTTCTGAAAATAAGTTGAAAATATTAATAGCCTCAGTTTCTTCTTCCAAAATATGACTGCTTCTTTACCAAGTGCAAAAGCAACTCATTTTGAACATAGTAAACAGCTTGGACCTACTTTTTTTGGCTCACTGTTTTAGTGAGACAAGTGGAGTGAAGATGACACACCATTTCCAAATGTATTCATAATTGGTAGACCATACTTCTAACTTGAAGTTTGTTGCCATTAAACTACAACCAGAATCGCTATAATTACAGAGGTAAATTCTTTATATTTACTATATTTGAAATTACCATATAATACCAAAATAAAATTATGATTATGTGAAGAGTCTGTAATATTAAGAAGATGACTTTGAAATTATTGCTTATCTAAATGAAATTTCCCATTTTATAATCTTGTATAAGCTTCTGTTGTCATTTCCTATTTAAAATCTATTGGAAGGCACTCTTATTTTCCCTTAAGTGGGAAGTCAAATGTGGAACAAATTCATCCCAAAGGAACTGAATCTATATTGCACTGAAGACCAGGTGGCTTCCATGTGGCATTTTGCCTCTTGCATATTGTTCATCTCCTACAACAAATGGGGGTATGCTCTTTAGTAAACAAATTCAACTCAATTAGAGACATTGGCTTCAAGGGATAACATCATAGAGACTAGAATCAGAATCATACTTTTGGGAAAATTGGGCCCAGGTTTTTTGTTTTGTTTTAAGATTTTATTTATTTATTTGACAGACAGAGACCACAAGTAGGCAGAGAGGCAGAGAGAGAGGGGGAAGCAGGCTCCCTGCTGAACAGAGAGCCTGATGCAGAGCTCGATCCCAGGACCCTGAGATCATGGCCTGAGCCAAAGGCAGAGGCTTAACTTACTGAGCTACCCAGGCACCCCTGGGCCCAGGTTTTGATGGCTTCTTTCCTCAATCTTATAAAAACTATTTGAACTCTACTGGATGCCAGTCTGCTTAAAAATATTTGGTCCCTTGTAATTTTAACCTTCCAGTATTCAATGCATCTGATTCATGTAATATCCTATAGTATTTTTGTCAAAGGAAGACTCTCAAAGTGTGTTTCTTGGGAGACACTTTTCAATTGGTTGCTTACATTTCTGCATTTATTATTTGTTCTAGACCATCCTTTGAAGATGGTTGTATTGAATAGACTTGGAGGACAGAAATAGTATCTTTTTTTTTAACTTAACCTGTTGTGTTTGCAAATATTATCTGCCTCTGTTTTGATTCTTCTTGTGGGAACTGAGGCTCAGAACTGATATATAACTCGCACCCCTACACACACACACACACACACACACACGCACACACACACACACACACACAGAAACACACACATACACAAATACTGTTAATATTCTGGCTACCTCAAATGCTGTGAATAATAAACTATATTATTTCTTTTTTTTTAAAGATTTTATTTATTTATTTGACAGACAGAGATCACAAGTAGGCAGAGAGGCAGGCAGAGAGAGAGAGAGAGAGGGAAGCAGGCTTCCTGCGGAGCAGGGAGCCCGATGTGGGGCTCGATCCCAGGACCCTGAGATCATGACCCGAGCCGAAGGCAGCAGCCCAAACCACTGAGCCACCCAGGCGCCCCATAAACTATATTATTTCTGAACCATGAGTCTGCGTCTCCTATCAACACCCAAGAAACCACGGCAGACTCATACACCAGCTTTCAAATAAGGGAAAATAATCTCAGATGCTTTATATTTTTTGATAGTGTTACCTACTTCTGAACATATGACTGAACACATATAAAGCTGGAGCCATGACCATTTAGAGCTTCTTCTGTGGAAGAACTATGCATTCACTAGTAAACAAAAGTAGTTTTATCTTTTTTATTTTTTTTCCTCCTGGACACCATTTCCTCTCTCACACTGTTGCTCAAATTGGATGGAGTCTAAGGTCCTTTGAGGAAATTTTTGTTTAATGACTCAAAATAAAATAGGAAGAGTCTAAAGTGCTAAAATTAATTCTAGATAAAAGGTATAAGTCATGCCAGAAAGGATAGTAATTTTATCTAACAACTGCCTGTTCACCCCTTATTTGTTCATCAACTAATCTCCAAATTCCTGACTAAATCCCTTTTGTAAGCCAGAATGTGAGCTAAAAACTGGGATTTTAAAAAATTTTCATTTGAAATCCAGTTAGTTAACATATATGGTTGTATTAGTTTCATGTGTACAATATAACATATAGCACTCGGTGTTCATCATGACAAGTGCTCTAATTAACCCCCATCACTTATTTAATCCATCACTCCTTTCAGATCCTCTCAAGTAACCATCAGTTTGTTCTCCGTTATGAAATGTCTGTTTCTAGCTTTGTTTCTCTTTCTATGTGTTATTATTTTCCCCTTTGCTTGTTTGTTTTGTTACTTTTATTCCATATATGAGTAAAGGTATTTGTCTTTCTCTGACTTATTTCACTTTTAGCATTATACTGTCTAGTTCCAGCCATGTTATTGCAAATGGCAAGATTTCAGTCTTTTTTATGGCAGAATAATATTCCATTGTATATACATACCACTTATTCTTTATTTATTCATCAATTGATGGATACTTGGGTTCTTTCCATATCTTAGCTTTACAAATAATGCTGCTATAAACATAGGGGTGCTAGCATCCCTTTGAATAAGTTTTCTTAAATTCATTGGGTAAATACACACCAACAGGATTGTTGGATCACAAAGGACTTCTATTTTTAAATTTTATGGAAATTCCATACTGTTTTCAAATATGGCTGTATCAGTTTGCATCACCACCAACAGTTCACAATTGTTACTTTTTCTTTTTTTTAAGATTTTATTCATTTGACAGAGAGAGATCACAAGTAGAGAGAGAGAGGAGGGAGCAGGCTCCATGCCTGGCAGAGAGCCCAATGTGGGAATTGATCCCAGGACCCTGAGATCATGACCTGAGCTGAAGGCAGAGGCTTAACCCACTGAGCCACCCAGGCAGCCCCCACAAGTGTTACTTTTTCACATCCTCTCCAACCCCTTTTGTTTCTTGTAGTGTTGATGTTAGCCATTCTGACAGGTGTGAGGTGGTATCTCTTTCTAGTTTTGCTTTGCAATTTTCTGATGATACATGATGATGGACATCTTTTCATGTATCTACTGAACATTTGAATGTGTTCTTTGTGGAAACACTTGTTCATGTCTTCTATCCATGTTTTTATTGGATTATTTGTTTTTGGATGTTGACTAAAAACTGGATATTAAGTAACACACAAGACAGGTTTCCTTGAGCTTAAATTTTATTTGCATGAGTATCATTAACAGGAAAAAATATGCATATGTGTATGTACAAGTGTGTTTATGTATACATCTATCTATCTATCTATCCTCTATCCCCTGTCTTCTAATTGTGGTAAATCCTGTAAGGTGGGGAATGGGATAGTCTGAAGAAATATGCTGCTGGATATGTTGGGTAAGCAAATTTAATTGCACTCAGATGCATTGGATATAAGTGAATCACTCAAATGAGTTATTTAATATTATATAGAAACAAATAAAAATTTTATATAGTTGAAAATAATAGGTAGTTAAAATAATTTTTGTTGTTTGTTGTTTTTGTGTCTCTTTTGTTTATATATACTATGGTGTGAATGTTTATGTCTCCCAAAATCATATTACAAAATCTAACTCTGGAAGTGATCGTATTAAAACATAAGGGCCTTTGGGAGGTGAGTAGGTTATAAGTGGGATTACAGTCCTTTTAACGGAGACCCCAGAGAGTTCTCTTGATTCATTCATCATGTACGTTTACAGTGAGAAGATAGCCATCTATGAGGAAGTGGGCTCTCCCTGGATCTGCCCATTCCTTAATCTTGAACTTCTCAGTTCTAGAACTGTGAGAAATAAATTCCTCTTCTTTATAAGCTATTCAGTCTATATCATGTCCGTTATAGCAGCCTGCATGCAGAAGGACACTATGACCTAAAACGAGAGCAATAAATATAAAGTTTCAGTAAAGTCAGTTGGTACAATGTTTTTTTACTTAGAGAAGACATGCTGCTTCATGTTAAACCTTGATATTGTATATGTTTCTTGAAGGGCCACTTCTTACTCCTTTGTGTGTTTTCCACAAAGTCCAGGATGATGCCTTACATAAAGGTAATATTTTATAAATACTGTTGGAAATATATACTTCTCTAAAATCTTATTTTGCCTACAGATTACTTGGATCCACTTTGCCTTGTGTAGAATATTTGAAATATATTAAGAACAGAATGTCTCTCTAAATAACATTTAGAATCATCATTAAAAGATTGGTAGCAGACTGAAGGAAAAGTCCAAGAAGCTGGCAGAAGCAAAGGACCAAATTTTTGACCTGGCAGAAAAGGATTGGTAAATAAGGAAACAAATCCAAAGAAAGAAGGAAGAATGATGAAATATGACAATGAGCTTAGGAAAGTCATTGACTCCAAGGAATAGAAAGAGGTGCTTATTGTAGGAGAAGTAGGAGTGAGAGAAAAAAAAGAGGGCTGAACATGGATTTGAGAATTCAGAGCTAAAACTGTCCCTCATCTGGGAGCAGAAACAGAGATCCAGATTCAGAGGCAAGGAGGACTCACATCACCATCCACAGAAGCATAGAACAACAAGACATAGTTTCATTCCCTCTGCAAAAGCTATCAATGGAGGAATTCTCTTTACCTAAATATGCGTGGGAGTGTAGTTTGTACATAGCCAAGTCACTTACCTCAAGAGGACAAACTATACCAGCTCTCGAAGCAGGCCAGATAGCTCAAGCAACACCAGCCCAAGCCAAAATCCATTTCCCCTGCATTTGTGAACAATGACAGAACAGTGGTTCACGTCTAGAACTAGGACGTATTCAGAAGTCAAAGATTGTGTCATGGATTGTGCCTATCGGTTCAGAGGCGGCCTTCAGCTCAACTCATGATCCCAGGGTCTTGGCATCGACTCTGTTCTCAGGTTCCCTGCTCAGGGGTAAGTCAGCTTTTCCCTCTCCAGCTCTACACCCTGATTGTGATCTCTCTGTCTCTCTGTCAAATATGTGCATGTGCATTGTTTGACAAAAAGACAAAAACATAACCGGGGTACAAGGATTGACTCTGGCCATGGGATGTTTTCTTTAATTTGGACCTAGATCTCTATGGAAGGCAGCCAGGTTCAGAGAACCTCCCACCATCCTCAAATGCCAGACCTTCGCTCAGAGCTCCAATGTTCATTCTCCAGTTCCTTGTCTTCCTGAATATCCTCACCAACCTGTAGCATACGCTGTCTGTGGCTCTCTAGTGGCCCTTTGTTGTCCCACTGTTCATCTTCTGCTGCCTCCATTAGAACACGCCCATCTTCCACAAGAGGCACTGTTTGCTTATCCCATGAAACCATTTGGGGGATGTTCATGAGAGGGTGAAGGCAGGCTTGTGCTGTCACATCTACATGTACTTCTCCAGAGGGTATCTGCAGGACCCTGTGGGAATGCTCCAGGTTCTTTGACATTTGAATCCTCTTCAATGTGTCCTTTTGAAGATACAAGTTGTCTTCCTGAAACGGGTACGGACATCTTTCAGATGGCTTCACTTGGTCTATGGGTCTTTTCCAACATGCTCCATGCTTGCTCCTGTGGACTCCAAGTACATGAGTCCATTCTGGACCTAAGGTTCTAGGATGTAGAATCTGCCTTTGGTACATCGTCAGTTTTGAAGATTTGGAAGTCATTTTGGCTCAATTTCTAGAGACGCTACAAGTACTCGTTATAAGGGCCGCTAGGCCAGAGGGAGTCATTTTGTGTTTCAGCAGTAAACTTATATTGAACCCATGCAGTAAACTAAATTGACCCTACTCCTCCCAGAGGAGCTTACTCTCAAAGCCTAGATACAAGGGTGAATCAGGCCAGGAGAAGACATCCCATTAGAGGGGCACGTATATATCTACTAGGGTAAATTGAGATCCAATTGTCCACCCATGTGTTACCTAGCATTTTTGTTTTTGTGGTGTAGCAGACTTAGCACGACTGTGCAGTTTTTTCTGTATTGTTATCTCATTGGCCAACTCTGCATAGCCTGGCTAAACTACCGCTATAAATGTTAGTCTCTGAGGCTGGGAGTGGTCGCCTCTTTGCAAGAGAAGGCCCTGACCGGTCAATATGATTCTCGATGCTTTGTGCAAAATTAACGTTTGCTTGAACTTCACTTTGTATCAGTCTCGCTTCTTTGAATAAGGACCCTATCTTTGGAGGGCCACCCGAATTCAAATGATGAGAACTGAAACAGCATTGGAATTTTTGGAAAAGCCTCTGGAGGTAAGATTATGGGATCCTGCATGGAGCTGCAGGCTATGGCCCACTGGTAGAAGTTGGCAGCAGCCATGCTCCCCAGAGCTGGTGTGGATGTGGAGATGCCCCATCCTCTGCTGGTAGATCGTATGGGGGTTCAAGTCCCCCTGGGTGGTCAGGGGGTTCGAGTCCCCCTAGATGGTCAGGGGGCTCGAGTTCCCCTTTGTGGTTAGAGGGGGTTCAAATACCCCTAGGTGAACTCCAGGGGGTTCGAGTCCCCCTGGATAGTCAGGGGGGTTCGAGTACCCCTAGACATTCAGGGGGTTCAAGTCCCCCTGGGCAGTTTGGGGGTTCGAGTCCTCCTAGGCGATCAGGGGATAAAGAAAGCCCCCACCAGTGGCAGGTTATGGGTAAGAATCATTGGGCCTACGGTTGTCTTTGCCTGGTCCTTTTGTTGTCTGTTGTATTGTTTGTTATGATTGAAGGAATGGGGCAAGCAGAGAGTAAAGGGACTCTGACTTTCATCTCTCTGTTCTTCATAATAGATGTGAGGCTTCTCACTCACTCATTTCGTGTGTTAAGGGCTATGACTGTAGCCAACTGGGGTTAGTCTAAGAGTGAGTTAAGGTGCCCATGCTGATGCTCATTGGAGCTGAGCATGGAATATGAGTGCCTAATGGACCACTTTTGGTAAGCAGAACTGGCACTGTGGGATGAACCGACCTTGAGCCAAAGACTTTAAAAAATATTCCCCAGCAGCTGCCGAAACCCCCTTTGTTTTGGGGAATTCTTTGCCTTCTCTGGCCTGATGTGGACTGCCTAGCCCCTCCCCCTTGTTGGCGGGAGAGCATGGCATCTGAAGTGGAGAAAGTTTTTTGTCTGTCTCAAGGTTTTAATGGGTAATTGTTAAAGTGGCTTCCAAAGTCTTTGGTAACCTGAAACTGTGAAGGGTTGCTTGAATGACAAATGGAATTAAATTCGTTGGACATGTAGGTCTTAACCAAATGAGATATAATGCTAGACCATTAGGTCAAAATCTCATCTTGACCACCACACACGCTATCGTGGACCTTCGTAGACTCCAACTGACTGATGGATGGTGAACACCCGAGTGACAGGGTATCAGGCCCTCCTCAACAAACCAAGAGTGATCTCACAGCCACAAGTGGTGCTAAATCCAGCCACACTGCTCCCAGAGGAGCTGGCTGAACATCCACACAACTGTGCGGAGGTCCTAAACCAAGTCACAGGAATAAGACTGGATCTCAGAGACATGCCCTTCCCAGATGCAGAGATGACTCTGTTCATGGAAAGAGGTATGTGAGGTATGTGAGGGCTGTGGTAGTTTATCCTGAGCAGGAATTCTGGGCAGCACCCTGCCACATGGAACTTCGGCACAACAAGCAGAACTGATTGAAATCACTAAGGCACTGCAGATGGCTAAAGGTAAAACCACCAACATCAATACGGACCACAGGTATGTCTTTGCTACTCTCCATATACATGGAGCTACTTACAAAGTAAGGAGCCTATTAACAGCAGAAGGAAAAGGAATTAAAACAGAAGAGAAATATTGGGACCCAAAAGAGGTGGCTGTTATGCATGTCTTGCGACACCAAAAGGGGACTGATCTGATTTCAAAAGGAAACCAATTATCAGATCGAGATTTAAAGCAAGCAGCCTGAGAAACAATGCAAGAGCTGGTTACACACCTGGATCTATCCCTACCAGATAAACTGGAGTATTCAGAGGAATATTTAAAGTATTTACAAAAATGGCTAAATTATATTATAAAGGAGACTGGGCTAAGACTAAAAGAGGAAATTTAATTCTTCTTCGAAGACTAGGTAAGAAATTAGTAGACCAGATACATCAGGGTACTCACCTGGGGTCACTCAAACTCAAGGAACTTCCAGGCTTCTAAATTACGGTGTATGGTTCAGGATATAGTTGATAGATGTGCTCAGTGCCAGGCAGTTAATGTGGGAGGAACTAGAATTGGAAGAGGGAAAAGAGAAAGAGGTAGGGTACCAGGAATTTATTGGAAAATAGATATTACAGAAATAAAACCCGGAAAATATGGGGACAAGTATATGTTAGTTTTTGTAGATACCATTTCAGGCCAGGTTGAGTCTTTTTCCGAGAAACATGAGACGGCAGGAGTGATAGCCAGAAAGCTACAAGAAAAACAATTCCTAGGTCTGGGCTGCCTCTCACGGTTGAGTCAGACAATGGCCTTGCATTTTGAGTTCAGTCTCACAGGAATTGGCCAAGGCCCTGGGCACAAATTGGAAACTACATTGTGCCTATCAGACCTAGAGTTCTGGGCATTTAGAGAGAATGAACTGGACTCTTAAAGAGACCTTGACAAAACTAACCCTGGAGACGGGCAGTGGATGGGTGGATCTGCTTTCTTTCACCCTACTCAGGGCAAGATGTACACACTATTTAAACAGGGTGACCCCATTTGAAATGTTTGGGAGAACCCCTGCTCCCGCTCTGTTTTCAGCTACAAAAGGTTGCCCTAGCAGAAATGACTGATCAGTCTGTACTCCAGTCACTGCAGGCATTACAGTCTGTAATAAAAAAAAAAAATGCAGGGATCCAGACTGCCCACACTGGTATGGAGACGGAGGTGGAACCACTTCCTTTCCAGCCCAATCACTTGGTTTGGATATGACATTATCAAGTGGGGAGCTTGGAGCCTCGCTGGATGGGACCTTTTACTGTTACCCTGACCACACCACAGCAGTAAAAGTAGAACGCATCAGGGCCTGGATTCACGCATGTCACATCAAACGAGCCAAGGATGAAGATGACCCCAAAAGGTGGAAGCCACAGCCAAAGATCCCGTTCACTGTGGACTAAATCTAAGACTGAAAAGACTATGAGTTTGATGTTGCTCCTATTTTTACCTGTTTATGTAAAGTATAGGTAGTTAATTAGATAAAGGAAATTAGAAAAAAAATGGAAAGGGTTCTATGAAGCGGTAAATGGGTAAGTCATCAGCCGACTGTGCACTAGTGTCATTTACACTAGTGTAAATATACAGCCGACTGTACACTAGTGTTATGTACAAAAGAAAATGAGAGCGATAAAAATGTTAGAATTACATGCTCAATAAACTCTTTATAACCAGAGATTGTAGAACTGGATGAAAAGTCAAAGATTGGACTAATCTCCAAAGAATAGGGAGGAATGTAAGAGCCTGGGTGGCCAGAAGGAATCATTTTGTGTTTATGCAGTATACATAGATTGACCTCATGCAGTAAATTTAGATTGATACTGCCCCTTCCAAAGGTATTTACTCTCAAAGCCTAGATATAAGGGCAGGTCAGGGCAGATGAAGATATCCAGTCAGTGGGGAGCTTATATCTACTAGGTAAATTGAGATTCAATTGTTCATCCGTGTGTTACTAGCAGTTTTTTTCTATGTCTGGCAGACCTAGCACCACTGTGCAGTTTTCTCTGTGTATTGCAATCTCAAGGCCAGCTAAACTACATCTATACATGTTAGTCTGTGATGCTGGAGGGGGTCGAATTTGGAAGAGAAGGCCCTGACCAGTCAGTATGATTCTCGATGTTTGGAATGAAATTAAGCTTTGCTTGACCTTCGCTTTGTATCAGTCTTGCTCCTTTGATTAAAAACCCTAACACTTGTGTCTGCACTGTGGAAGACTCCAGACATGTCTATGTCATGATTGGGGGTGTTCCCTTTGAGCTTTCCTTGGGTGGCCCTTCTCCTGTTCAGAAGATTGGTGAATGGGTGGGAGGGCCTAACCCTTGTGCAGGGCTCAGATTCCCTCCCCTGAGGTTTGCTTGAGGCCTGATTGTTACTTGACCTTTCCTGGCTAAGATGGAATGGTGGATTCTTGCCTTTCTCCGAAATCCAGAGGGCTGGTGCTGACAGTCAGAACCAAACACTACGAATCGGGCCATGGAGATGGTGATACCGACTCGCTTCACAAATTGCCTTGGTGAGAGACCCAGGCGGCTCCAGCAGTTTGGGATGGCTAGGGGTCCTATTGGCACACCCATGAATACTCCAACCAAGTGTAGTGATCAGGCATGGGTTTATGAGGATTGGTTGCTATGACCTCAAAGCGTTGTGACATCACAGATGCTGGCTTCACTGAAGCAGCTGTCCCTCTCCCATGACCTTGGTATCCTATGGCTTTAGGTAGGAAGCCCCGGGAAGGATAGAACAAGATCCCTCTGAGCCTGATCAGGAACTCAGGTTGTGTTGTGGGTTAATGTCCCATTTCCCCTTTCTAGATAAATAGGAAAAAAATAATGTTCATTATACCTTCCTTTAGGCCAACAATTCTCCAGAGACAGCAAGGTGTCCTATTTCCACTACAATTTCTAGATCTCAAGAAACTGTGAGGCATCTTGGGTACCAACAGCTCTCCATGGGGCTTGTCATCCTGTGGGTGATCAAGTCCATTGTCAGTGTCTTTTCCTAACGGGTCAGTGATGACTAATGGACAGAAAGTCCCTTTTTGAGGAAAAAGGTGAGGGCATGGATATATCGTACTGCCTTTGTCCTCATCTCCTAGAGTTCTGAAACACAAGGTTAAGGGATTAGGGCTCTGTCTACCTGGTTTTCCCTTAACTTTGCAAAGTCTTCGAGGAAAGTGACGTTCTGATCAGAGCTAACTCTTCAGGAAGAGGCCTGGACCGCACCTGTTGTCATCCTTAGTTAACTGTACTTGTAATGGAACGGGTATAGACATGTTGACCAAGTCTCTTTAGTAAAAAGGAAATGGATGGCCTATATCGACGGCTTGCAAAGCCCACTTGAGCAGAACTGTGGACTGAGCCTCAAGGTCCTTGCAGACTAGTGATGAAGAAGGTGTGGTCCATCTTGGTAACAGAGTATTCCTCAGCCATCGGGGAGGATGAACCCCTGGACCTTACATTGACATGAACTTCCCATGTCTGGGTGATGGGAAATGGAAAAGACAGGCAGAACAATGGAAATATCATGTAGCTTTCCACAATATGTTCCTCAGGAGGAATACCTTGGCTCTTAGTAAAGGAAAGGAAAATTGAATGGGAAGAATGCAGAGAAGGAGACCCACCAAGAGTGACTCAGGACTCTGAGAACCAAGCTGAGTGTTACAGAGAAGAGACACATGCAGGGAATAAGTGAAATGCTTAATGGGTGTTCAGGAGCTGTGGCATATATTAGGAAAAGCACTAGGTCGCATATGAAACTAAAAGATCCGTGAATACTGTGTCAAAAAAAATGACAAAACAATTCCAAGAAGAATTCTAAGATTTTCAACAAAAAAATTCAGAGAAAAACAATGTGACCCTTTCAAAACCTAAAGAAGGCACAGGGAGAAAAGGAAAGAATTATAATTTTTATTATCTTTCCTTATTGAAATGGCATGGGATTTGTTTCCTAAAATGTCCTTATCTGAATTGGGTCTTTATCCTTGTAAATTAGAGTCTACCCACCTCTTCCATTTCTGAAATTGATGAGAAGACATGACATTGCCTTCTCTAAATACCTAGAAGAGTGGCCCAGGAAAATGACTTGGACCTGGCCTTCTGTGTGCTGGCAGGTGTTTGATTACTGCTTCAAATGCCTCAGTCACTACTAGAGAGCTGAGATTTTGTAGGTTTCCTGACCTAATCGTGGGAGTTTCTATGTGTCTGGGAGTTTAACCTTTTCTCTCCGGTCTTGGATTTGCTAGCATAAATGTGTGTATGTGCCTCTTAGGTTATTCTTTTTTCCTTTCTACCAGTTGTCATGTGGTTTCATACTTTCAGCTGTGAGCTTGTCTCCCTGCTGTATCCCAGTAATGGCTTCTGCAGTTTGTTCATGTTTTCAGAACTGAAGTGTGAGATCTCCGGATTTTTTTTCTATTGGTTTGTTTGTATTTCCTTTATTTTGATAATCATATATATGATTTCATTTTTTCTGTTAACTTTGGAGTTAGGCTCTTCTTCTACTTGCTCCTTCAGGCGTCCAGTTAGGTTCCTTTTTTTTTTTTTTTCGTTTTTTTTTAAATTTTGGAAATGCATGCGTTTAACCCTTTATGGTTTCCCAATAAAATGTTTTTGCATCACCCCATAAGTTTCTTGACATTCCTTTGTTCATGGCTATTTCTGTATTTCCTTTGGATTTTCTTTGTTGATTCATTGCTAGGTCGTGAGTGTGTTGTGTTTTCCAACCTTTAGGGTATGGCTGTATTTCCAATTTGAAAGTGATATCTTCCCGTTTTCATACCTTCATGATCATAAGAGCCCAGGATAGGTTTTGACTTCTCTTCCATGAATTACGACTGGATTTGGACTCGAGCTCATGACCTGCGATAGACAAAGTTAGGTCCGCCGCTGGGAAGAACATATCTTATTGTCCTCAGAGACGCAATCTTACTCATGGATCCCCAAAGTTCAGGTGGTCTCCAGAGACCATGTGGACATCTGTTATTCTTTACCACCATTCCACCAAATGATCTGTGCTGTGCTTAACATGGATATCATAGTCCCCAACAATATTGGATTAAAGTCCCCATCTCCCTTCCTCTCTGATCATATGCTTCCAACGTTTAGATACAGCAATGTCCTGGTATATATGTTGGCAGTTCTTCCAGGTTTCTGATGTTTTGATGCTCCATTATGACAAAACACCTTCCGCTCTCTTTTGTCTCTGAAAGGCATAAAATCACTCAAGATGACTTAGGCACAATCACTTTGGCTCTCTTCTCCTTGGCAAGAGCATAACGTACATTTCCCAATTTCTTCACTTTCAAGCTATGTGTATTTTATAATCAAAGGAAATCTCCTATGGGCAACAGAGGTCAAGCTTGTTTAATACTTGTTGTTTTTTGATGGATCCTTTCTGGTTTTTTTTTTTTGTTTGTTTGTTTGTTTTATTTTATTTTATTTTATTTTTTCTAATTTCAAACACACCTACAAAATGTTTGTATTGACTGGAGACTTTCGTCCTGAATGCTGAATGAATTATTGTTAGGTAAGAAGTTCACTTTCTCATTTCGGTTGAATTCTGACTTGAATTCTCTGTGCCTTTCCCTTTTATGGTATTTTCTTTGGGGATGCTTCATTAGTGCGATTTCTCACTTCCTCCCCTTCTTTCTCGTGTCTTCTCTGTGTGTTCGTCTGTGTGTGCATGTGCATGTCTTAATGTGTGCGTGGTCTGTGTGTGTTTCACAAAAAACTTATAATTAAATTCCAGAGGTAGGAATTGGGTCTCTTAAGGTTTAGCAATTCAATGTGACATGCCTTAGAAACTCACATTCCATCCGTTTCAAGAACATCTTCTGCAAGCAATGTCATCATTTGTACTCTTCCATAAACACGTATTCTCACAAAACTGCCTTCAAACAAACACCACATTTTGTGTGCCTCATTAGAATCGTATTGTTTGTCCCTATACCCCTTGATTTTTCATATGTTTCCTGACTGTCTTGAGGGAGTGAAATCGTCTGTTTGTTTTCTTTCTGAGAATGATAGATATGACAGGGCCCAAAGCTCTCTGCAAGCCTGTCACATGAGACATATGGAAGAATTCATTCTTGCTTAAGTCTCAGTAAGAATTTGCGGTGACATGAAGGACAGTGAGATGGTAGTAGTGTCTAATATCCTCATGCTTGTCTTCAGCCATGAAAGCAAAAGGAAGATGACAACAATAATGGGGGCAGGGTGGAAATTGACCTGAAGCCTACACAGTAAACTCCACAGCGTAAGAGATCGGAGGTCGCAGAAAGTATGGGAGAAGTTTGGAGACATGGCTCATGGGATATTTGGGTAGTTCATGCATCAGAGGGCAGTGATATCATGCAAAGGACAAAGGCACAGGAGAACAGGGCCCACTGGGAACCCACAAGGAACCTGTTTCCCAGTGCAATTGGCTGTGATGAACAGAGGGTCTGAGTTCCTTACAACACAATTCTTGAGGGGTGGAGTTTTTAGATCAGCGAGCTTGGCAGAAATTGACTCGAAAGAACACCGTGTTTTCTTGTAGGGGACACGAACAAGCAACCAGGTGCAGACAGCCTGGAGACCATGATCAGAAATAATACCAGGAAATGTAGTTGGAGGAGAGTGGGTCCTGGCAGTGCATCCGTGAGAGGCAGTGTTTGTGGAAATGATTCAATGGGTGCATAAGAAATGATCGGCTCTCAAACCAGTAGCAACAGGACTGAGCTAATGGCCAAGACAGGATGGTGAGACATTTGCTGCCTACCCTGCTGACACAAAAACCCAACCGTGGAACACTTGGAAGACTGCCTTCCTCAGTCCAAGATGCTTAGTTTAAGGAGAACACATTCTCCCAGAGGGGACAAGAAGAATGCCTTGACCACATGCTCTCTTCTGAACACAGCATTCTGCAGGCCTGCATTCTATTCGGTTGTGGAAGGTCTCCTTTCACACTCACACTAGACCCTACTAAGTGAAACCTCAGCATATTTAACCTGGGCCCTAACACACCAAACGCCAGGCAAGGAGGGCCATTGCAGTTGACTGGTCTCAAGGACAGGGTCAGCCACAACACAACAGCAGATGGCATGCATCACAAACACACACACACACACACACACACACACACACACACTCACACACACACACCCATCATCCCTTAAAGGCAAGCACTTGGTCACTCCTGATTTCCTCTTCTTAAAGACATTAACCTCAGGATGGAAAAAGAATGAGCATTCAGAATACGGAGAGACTTATATCCAAGGCAAAGATGGAAGAATCCACTGACGCCAAGGTAAAAGAACAAGAAATGATCACGGCGAGGCAATCAGAGAGAAACTTCTACATAGAACACGCCCGATGGGGTATAGAAAGCAGTGGCCTGGATACTTCCTGTACATCAGAAAACATAAAAGATATCAGAGAGTCTTGAACCACAGAGATAAACTGATAAAGATAAATGAACATAAATAGCTCCTGAAGAGAAGATTGGTAGGAGACTGGATGCAAAGTCCGGAAACATGGCAGAAGTACAGGATCCAATGAGTGACCTGGAAGAACAAGTCTAGACAATAAGGAAGCAAATTCTAAAAGAGAAGGAAGAATGACCGGACATGACAATGAGCTTAGGGAATCATCATCTCCAGGAATTGAAAGAGGTGCCTCTTGTAGGAGAAGTAAGAGTGAGTGGAAAAAGAGGGCTGAACATGGATTTGAGAAATCGTGGCTGAAAATGACCTACATCTGTTAGCACAAACAAAGGTCCACAATCAGAGGCACAGAGGACTCCCATCACCTTCCACAGAAGCAGAGCACCAAAAGACATAGTGTCCTTCACCCTGGAAAATCTAGGCATGGAGGAATTCACTTTAGCAAATAGGTATGGGAGAATAGTTTGTCCATAGCCCAGTCACTGACTTCAAGAGGAAATGCTATACCAGCTCTCGAAGAAAGCCAGATAGCTCAAGCAACACCAGCCCAGGCCACAACGCTTATCCCCTGCATTTCTGAACAATGACTGAGCAGCGGTTCTTGTCTAGAACCACGAGGTTCTCAGAAGTCAACGGTTGGGCCCCAGGATGTGTCAATCAGTTCAGAGGCACCCTTCAGATCAACTCATGATTCCACGGTCTTGGCAATGACTGTGGTCTCAGGTTCTCTGCTCAGGGGAAAGTAAGCTTCTCCCTCGCCAGCTCTACCCCTTGATTGTGAACTCTCGGTCTCTCTGTCTAATAAGTGCAAGCGCATCCTTTGACAAGATAACAAAAACAAAACCAGACACAATAATTGACTGGGGGCAGAGGATGATTTATTGAATTTGGACCAAGGTTCCTATGGAGGGCAGCTAGGTACAGAGAACCTCCCACCATCCTAAAATACCATACCTTTGCTCGGAGCTCCAATGTTCATTCTGCTGTTCTTTCTCTTCCTGGATCTCCTTACCAACCTGAAGCATCCGCTGTGTGTCACGCTGTACTGACACCTTGTTGACACATGTTCATTCTCTTCTGGCTCCATTATAACATGCCCATCTTCTACTACAGGCACTGTTTGCTTATCACATGACATCATTTGGCTGGGGGTCATGAGAGTTAGAAGGCAGGCTTGTGCTGCCACATCTCCATGCAGTTCCACAGAGGGTAGCTGCTCCACCCTGAGGGAGTACTCAAGATTCTTCCACATTCGAATCCTCTTCAATGCGTCCTTTTGGACATAAAAGTTGTCTTCCTGAAACGGGCAGGGAAGACTTTCAGATGGCTTCACTTGGGCTATGGGTCTCTTCCAACATGCTCTCCGTTTGCTCCTATGGACTCCAAGTACATGAGTCCAACCTGGACCTAAGGTTAAGGGTGTAGAGTCTGCCTTGATGCATGGTCATTTTTGAAGATTGGGAGGCTTTGTTGGCACTGTTTCTGGAGATGCTCGAGGTACTCGTGTCCTCGCTGTGGAAGACTCCAGACATGTCTTTGGCACGGTTGCAGGGGTTCATTTTGAGCTCTCCTTGAGTGGCCATTTTTCTGTTCAGAAGCACTGTGATAGGGTGGGAGGGCCTGACCCTTGTGCCGAGCTCAGATTTCCTCCCCTGAGGCTTTGCTTGAGGCCTGATTGTTTCTTGGCCTGTCGTGGTTAAGAAGGAATGGTGGATACTTGTCTTTCTCTGGAATACAGAGGGCTGGTGCTGATAATCACGACCAAACACTATGAATTGGGTCATGTAGTAGGTGACACCGACTCGCTTAACAAACTGCCTTGGTGAGAGACCCAGAGAGCTCCGGCAGTTCGGGACGGCCTGGGGTGCTCTTGGCCCACCCACGACTACTCTAGCCAATTGTAGTGATCAGGCGTGATGTAATGAGGAGTGGTTGCTATGAACTCAAAGCATTGTGACATCACAATTGCTGGCTTCACTGAAGCAGCTGTCCTTCTCCCATGACCTTGGTGTCCTAAGGCTTTAGGTAGGAAGCCCCCAAAGGACAGAACAAGAGCCCTCTGATTCTGATCAAGAACTCAGGTTGTCTTGTGGGTTAGTGTCCCACTTCCGCTTTCTGGAAAAAGGGGAAAGAAAATGATGTTTAGTATACCTTCCTTTAGGCCAACATTTTCCCAGAGACGGCAAGGTGTCCTAATTCCACTACAATTTCTAGAGATCTCAAGAAACGGTGAGGCCTCATGGGTATCAACAACTCTCCATGGGTTTGGAAATCCTGTGTGTGAGAGCGTCCTTTCTCAGCTTCTTTTGCCTATGGCTCAGTGATGACTAATGGACAGAAAGTCCCCTTTCGAGGAAAAAGGTGAGGGCATAGATATATGGTGCTGTCTGTGGTCTCATCTCTTAGTTTTCTGAAACACACGGCTAATGGTTTAAGGCTCTGTCTACCTGGCTTTCCCTTACACACCTTTGCAAAGTCTTAGAGGAGAGTGTCATTCTGCATCAGGGCTAAACCTAAGGAAGAGGCCCGGACAGCACCCGTTGTCATCATTAGTTGTCCTTGTTGCGGTAACGGGTATAATCATGTTGACCATGTCTCTTTAGTCAGAAGGATAGGTACGGCTAATATCGAAGGCTTGCAAGGCCCATTCAAGCAGACTTTTGCAGTGAGCTGCAATGCCCTTGCAAAGACTAGTGGATAAGGAAGGCTTGGTCCATTTTGGCAAGACAGTATTCCTCGACCGTCGAAGAGAATGAATGCCCTGGACCTTGCCTTGACATGAATGTCCCATGCCTGGCTGATGTGAAATGAAAAGGCAAGCAGAAAAAGGGAAATATCATATGGCTTCCCACAATATGTGCCTCATTAGGAATACCTTGGTGCTTTGTCCTCTTCAATTAACACGTATTCTCATAAAACTGCCTTCACACAATCACCACGATTGGGTGCCTCATTAGTGTCGTATTGTTTGTCCCTATACCCCTTGCTTTTTCATATGTTTCTTGACTGTCATGAGGGAGTGAAGTCATCTGTTTGTTGTCTTTCTGAGAATGATAGATGTGACGAAGCCCAATGCTCTCCGCAACACTGCCACATGTGGCAAGTGGAAGAATTCATTCTTTCTTATGTTTCAGTAAGAATTTGTGGTGACATGGAGGACAGTGAGATGGTAGTAGTATCTAATAACCTCGTGCTTGTCTTCAGCCAAGAAGGCAACAGGAAGATGACCAGAACAACTGCAACAGAGTGGACATTGACCGGAAGCCTACAAGGGAAACTCGACAAGAAGAAAGGTAGTCGCAGAGACTAAGGGAGAGGTTGGAGACATGGCTTATAGGAGATTTCGTTGGTTCATGCATCAGATGGCAGTGATCCCTTGCAAAGGACAAAGGCACAGGATAGCAGGGCACGCTGGAAAACCACAAGGCACCTGTTTCCCAGTGCCATTGGCTGTGACGAGAAGAGGGTCTGAAGGGCACGAGTTCTTGACAACACAAGTCTTGAGTGCTGGAGTTTTCAGATCAGCAGGCTTGGCAGATATAACGTTGAAAGAACTCCGTGTTTTTCCGGCATAGGTCACCAACAAGCAACCATGTGCAGACAACCTGGAGACCATGATCAGCGACAATACCAGGACACACAGTGGGATGATAGCGGGTCCTGGCTGTGCATCCATGAGAGGCAGTTTTCGTGGAGTTGTCTCAATGGGGGCATAAGGAATATTGGGCTCCCACACGAGGAGCATCAAGACCGAGCTACTGGACAATACAGGATGGTGAAGAGCATCCTCACCTCATTCAGAGAACCAAAAGACTGCCTACTCTGCCCACACGAAATCCCAACCGTGGAACACTTGAGGGACAGCCTTCCTCAATCCAAGTTGTTTAGTCCAAGGAGAACAGACTCTCCCATAGGAAACGAGAAGAATGCCTTGAACACATGATCTCTTCTGAACACAGCATTCTGTAGGCCTGCGTTCTGATGATTTTGTGGAATGTCTCCTTTCACAGGCACACCAGAGCCCACCAAGGTAAACCTCAGCATATTCAGCCCAGGCCCCAAACACACCAAACGGCAGGCAAGGAGATCCACTGCAGATGGCTGGTCTCAAGGACAGCATCAGTCACAACACAAACATCAGATGGCATGCATGCCACACACACACACACACACACACACACACACACACACACGACAAACCTTAAGGGCCCTCCCTTGGACACTCAATGATCTCTTCTACCTAAATAAATTACCCACAGGATAGAAAACAGAATAAGTATTTCGAATACAGAGAGGATACAGAGATCTAGATCTAATATAGATGGAAGGATCAATAGATGCCAAGGAAAAAGAACAAGAAAGGATCACGGCTAGGAAATCAGAGTGAAGCTTCTACATATAACACGCCCGATGTGGGTTTGATAGCAGCGGCACGGATCCTCCCTATACATCAGAAAACATAGAAGATATCAGAGAGTCTCGAACCACAGAGATAAAACTGATAAAGATAAAAGAACCTAAAGAGCTCCTGAAGAAAAGATTGGTAGGAGACTGGATGCAAAGACTGGGAACATGGCAGAAGTAGAGGATCCAATTAGTGACCTGGAAGAACAAGCCTAGAAAATAAGGAAGCAAATTCTAAAGGAGGAGGAAGAATGATGGAACATGACAATGAGCTTAGGGAATCACCATCCAAAAAGAAAGGTAATAGGTGCCTATTGTAGGATAAGTAAGAGTGAGAGAAAAAAAAGAGTCCTGAACATGGATTTAAGAATCAGGGCTGTCAATGACCCTCATCTGGGAGCTGAAACAGAGGTCCAGAATCAGAGGCACAGAGGACTCCCATCACCTTCCACAGAAGCAGAGCACCAAAAGACATAGTGTCCTTCCCCCTGGAAAATCTAGGCATGGAGGAATTCTCTTTAGGCAAAAAGCATCGGAGAATAGTTTTTCTATAGCCCAGTCACTGACTTCAAGAGGAAAAGCTATACCAGCTCTCAAAGCAGGCCGGATAGCTCAAGCAACAGCCGACCAAGCCAAAATCCTTATCCCTTGCATTTCTGAACAATGAAAGAGCAGCGGTTCTTGTCTAGAACCAAGAGGTATTCAGAAGTCAAAGGTTGGGTCCCTTGTTGTGTCCATCAGTTCAGAGGCGGCCTTCAGATCAACTCATGATTCCAGGGTCTTGGCTATGACTCTGGTCTCAGGTTCTCTGCTCAGGGGCCAGTAAGCTTCTCCCTCTCCAGCTCCAACCCCCGATTGCGATCTCTCTATCTGTTCAATACGTGCATGTGCATCATTTGACAAGATAACAAAAACAAAACCAGGGTACATTGATTGATTGGTGCCAGAGGATGTTTTCTTGAATTTGGACCTAGGTTCCTGTGGAGGGTAGCCAGGTACAGAGAACCTCTCACCATCCTAAAATGCCCGACCTTCTTTTGGAGCTCCCTCATTTATTCTACTGTTCTTTGTCTCCCTGGATCTTCTCACCAACCTGAAGCATCTGCTGTCTGTCGCGCTGTACTGACCCCTTGATGACAATTGCGCATATTCTCGGGGCTCAATTAGAACATTCCCATCTTCCGCAAGAGGCACTGTTTGCTTATCTCATGAAACAATTTGCGGGATGATCATGAGAGGGTGAAGGAAGGTTTGTGCTGCCACATATCCATGCAGTTCCTCAGAGGGTAGCTGCTCCAACCTGAGGGAATGCTCAAGGTTCTTCCACATTACAATCCTCTTCAATGCGTCCTTTTGGACATAAAAGTTGTCTTACTGAAACAGTTAGGAAGTCTTTCAGATGGCTTCACTTGGGCTTTGTGTGTCTTCCAACATGCTCTCCGTTTGCTCCTGTGGACTCCAAGTACATGAGTCCATCCTGGACCTAAGGTTAAGGGTGTATAGTCTGCCTTGATGCATGGTCATTTTTGAAGATTGGAAGGCCTTGTTGGCACCGTTTCTGGAGACGCTCGAGGTACTCGTGTCCTCACTGTGGAAGACTCCAGACATGTCTTTGGCACGATTGCGGGGGTTCATTTGGAGCTCTCCCTGGGTGGCCATTTTCCTGTTCTGAAGCACCGTGATAGGGTGGGAGGACCTGACCCTTGTGCTGAGCTCAGATTTCCTCCCCTGAGGCTTTGCTTGAGGCCTCATTGTTTCTTGGCCTGTCGTGGTTAAGATGGAATGGTGGATGCTTGCCTTTCACTGGAGTCCAGAGTACTAGAGCTGACTGTCACGACCAAACACTACTAACGGGGCCATGGAGAAAGTGACACCAACTCGCATTGCAAACTGCCTTGATTTGAGACCCAAGCAGCTCCAGCAGTTTGGGATGGCTTGGTGTCCTCTTGTCCCACCCGTGACTACTCCAGCCAAGTGTAGTGATCAGGCGTGGGTTAATGAGGAGTGGTTGCTATGACCTCAAAGCTTTGTGACATCACACATGCTGGCTTCACTGAAGCAGGTGTCCCTCTCCAATGACCTTGGTATTCTATGGCTTTAGGTAGGAAGCCCCGGGAAGGACAGAACAAGTGCCTTCTGAGTCTCATGAAATACTCAGGTTGTCTTGGGGGTTAATGTCCCACTTCCCCTTTCTAGACTAAGAGGAAAGAAAATGACATTCAGTATACCTTCCTTTAAGCCAACATTTCCCCAGATACGGAAAGGTGTCCTATTTTCACTAAAATCTCTAGAGAGCTCAAGACACAGGAGACCTCGTGTGTATCAACAGCTTTCCGTGGGTTTTGTCATCTTGTGGTTGAGAGCGTCCTTTGTCAGCATCTTTTGCCTACGGGTCAGTGATGAGTAAGGTTGTAAAGTCCCTTTTTGAGGACAGGTGAGGGCTTCAATAAGCGGTGCTTTCTGTGGCCTCATCTCCTAGTGTTCTGAAATGCACGGCCAGGGATTAGGGCTCTGTCTCCCTGGTTTTCCCTTAATCACCTTTGCAAAGTCTTCGAGGAGACTAACCTTCAGCATCACAGCTAACTCTTAAGGGAGAGGCCTGGACTGCACCCGTTGTCATCATTAGTTACCTATACTTGTTGTGGTAACGGGTATAGACATGCAGACCAAGTCTCTTTAGTCAGAATGAAAGGGACGGCCTATACCGATGACTTGCAAGGCACATTCGAGCAGACCTTTGGAGTGAGCTACAATGCCCTTACAAGGACTAGTGGATAAGGAAGGTTCGGTCCATTTTGGCAACACAGTATTCTTCAGCCGTCGAAGAAAATGAACCCCTGGACCTTGCCTTGACATGAATGTCCCATGCCCTGCTGATGGGAAATGAAAAGGCAAGAAGACAAAGGGAAATGTCATATGGCTTCCCACAATATGTGCCTCAGGAGGAATACCTTGGCCCTTAGTAAAGGAAGGGAAAACTGAAGGGCAAGAAGTCAGAGAATGAGACCCACCAGGAGTGACTCAGGACTCTGAGAACCAAGCTGAGGGTTACAGAAAAGGGGTGTTCAGGAGTTGTGGCATATATTAGGAGGAGCACTGGGACGTACATGCAACTAAAGCATCCGTGAATACTGTCAAAAACGAATGATGGATGATAGGCAGGCTTTCTCAACAGAACAGCAACAACAACAACAAAAATTCAGAGGAAAACATTCTGGCCCTTTTAAAACCAAAGAAAGTCACAGGGAGACAAGGAAAGCATTATATTGTTTATTATCTTTCCTTATTGAAATGACATGGGATTACTTTACTAAAATGTCCTTCTCTGAATTGTGCCTTTATCCTTGTGACTTATAGTCTACCTGCCTCTTCCATCTCTGGAATCGATGAGAGGACATGGCAATGCCTTCGCTCAATACCTAGAAGAGTGGCCCAGGAAAATGACTTGGACCTGGCCTTCTGTGTGTTGGCAGGTGTTGGATTACTGATTCAAACACTTCAGTCACTACTCGAGAGCTGAGATTTTGTAGGTTTCCTGACCTAATCTTGGGAGTTGCTATGTGTCTGATAATTTATCCTCTTCTCTCCGGTCTTTGATTTGCTAGCATAAATGTGTGGATGTGTCTCTTAGGTTATTCTTTTTTCCTTTCTACCCGTTTTCAGGTTGTTTTATACTTTCAGCTGTATTCTTGTCTCCCTGTTTTATCCCAGTAATGGCTTCTGCAGTTTGTTCATTATTAAGACACTGAATTGTGAGATCTCCTGATTTTTTTTCCTATTAGTTTGTTTTTATTTCCTTTATTTCGATAACTATATGTATGATTTTATTTTTTCTGTTAACATTGGAATTTGGTTCTTCTTCTTCTTGTTCCTTCAGCATCGAGATTTGTTGCTTTACTCTTTTGTGTGTGTGTGTGTGTGTGTGTGTGTGTGTGTGTGTGTGTGTTTAAATTTTGGAAATGCACGCATTAACCCTATATGGTTTCCCCATAAAATGTTTTGGCATCACCCCAGAAGTTTCTTGACATTCCTTTGTTCATGGCTCTTTCTGCTTTTCCTTTGGATTTTCTTTCTTGCATTCATTGCTAGTTCGTGACGTGTTGTGTTTTCCAACTTTTAGTGTCTGGCTGTATGTCCAATTTGAAAGTGATATCTTCCCGTTATCAAACCTTCATGATTATAAGTGCACAGGATAGGTTTTGACTTCTCTTCCATTAATTACCCCTCATTTTGGATTCCAGCCATGACCTGTAATATACAAAGTTCGGTCTGCCTTTGGGAAGAACATATCTTATGCTCCTCAGAAACGCAATCTTACTCATGGATCCCCAAAGCTCAGGAGGTCAAGAGAGCCAATGTGGACGTCTATTATTCCTTACCACCTTTCCATCCAGATGATCTGTGCTGTGCTTAACGTGGATATCATAGTCCCCAACAATATTGGATTAAAGTCCCCATCTCCCTTCCTCTCTGTTCATATGCTTCCAACGTTTAGATACAGCAATGTCCTGGTATATATGTTGGCAGTTCTTCCAGGTTTCTGATGTTCTGATGCTCCATCATGACAAAACACCTTCCGCAATTTTTTGTCTCTGAAAGGCATAAAATCACTCAAGATGACTTAGGCACAATCACTTTGGCTCTCTTCTCCTTGGCAAGAGAATAACCTACGTTTCCAAATTTCTTCACTTTCAAGCTATGTGCATCTTTATAGTCAAAGGAAATCTCCTATGGGCAACAGAGGTCGAGCTTGTTTAATTTTTGTTGTTTTCTGATGGATCTTTTCTCGTATTTTTCTTTTTTTGGTTTGTTTTATTTTATTTTATTTTAATTTTTGTAATTTCAACCACACCTACAAAATGTTTGTAGTGACAGGAGACTTTCGTCCTTAATGCGAAATGAATTATTGTTAGGTAAGAAGTTCACTTTTTCATTTCGGTTGACTTCTAACTTGAATTCTCTGTGCCTTTCCCTTTTATGGTATTTTCTTTGGGGATACTTCATTATTGCGATTTCTCACTTCCACCCCCTCTTTCGCGTGTCTTCTCTGTGTGTGTGTTCATCTGGGTGTGCATGTGCATGTCTTATGTGCGCGTGGTCTGTGTGTTTTTCACACAAAACTTATAATTTAATTTCCAGAGGTAGGGATTTGGTCTCTTAAGGTTAGCAATTCAATTTGACATGCCTTAAAACTCACATTCCATCCGTTTCAAGAACATCTTCTGCAAGCAATGTCATCATTTGTACTCTTCCATAAACACGTATTCTCACAAAACTGCCTTCAAACAAACACCACATTTTGTGTGCCTCATTACAATCGTATTGTTTGTCCCTATACCCCTTGATTTTTCGTATGTTTCTTGACTGTCTTGAGGGAGTGAAATCGTCTGTTTGTTTTCTTTCTGAGAATGATAGATATGACAGGGCCCAAAGCTCTCTGCAAGCCTGTCACATGAGACATGTGGAAGAATTTATTCTTGCTTAAGTCTCAATAAGAATTTGCGGTGATATGGAGGACAGTGAGATGGTAGTAGTGTCTAATAACCTCGTGCTTGTCTTCAGCCATGAAGGCAAAAGGAAGATGACAACAATAACGGGGGCGGGGGGAAATTGAACTGAAGTCTACACAGTAAACTCCACAGAGTAAGAGATCGGAGGTCGCAGAAAGTATGGGAGAAGTTTGGAGACATGGCTCATGGGAGATTTGGGTGGTTCGTGCATCAGAGGGCAGTGATCCCATGCAAAGGACAAAGGCACAGGAGAACAGGGCCCACTGGGAACCCACTATGAACCTGTTTCCCAGTGCAATTGGCTGTGACGAACGGAGGGTCTGAGTTCTTGACAACACAATTCTTGAGGGGTGGAGTTTTCAGATCAGCAGTCTTGGCAGAAATCGACTCGAAAGAACACCGTGATTTTCTTACAGGGGACATCAAGAAGAAACCAGGTGCAGACAGCCTGGAGACCATGATCAGAAACAATACCAGGAGATGTAGTTGGAGGAGAGTGGGTCCTGGCAGTGCATCCGTGAGAGGCAGTGTTTGTGGAAATGATTCAATGGGTGCATAAGAAATGTTTGGCTCTCAAACCAGTAGCAAGAGGACCGAGCACTGGCCAAGACAGGATGGTGAGACATTTGCTGCCTACCCTGCCAACACGAAAACCCAACCGTGGAACACTTGGAGGACTGCCGTCCTCAGTCCAAGATACTTAGTCCAAGGAGAACACATTCTCCCAGAGGGGACAAGAAGAATGCCTTGACCACATGCTCTCTTCTGAACACAGCATTCTGCAGGCCTGCATTCTATTCGGTTGTGGAATGTCTCCTTTTACACGCACACCAGATCCTACTAAGTGAAACCTCAGCATATTCAGCCTGGGCCCAAACACACCAAACGCCAGGCAAGGAGGGCCATTGCAGTTGACTGGTCTCAAGGACAGGGTCAGCCACAACACAACAGCAGATGGCATGCATCACACACACACACACACACACACACACACACACACACAAACACCCATCATCCCTTAAGGGCCAGCACTTGGTCACTCCCGGATTTCCTCTTCTTAAAGACATTAACCTCAGGATGGAAAAAGAATGAGCATTCAGAATATGGAGAGGTAGACAGAGACTTATATCCAAGGCAAAGATGGAAGAATCAACTGTGGCCAAGGTAAAAGAACAAGAAAGGATCACGGTTAGGCAATCAGAGAGAAACTTCTACATAGAACACGCCTGATGGGGTATAGAAAGGAGCGGCCTGGATACTTCCTGTACATCAGAAAACATAGAAGATATCAGAGAGTCTCGAACCACAGAGATAAACTGATAAAGATAAACAAACATAAATAGCTCCTGAAGAGAAGATTGGTAGGAGACTGGATGCAAAGTCCGGGAACAAGGCAGAAGTAGAGGATCCAATGAGTGACCTGGAAGAACAAGTCTAGACAATAAGGAAGCAAATTCTAAAAGAGAAGGAAGAATGACCGGACATGACAATGAGCTTAGGGAATCATCATCTCCAGGAATTGAAAGAGGTGCCTCTTGTAGGAGAAGTAAGAGTGAGTGAAAGAAAGAGGGCTGAACATGGATTTGAGAAATCAGGGCTGAAAATGACCCTCATCTGGTAGCACAAACATAGGTCCACAATCAGAGGCACAGAGGACTCCCATCACCTTCCACAGAAGCAGAGCACCAAAAGACATAGTGTCCTTCACCCTGGAAAATCTAGGCATGGAGGAATTCACTTTAGCAAATAGGTATGGGAGAATAGTTTGTCCATAGCCCAGTCACTGACTTCAAGAGGAAATGCTATACCAGCTCTCGAAGAAAGCCAGATAGCTCAAGCAACACCAGCCCAGGCCACAACGCTTATCCCCTGCATTTCTGAACAATGACTGAGCAGCGGTTCTTGTCTAGAACCACGAGGTTCTCAGAAGTCAACGGTTGGGCCCCAGGATGTGTCAATCAGTTCAGAGGCACCCTTCAGATCAACTCATGATTCCACGGTCTTGGCAATGACTGTGGTCTCAGGTTCTCTGCTCAGGGGAAAGTAAGCTTCTCCCTCGCCAGCTCTACCCCTTGATTGTGAACTCTCGGTCTCTCTGTCTAATAAGTGCAAGCGCATCCTTTGACAAGATAACAAAAACAAAACCAGACACAATAATTGACTGGGGGCAGAGGATGATTTATTGAATTTGGACCAAGGTTCCTATGGAGGGCAGCTAGGTACAGAGAACCTCCCACCATCCTAAAATACCATACCTTTGCTCGGAGCTCCAATGTTCATTCTGCTGTTCTTTCTCTTCCTGGATCTCCTCACCAACCTGAAGCATCCACTGTGTGTCACGCTGTACTGACCCCTTGTTGACACATGTTCATTTTCTTCTAGCTCCATTATAACATGCTCATCTTCTACAACAGGCACTCTTTGCTTCTCACATGACATCATTTGGCTGAGGGTCTTGAGAGGTAGAAGGCAGGCTTGTGCTGCCACATCTCCATGCATTTCCACAGGGGTAGCTGCTCCACCCTGAGGGTGTTCTCAAGGTTCTTCCACATTTGAATCCTCTTCAATGCGTCCTTTTGTACATATAAGTTGTCTACCTGAATCAGGCACAGAAGTCTTTCAGATGGCTTCACTTGGGCTATAGGTCTCTTCCAAAATGCTTTCCATTTGCTCCTGTGGACTCCAAGTACATGAGTCCATCCTGGACCCAAGGTTCTACACCGAAGGTGTAGAGACTGCCTTTGATGCATGGTCATTTTTGAAGATGGGGAGGCCTTGTTGGCAGCATTCCTGGAGAGGCTCGAGGTACTTGTGTTGTCCCTTTGAAGACTCCAGACATGTCTTTTGCACAGTTGCGGGTGTTCAGTTTTCTTTCCTTGGGTGGGCCTTTTCCTGTTCAGAATCTCCGTGATTGTGTAGGAGGGCCTTATCCTTGTGCAGGGCTCAGATTTCCTCCCCTGAGGCTTTGCTTGAGGCCTGATTGTTTCTAGGCATGTCGTGGTTAAGATGGAATGGTGGATGCTTGTCTTTCTCTGGAATCCAGAGGGCTGGTGCTGATAATCAAGACCAAACACTATGAATTGGGCCATGTGGAAGGTGACACCGACTCGCTTCGCAAACTGCCTTGGTGAGAGACCCAGAGAGCTCCGGCAGTTCGGGACGGCCTGGGGTGCTCTTGGCCCACCCACGATGTGATGTAATGAGGAGTGGTTGCTATGAACTCAAAGCATTGTGACATCACAAATGCTGGCTTCTCTGAAGCAGCTGTCCTTCTCCCATGACCTTGGTGTCCTAAGGCTTTAGGTAGGAAGCCACCGAAGGACAGAACAAGAGCCCTCTGATTCTGATCAAGAACTCAGGTTGTCTTGTGGGTTAGTGTCCCACTTCCCCATTCCTTTAGGCCAACATTTTCCCAGAGATGGCAAGGTGTCCTAATTCCACTACAATTTCTAGAGATCTCAAGAAACGGTGAGGCCTCATGGGTATCAACAACTCTCCATGGGTTTGGAAATCCTGTGTGTGAGAGCGTCCTTTCTCAGCGTCTTTTGCCTATGGCTCAGTGATGACTAATGGACAGAAAGTCCCCTTTCGAGGAAAAAGTTGAGGGCATAGATATATGGTGCTGTCTCTTAGTTTTCTGAAACACACGGCTAATGGTTTAAGGCTCTGTCTACCTGGCTTTCCCTTACACACCTTTGCAAAGTCTTAGAGGAGAGTGTCATTCTGCATCAGGGCTAAACCTAAGGAAGAGGCCCGAACAGCACCCGTTGTCATCATTAGTTGTCCTTGTTGCGGTAACGGGTATAATCATGTTGACCATGTCTCTTTAGTCAGAAGGATAGGTATGGCTAATATCGATGGCTTTCAAGGCCAATTCGAGAGGACCTTTGCAGTGAGCCGCAATGCCCTTGCAAGGACTAGTGGATAAGGAAGGCTTGGTCCATTTTGGCAAGCAGTATTCCTCGACCGTCGAAGAGAATGAACGCCCTGGACCTTGCCTTGACATGAATGTCCCATGCCTGGCTGATGTGAAATGAAAAGGCAAGCAGAAAAAGGGAAATATCATATGGCTTCCCACAATATGTGCCTCCTAAGGAATACCTTGGCGCTTTGTCCTCTTCAATAAACACGTATTCTCATAAAACTGCCTTCACACAATCACCACGATTGGGTGCCTCATTAGTGTCGTATTGTTTGTCCTTATATCCCTTGCTTTTTCATATGTTTCTTGACTGTCATGAGGGAGTGAAATCATCTGTTTGTTGTCTTTCTGAGAATGATAGATGTGACGAAGCCCAATGCTCTCCGCAACACTGCCACATGAGTCAAGTGGAAGAATTCATTCTTTCTTATGTCTCAGTAAGAATTTGTGGTGACATGGAGGCCAGAACAACTGCAACGGAGTGGACATTGACCGGAAGCCTACAAGGGAAACTCGACAAGAAGAAAGGTAGTCGCAGAGACTAAGGGAGAGGTTGGAGACATGGCTTATAGGAGATTTCGTTGGTTCATGCATCAGATGGCAGTGATCCCTTGCAAAGGACAAATGCCCAGGAGAGCAGGGAATGCTGGAAAACCACAAGGCACCTGTTTCCCAGTGCCATTGGCTGTGACGAGAAGAGGGTCTGAAGGGCACGAGTTCTTGACAACACAAGTCTTGAGTGCTGGAGTTTTCAGATCAGCAGGCTTGGCAGATATAACGTCGAAAGAACTCCGTGTTTTTCCGGCATAGGTCACCAACAAGCAACCATGTGCAGACAACCTGGAGACCATGATCAGCGACAATACCAGGACACGTAGTGGGAAGATGGTGTATCCTGGCAGTGCCTCCATGAGAGGCAGTTTTCGTGGAGTTGTATCAATGGGGGCATAAGAATTATTGGGCTCCCACACGAGGAGAATCAAGACTGAGCTACTGGCCAATACAGGATGGTGAGTACATTAGCTGCCTACTCTGCCCACACGAAATCGCAACCATGGAACACTTGAGGGACAGCCTTCCTCAATCCAAGTTGTTTAGTCCAAGGAGATCAGACTATCCCATAGGGGACGAGAAGAATGCCTTGAACACATGATCTCTTCTGAACACAGCATTCTGTAGGCCTGCGTTCTGATGATTTTGTGGAATGTCTCCTTTCACAGGCACACCAGAGCCCACCAAGGTAAACCTCAGCATATTCAGCCCAGGCCCCAAACACACCAAACGGCAGGCAAGGAGATCCACTGCAGATGGCTGGTCTCAAGGACAGCATCACTCACAACACAAACATCAGATGGCATGCATGCCACACACACACACACACACACACACACACGACAAACCTTAAGGGCCCTCCCTTGGACACTCAATGATCTCTTCTACCTAAATAAATTACCCACAGGATAGAAAACAGAATAAGTATTTCGAATACAGAGAGGATACAGAGATCTAGATCTAATATAGATGGAAGGATCAATAGATGCCAAGGAAAAAGAACAAGAAAGGATCACGGCTAGGAAATCAGAGTGAAGCTTCTACATATAACACGCCCGATGTGGGTTTGATAGCAGCGGCACGGATCCTCCCTATACATCAGAAAACATAGAAGATATCAGAGAGTCTCGAACCACAGAGATAAAACTGATAAAGATAAAAGAACCTAAAGAGCTCCTGAAGAAAAGATTGGTAGGAGACTGGATGCAAAGACTGGGAACATGGCAGAAGTAGAGGATCCAATTAGTGACCTGGAAGAACAAGCCTAGAAAATAAGGAAGCAAATTCTAGAGAGAAGGAAGAATGACGGAACATGACAATGAGCTTAGGAAATCATCATCCAAAAAGAAGGTAATAGGTGCCTATTGTAGGATAAGTAATAGTGAGAGAAAAAAAAGAGGGCTGAACATGGATTTGATAATCAGGCTGTCAATGACCCTCATCTGGGAGCTGAAACAGAGGTCCAGAATCAGAGGCACAGAGGACTCCCATCACCTTCCACAGAAGCAGAGCACCAAAAGACATAGTGTCCTTCCCCCTGGAAAATCTAGGCATGGAGGAATTCTCTTTACGCAAATAGGCATCGGAGAATAGTTTGTCCATAGCCCAGTCACTGACTTCAAGAGGAAAAGCTATACCAGCTCTCGAAGCAGGTCGGATAGCTCAAGCAACACCTGACCAAGCCTACATCCTTATCCCCTGCATTTCTGAACAATGAAAGAGCAGCGGTTCTTGTCTAGAACCAGGAGGTATTCAGAAGTCAAAGGTTGGGTCCCTTGTTGTGTCCATCAGTTCAGAGGCGGCCTTCAGATCAACTCATGATTCCAGGGTCTTGGCTATGACTCTGAATATGACTTTTATGTGACTTTTATATGACTTTAATATGAATTTTATATAACCTTAAGATAAATAAAAAATGAATTAAAAAAATAAAAAGATAATTTCTTTACCTATAGGTATAGCATTGTTTGGGAAAAGAAGGTTACCTTGAAGTTTAACTCTATATGAACATTAGAAAATAGAAATGAAAAAGTAATAAACTAGACTAAACTAAACTAAATTTTTTAAAAAATTAGAATGCAAATGAAAAAAAATGTGTATGTATCAAAAGTTCAGGTTAGAAGGTTAATATGGAATTTGATATACTGGACATCTCAGTTTGAAGGTAAATAGGTTAAAAAGTTATCTATATATTACAAATAAACCAGAATAGTGGGAATGAGTTAAAAATAAAAGTTGTATCTATGATGTAGCAGTGGTTGTTGTTGTGTAGTCTTTTTTCTTTCCTGGTTGGTTTTCTGAGGCAGAGGCCTGTCACGTGGGTTTCAGTCAATGATGTTCCCTGATTTAAATTCTCCCACCCCTCTCAAGGGGATGGGCTCTGAGGAATCCTGTTTTTTCAGGTCTTTATTCTTTGGAGGTTTTTATGTTTGTTAATTTTCTTTTCTCTTGCCTTGACCTCTTTTGATGGCTTTTGGAGATGAAAGCAAACTGCACCCTGTTCTGTCTCTCAGAGATAATCCTCAGTCTTCTCACCTGTGGGTGCTGCAGAGCCCATATAAATTCGCCCTTGCCTGCTGCCAGAGCAAATTTTGAGTCGTAGTCCCAGGGAGCACAGAATCTTCTGCTTGTACCCAAACCATTGCAGCAGTGTCTGTCTAGGCAGCTCCTGACCATCAGAGAGGTTCCAATTGCCATCCCACACTGAGATTTTCATGCTGGCCCTGGCTGGGAGTGCCTGGTCTTTCTCTGTCTAAGAGTTCTGGGCTTGCAAGCACTCTCTCAGGGGAGGGTGTGGGTCACGCGTGTCTCAGGCTCTGATAGAAGGGTGCGTGTCCGAGAGCATGAGCCTGGGCCTTCACGCACCTCTATCAGGAGAGTGTGTGGGGTGCACGCGTGTCTCATGCTCTGATAGTATGGCACGGGTCTAAGGAATGGACTGGGCCTTTGCACACCTTTCTCAGGGGATGGTAAGGGGTGCAGGTGTCTCAGGCTCTGTTAGCAAGTCTCATTGCTCTGCTGCTTGGTGAGGCTCCAAGCCCCTAACAGGAGCTGAACCCCACATGATCATGGGTGTGCTGTTGGCTCAGGGACCAAAACATCGTTTTTCCAACACACTTTCTTGGGCTCAGCACCAGGGAATCTGTACTGGGTGTGGGGACTTAAGCCCCTGTCCTTAGCTGCCATGATTCACACAATTTACCTTCAATATCCTTTGCACTTTTTGAATGCTTTCAACCAGAGTCCAAGTTAATGCTGGTCCCCAGACTCAGAACACTCTTGTATTGTGGTATGACTTTCCAATTGGTGGCCTTGGGTGGGTCCCTTGAACTTTTGTTTATTTCAGTAACAGTCCAACGTTCTCACTCCACTTTTCCTGCCCACTGATGACTTCTGCGCTGGCAGAGATCCAGACATATATAATTCTGATCTCAGGCTGTTTTCATGGGTAATCAGAATTCTTTGGTAGGAAATAACTTCAATTTGGAGTACAGGTTGAAATGGCACCTCCTCTTACTTGCCCATCATCTTGTCTCCTCTCACATGACACTTATAAGAAAATTTCAAGAGATAGGAATTTGGCATTTTATGGATAGCAAATCAATTTCATGTGCATTGAGAACTCACATTCCATCACTTTCAGCCACAATTCCTGCAAAGAATGTCCCATTTTGTCCTGTTTTATAAACACGTATTCCCACTAACATGCCTACAAAGAAAGACAAAAGTTTAAGTGTCTGGTTAGAGTAGTATTGCTTGTCCATTTTCTCCTGCTTTTTCACATGTTTCTTTACTACCATGACGGGGTGAAATCATACGTTATTTGTCTTTCTGAGACTCAGAGATGTGACATAGCCCAATGCTCTCCACAACATTGCCACATGAGGCAAGTGGCAAGAATTCATTCTTCCTTATGGCTGGGTAAGAGTCTGTGATGCCTTTGGAAGATAGTGAGATGTTAGTAGTATCTGGGAACTCCAGGCTTGTCATCAGCCATGAACACAACTGGAAGATGACTACATCAACTGTGACTTGGTGGAAATTGACCTGAAGCCTACAGACCAAACTCTACAGTAAAAGAGAAAAGAAGTCAAAGAGACTATGGGAGAAAATTGGAGACATGGCTTAGGGAGAAGTAGGCGGTGGTGCTTCAGACGGCAGTAAGCCAATGCAAAAGACAAAGGCACAGGAGAGACAAGAACACTGGGAACCCAAAGGTAGCATGTTTCCCAATGCCACTTGCTCTAACCAGCAGCTTATCTGAATGGTACAAGTCCTTGCCAACAAAGGGTGTTGAGTCTGGAGTTTTCAGATCATCAGTCTTGGCAGATATCGAGTTGAGAGAACACTGTGTTTCTCCTGGAGAGGACACCAACAAACAACCAGGTGCAAACAGCCTGGAAATCATGATCAGAGACAGTACCAGCAGACACAGAAGGAAGATGGTGGTTTCTGGCAGTGTATCTGTGAGAGGCACGGCTCGTGGAGATATTTTGATGGGGGCAAAAGTAATTTGGGGCTCTAGCACAAACAGCATAAAGACCGAACTACTGGCAAAGACAGGACGGTGAGGACATTAGCTGCCTCACGTACAAAAGCGAAGTCCAAACCATGGAACACTGTGGAGACTGTCTTCCTCAGTACAAGTTGCTTAGCCAAAGGAGAACAGACTCTCCAGTAAGGGACTAGAAGAAAGCCCTTCTACCATGCTCTTTAAAACACAGCATTCTGCAGGCGTTTGTCTGTTGAGTTGGTTGAACGTCTCCTTTCTTAGGCAAACCAGTGCACACCAAACTAAACCACACCATATTCAGCACAGAAACACTAAAATGGAATGCAAGGAGAGACCCTGCAGATGACTGTCTTAATGTCAGGGGACAGCCACAACACAACAACAGAGGGCATGCACTCCACAAACACCCGAGACTTCCTCAATGGCCAGACCTTGGCCACCCCATGATCTCTTCTTCCTAAAGACATTACCCTAAGGGTAGAAAACAGAATGGGCTTTGTGAATAGAGAGAAGAAGACAGAGACCTGGATCCAATGCAAAGATGGAAGACTCAATTGATGCTGAGGAAAAGAATTAGAAATGATCATAGCCAGGCAATCAAAGTTAAACCTTTAAATGTAACAAGCCCGATGAAGGATTGAAAGCAATATCCAGAATACTCAGTGTACATAGAAAAAGACAGAAGACATCAGGGAGTCTCCTACCACAGAGATAAAAGTGATAAAAAATAAAATCTAGGGTCTCTGATAATAAGATTGGTAGTAGACTGGTTGCAAGGCCAAGAAGCTGGCAGAATCAGAGGATACAATTAGTGACGTGGTAGAAAAATACTGGAAAATAATGGAAGGTAAGTGAAAGAGAGAAGGAAGAATGATGGAACATGACAATAAGCTTATGGAAATCATCAACTCCAAGAAAAAAAAAAAAAAGATGTGCCTATTCTTGCACACCTAGGAGTGAAAGAATAAAGAAGGCCAAATATTTCTTTGAGCAATCAGAGCTGAAAATGTCCCTGATCTTGGAGTAGAAACAGAGCTCCATATTAAGAGGCACAGAGTACTCCCATCACCATCAACAGATTCAGAGCAATACAATACAGTGTCATCCCCCCTGCAAAAGATAGCAAGGGAGTTATTCTCGTAATGCAAAAATGTGTGCGAGAGTAGTTAGTCCATAGCCAAGTCACTGACTTCAAGGTGACCAGTTATACCAGCTCTCAAAGCAGGTCGGATAGAACAATCAACACCAGCCCAAGCCAAAATGCGTATCCCCTGCATTTCTGAACAATGACAGAGCAGTGATTCTGTCTAGAACTCTGAGGTATTAAGAAGACAAAGATTGGGTCCTGGGGTGTGTCCATCAGTTCAGAAACGGCCTTCAGCTCAGCTCATGATACCAGGGTCATGGCCTTGTCTCTGGTCTCAAGATCCGTGTTCAAGGGCAACTCTGATTCCCCACCACATCTTCATCCCGTGAGTGTGATCTTTCTGTTTCTCTCTCAAGTACGTTCATGTATATTGTTGGACATAAATAAATTTTTAAAAGTTTACAATGATTTACTAGAGCCAGAGTATTGTTTATTTAATTTGGACCTATGTCCCTATGGAATGCACGCAGGTACAGAGCACCTCCCACCGTCTTAAAGTGCCAGGCCTTCACTCTGTGCTCCCTTGTCCATTCTCCTGTTCTTTGTCTTCCTGTACCTCCTCACCAACCTGTATCACCCACTGTCTGTCCCAGTATAGTGGCCCTTTGTTGTCACATTGTTCATCCTTTCCTGGTTCCATTAGAACATGCCCATCTTCTGCAAGAAGCACCATTTGGTTATTACCTGAAACCATTTGGGGGATGGTAATGAGAAGGTTAAGGCAGGCTTGTGCTGCCATATCTCAATTCAGTTCTGCAGAGGGTAGCTACACCACTTTGTGGGCATGCTCAAGGTTCTGCATCATTCGAGTCCTTTTCCATTTGTCTTTTGTAGATACACGTTTTTATCTTGAAACGAGCAAGAGTGCCATTCAGATGGCTTCCCTTGTGCTATAGGTCTCCTCCAACATGTTTCATGCTTGCTCCTGTGGACTCCAAGTAAATGAGTCCATCCTGGGACTCAGGTTCTAGGGTGTAGAGTCTGACTTTGGTGCTTGGTCAGTTTTGAAGATTGGGAGGCCCTATGTCATGATTTCTTGAGATGCTAGAGGAACTCATATCCTTGCTGTTGTAGACTCCAGACATAACTTTGGCAGGGTTGCGGGTGTTCCCTATGAGATTTCCTTGGGTGGCACTTTTCCTGGTCAGAAGCGCCCTGATTGGGAGGGAGGACCATAACATATGCAGGACATGGAGTTCATCCCCTGTCTCTTTTTTGAGACCTGATTCTTTCTTGGCCTTTCGTGGGTAAGATGGATTGGGGGATACTTGTCTTTCTCCGGAGTCCAGATGGCTTTTGTAACTGTCACGACAATAGACTACAAAATCGGCCATGGAGAATGCTACACTGACTCGCTTCTCAAACTGACTTGGTGAGAGACCCAGGCGGCTACAGTATTTGGGGGAGCTGTGGATCCTCTTGGACCACTCATGACTACAACATCCAAGTGTAGATCAGGCGTGGTTTGGGGAGGAGGGGTTGCTATGACCTCAAAGCTTTGTGGCATCAGAGAAGCTGTCTTAACTGAAGCAGCAGTCCCTCTCTCATAACCTTTGATTCCTATGGCTTTAGGTAGGAAGCCAGGGAAGGGCTAAAAAGAGCCCTGAGCCTGATCAAGAACTCAGGTTGCCTATGTGTTAATTTCCACTTCCCCTTTCTAGAAAAATAGAAAAGAAAATGATGTACAGCATACCTTTTTTTTTTTTTTTTTTTTTTTTTAGGCCAACATTTCTCCAGAGATGGCAAGGTTTTCCTATTTCCACTGCAATTTCTAGAGATCTCAATAAACAGTGAGGCCCTGGGTATCATCAGCTCTCTGTGATGTTTGTCATCCTGTGGGTAACAGAGTCCTTGCTCAGCATCTTTTACCTATGGGTCAGTAATGACTAAGGGACGGGAAGTCCTTTTTCAAGGATAAATGTTAGAATATGTATGTATTATGCTGTCTGTGTCCTCATCTCCTCGTGTTAAGAAACACTATTCATAAGGGATTAGGGCTCTGTCTACCTGGCTTTACCTTGGACAGCTTTTCAAATGCTTCAAGAAGATTGATATTCTGCATGATAATTAACCCTTAAGGAAGAACCCATGAGAGCACTCCTTGTCATCTTAGTTAACTCTACCTGCTGTGGTAATGGGTATAGCCATGTTGACTACTTCTCATTAATCAGAGGAAAATGAACGGCTTATATGGATGGCCTGCAAGGCCCAATAGATCAGAACTGTGGATTGAGTTGCATTGCCCTCACAAGGACTATTGGATAAAGAAGGTGCAGTCCACATTGGCAACAGAGTATTCCTCAGCCATCAGAGAGGATGAACCCCTGGTACTTGCATTGACATGAATGTCACAGGATGCCAAATGAAAAAGGCAAGCAGACAAAGGGAAATATAATATGGCTTCTCTCATATGTGCCCCAGGATGAATACCATGGGCCTTAGTAGAAAGAAGGGGAAATGGAAGGGGAAGAAGTCACAGAAGGAGACAAACCAGAAGTGACTCAGTACTCTGAGGTTACAGAAAAGAAAGACATGCAGGAAATGAGGGAACTGGCTAATGGGTGTTGAGAAGTTGTGGAACATCTTAGAGTTTTAGGATGAACTCTAGGTCATATATGGAACTAAAGCATCGTGAATCCTTGTCAAAATCGAATGATGGATGATAGGCCTATTTCCTCAACAGAACAAAAAATTAAAATAAAAACAAACTGGCCCTTTCAAAAGCAGGTAAAGATAGACAGAGAAAACGAAAAATTATATTTATATTATCTTTACTTATGAAAATGGCATGGAATTTGTTTCCTATAATGTCCTTATCTGAATTGGGTCTTCATACTTGTAAATTACAGTCTACCTGCCTCCTCCATTTGTGGATTTGATGAGAAGAAACGACATTGACTTCATCAAATGTCTAGAAATGTTGACCAGAAAAATGATTTGGATCTGACCTTCTGTGTGTTGGGAGGTGTTGGATTACTGCTTCAAATGCTTTAGTCACTACTAGAGAGCTAAGGTTTTGTAGGGTTCCTGACTTAATATGTGTTCCTGATTTGATATGTGTCTTGGAATTTAGCCTTTTTCTCAGTGTTGGAATTTTATCCTTTTTCTCAGTGTTGGATTTGCTGGAATAATTGTGTAGATGTGTCATTTCGGTTATATTTTTTTCCTTTCTATCAGTTGTCATATGATCTCATAATTTTATCTGTATGCTAGTCTCCCTGTTTAATCCAGGTAATGGCTATTCCTGTTTGTTAAAGTTTTCAAAACTGACAATTGAGTTCTCCAGATTTTTTTCTAGTGTTTTGTTTGTATTTCTTTTATTCCAATGATCATATATATTATCTCTCTTTTTCTGTTCACTTTGGATTCCATTTCATCTTTTTCTAGTTCCTTATGCCATCGGTTAGGTTGCTTTTATTTGGTGCTTTGAATTTTTTGAAATAAACGCATTTAGCCCTATATTCTTTCCCCAAAGAATGTTTTGGCATCATCTCATAAGTTTCTTTACTTTCCTTTGTTGAAAGTACTTTATGACTTTCCTTTTGATTGTCCTTCTTTAAGGCATTGATAGTTTGGGAGTGTTTGTGTTTTCCACCTATTAGTGTGTGGCTGTGTTTCCCATTCATAAGTGATTTCTTTACTTTTTCATATCTTTGTGGTCATAAGTATACAAGAAAGGATATGAATTCTCTTCTATTAATTATTACTGGGTTTTTACTTCAGCACAGGATCTGATAGACAATGTTAGGTCTGCCCTTGGGAAGAACTTCTCTTATGGTTCTCCGAGACACAATCTTATGCATGTTTCTCCTATGCTCAGGTGGTCTAGAGAGCCCATGATGACGTCTGTTATTCCTTCCCACCTATCCCTCTGCATGATTTGTCCTGAGCTAAAAGTGGATATCATCGTCCTCAAAATATTGGATTGTGGTCCCCAACTCCCTTCTGTTCTGGTAATATGCTTCCAACATTTAGATACAACCAAGTTGGTGGTGTATCTGTTGGCAATTCTTCCAAGTTTCTGAAGTTTTGATGCTCAATCAAGACAAAACACCTTCTGGTAATATTTTGTCTCTTGAAGGCATAAAATTTCTCTATCTGCCATAGGCACCAATGGATTGGTTCTCTTATCTTTGCCAATTGCACTACCTATGTTTTCCCAAATCCATAACTTCCAAGCTATTGTATCTTTATAGTCGAAGGATCTCCTATGGCTAACATAAGGTCGAGCTGGTTTTGTTTTGTTTGTTTGTCTGTTTGTTTGTTTTCTTGTTGGTCTTTTTTGCCTTTTTTTTTTCAATTTTCATCCTTCCAACAACGTGTTTATAGGAATAGGAGTATTTAGTCCTGAATACTTCAACTAATTATTGATGTGTACAGAGTTAACTTTCTCATTTTCGTTGTTTTTTTGACTTGGATTCTCAGTGCCTTTCCCACTTATGGTATTTTCCTTTGGGTTTGCTTCCTTCAGTGCGATTCCTCCCATCTTCCCCATCTTTTGTGTGTCTTATTTGTGTGTGTATGTGTGCGTGTGTATGTTGTCTGTGTGTTTCACATAACAATTATAATGAAATATCAGTAGTTAGATTTCTTTCCTTTATGGATAGCAATTCAATTTGATATGCCTTGAAAACCCACATTCCATCACTTTCAGCCACATTTCCTGCAAGGAATGTCCCATTAAGTCCTCTTTTATAAACACATATTCTCACTAACTTGCCTTCAAAAAAACACCAAATTTTAAGAGCCTGGTTAGAGTAGTATTGTTTGTCCCCTTTTCCCTTGCATATTCACATGCTCCTTGACTAGCATGAGAGAGCATAATCGTATGTTATTTGTCTTTCTGAGAGTGATAGATGTGACATAGCCCTATGCTTTCCACAATTATGCTCCATGAGGCAAGTGTAAAGAATTCATTCTTGCTTATGGCTGGGCAAGAGTCCGTGGTGCTTTTGGAGGACAGTGAGATGTTAGTAGTGTCTGGGAACTCCAGGCTTGTCTTTAGCCAGCAACACAACTAAAAGATTACTATATCAAGTGCAACATGGAGGAAATGGACCTGAAGCCTACAAAGTAAATGCCACAGCAAAAGATAAAAGAAGTTGCAGAGACTTTGGGAGAAGACTAGAGACGTGATTAGGGGAGACAGGGGATTGGTGCTTCAGAGGGCAGTGAGATAATCCAAAGAAAGAAGGCACAGGAGAGTGCACACTGGGAACCCCAAAGGAGCATGCATCCTTATGCCAGCAGAAAGTCTGAATGGCACGAGTTTTTGCTAACAAATGGTCTTGAGTCCGGAGTATTTAGATCATTAGAATTGGCAGACATCGACTCTAGAGAACACTGTGTTTATCATGGAGAGTACCTCAACAAGCAACCATGTGCAGACAGCCTGGAAACCATGATCAGAAACAATCAGAGGAGACACAGTGGGAAGAGGGTGGGTTCTGGCAGGGTATCCGTGAGAAACAGTGTTTATGGAGATGACTCGATGGGAGTACACGAAATTTTGGGCTCTCGTACCAGCAGCATGAAATGGAGGTACTGGCCAAAGACAGGATGGGGATGACATTAGCTGCCGAAACTGCAAACATGAAGTCCTGACCATAAAAAACAGGGGGTACTGCCATCCTCAGACCAAGTAGCTTTTTCCCAGAATAGAATCTCCCATAGGGGAATAGAAGAAAGCCCTGCCCACATGACTTCTCCTGACCACAGCATTCTATAGGTCTTCATTCTATTGTTTAGGTTGAAAGTCTCATTTCACTGGCACACCAGAGCCCACGATGCTAAACCTCACCATATTCATCCATACACCAAACACTCCAAATGACAGGCAAGTAGAGCCTCTTCAGATAACTGGTTTCAAGGATTGGGGACAGCCACAAAACAACAGCAGAGGGCATGCATGCTACACAAATCTGAGACTCCCACAAAGGCCAGACCTTGGGCACTCCATGATCTCGTCATCTTAAAGAATTTACTCTCAGGGTAGAAAACAGAAAGGACTTTTTGAATAAAGAGAAGAAGACAGAGACCTAGATCGAATGCAAAGATGGAAGAATCATTTGACAACAAGGAAAAAGAACAAGAAATGATCCTGTCTAGGCAATCAAAGTGAAACGTCTACATGGAACACACCCGGATATGCAGCCAGCATACTCACTGTACATCAGAAAAACACAGAAGACATCAGGGAGTCTCGAACCACAGAGATAAAAGTGATTTAAATAATAAAATGAGGAGTCCCTGATGAAAAGTTTGGAAACAAACGGGATGCAAAGGTCAGGAAGGTGGCAGAAGCAGAGGATCAAATTGGTAATCTAGAAGACAAATACTGGAAAATACAGAAGCAAATCCAGAGAGAGAAAAAGGAATGGTGGAACTCGACTATGAGCTTAGGGAAGTCATCAACTCCTCGGAAAGGAAAGAGGTGCCTAATTTAAGAGAACTAGGAGTGAGAGAGAAAAAAGAGTGCTGAACATGTCTTTGAGAAATCAGAGCTGAGAATGTCCCTCATCTGGGAGCAGAAACAGAGATCCAGATTCAGAGACACAGAAGTGTCCCATCTACGTCAACAGAAGCAGTGCATCACAAGACATAGTGTCATTCCCCCTGCAAAATATAGCAAGGGAGGAATTCTCTTAACCAAAATATGCTCGGGAGAATAGTTTGTCCATAGCCAAGTCACGGTCTTCAAGAAGACAAGATATACCCATTCTTGAATGAGGTTGCATAGAGCATGCAACACCAGCCCAAGGGAAAATCTGTATCCCCTGCATTCTGTACAATGACAGAGCACTGGTTCTTGTCTAGAAATAGGATGTATTAAGAAGACAAAGATTGGGTCCTGTGGTGTGTACATCAGTACAGAGGCCGCCTTCAGCTCAACTTATGAGCCCAGGGTCATGGAATCGACTCTGGTCTCAGGTTCCCTGCTCTGGGGCAAGTCAGCTTCACCCTCTCCAGCTCCATCCCCTATTGTGATCTCCCTGTCTGTCGGTCGTATACATGCATGCCGATATTTTGGCAAAAAACAAAAACAAATAAACAAACAAAAAACAGTGTACAAGTATTGACTGGGGCCAGAGGATGGTTTATTTAATTTGGATTTAGGTCCCTATAGAATGAAGCCAGGTACAGAGCAACTCCCACCATCCTGAAATGCCAGACCGTCACTCTGAGCTCCCCTGTTCATTCTGTTATTCTTTGTCCTCCTGTATCTCCTCACCAACCTGTAGCATTTGCTGTCTGTCCCGCTCTAGTGTCCCTTTGTTTTCACATTGTTCATCCTCTCCTGGTTCCATTAGAACATGCCCATTTTCCGAAAGAGGCACTTTTTGTTTATCGCATGAACAATTTGGGGGATGGTCATGAGAGGGTTAAGGCAGGCTTGTGCTGCCACATCTCCATTCAATTCCCCAGAGGGCAGCTGCACCAACCTGTGGGAATGCTCAAGGTTCTGCAACATTCAAATTCTCATCCTTGCTTCCTTTTGGAGATACATGTTGTCATCCTGAAACGTGCACGAAAGTCTTTAAAATGATTTTACTTGGGTTATGGTTCTCTTCCAACAAGCTCTGCGCTTGCTCCTGTGGACTCCAAGTACATGAGTCCGAACTGGGCCTCAGGTTCTCAGGTGTAGAGTCTGCCCTTGTGCTTGGTCACTTTTGAAGATTGGGAGACCGTTTTGGCACGGTGTCTGGAGACACTAGGTTTACTCGTTTCCTCACTGTTGAAGACTCCAGACATGTCTTTGGCATGGTTTTGGGTGTTCCCTGGGAATTTTACTTGATGGCACTTTTCCTGGTCAGAAGCTCCCTGATTGAGTGGGAGGACCATAGACATGTGCGGGGCGTGGAGTTCCACCCCTGAGTCATTGTTTGATGCCTGAATCTTTCTTGTCCTATCATGGGTAAGATGGAATGGTGGATTCTTGCCTTTCTCCAGTGTCCAGAGGCTGGTGGTGATAGTCATGACCAAAGACTACGAATTTGACCATGGAAAACATGACACCGATTCACTTCACAACTGCCTTCGTGAGAGATCCAGGCAGCTCCTGTGGTTAGGGAGGGCTTGGGATCCTCTAAGCCCACCCATGACCACTCCATCCTAGAGTAGTGACCAGGCGTGGGTTGAAAAGGAGTGGTTGCTTTGAGTTCAAACCTTGGTGACATCACAGAAGTTGGATTCACTGAAACAGCAGTCCCTCTCTCATGACATTTGAGTCCTATGGCTTTAGGTACTAAGACCCGGGAAGGACAGAAAAAGAGCCCTCTTAGATTAGTCAAGAACTTAGGTTGTCTTGTGTGTTAATTTCCCACGTCCCCTTTGTATACAAAGAAATGAGAAATGATGTTAGGTGTAGCTTCATTTAGACTAACATTTCTCCAGAGATGGCAAAGTTTTGCTATTTCCAATGCAATTTCTAGAGATCTCAAGAAACAGTGAGGCATCTTGGGTATTATCAGCTCTCAGAGGTATGTCATCATGTGGGTGATAGTCCTTTCCCAGCGTCTTTTCCTTAAGGGTCAGAAAAGACTGACCCATACAGAAAGTCCCTTCTCTATCATTTTACTGGTCAACATTTCTAGACATTTAAGGAAGACAATGTCGTGTCTTCTCATTGATTCCAGAAATGGAGGACTCAGTTAGACTCTAATTTCATGTCATTTTAATAAGTATAGATAATAAAATATAATTATTTCCTTTTCACTGTAGGTCTTCAACTGCTTTTGAAAGGGCCAGTTTTGTTGTTGTGGTTGTTTATTTGTTTGTTTTTTAAAATTGTTGATTTATTTTATTGTACATCCAAAACTAATATAACACTGTACATCAATTATATTTAAATAAAAACAACAAAAATAAAATGGGAAGGTATACAAGAATTTTTGGTACACAGTAATTTTTTTAAAATTTAAGTTACCAGTTTATTGTTTACTTTCTATTTTTTTTTTTAATTTCTTTTCAGTCTGGCGGTATTTATTGTTTTTGCACTACACCAAGTGCTTGATGCAATCCATGCCCTCTCTAATACCCACCAGCTAGTATTCCCAATTACCCATCCCACACCCATTCAAAACCCTCAGATTGGTTTTCAGAGTACATAGTCTCTCATGGTTCACCTTCCCTTCCAATTTACCTCAATTCCCTTCTCTCCTACATCTCCCCTTGTTCTCCATGTTATTTGTGATGCTCCACAAATAAGTGAAACCATATATAATTGACTCTCTCTGCTTGATTGTCTCCAGCATAATCTCTTCCTGTCCTGTCCATGGTATTTCCATAGTTGTGTATTCATCCTTTCTGATGGAGGCATAATACTCCACAGTCTATATGGACCACATCTTCCTTATCCATTTGTCCATCTTGTTTCTTTCCACAGTTTGACAACCGTGGCCATTGCTGCTATAAACATTGTGGTACAAACGGGCCTTCTTTTCACAACATCTGTGCCATTGGGGTAAATACCAAATAGTTTAATGGCAGGGTAATAGGGATGCTCATTTTTAATTTCTTGAGGAATCTCCACACTGTTTTCCAAACTGGCTGCACCAACTTGTATTCCCACCAACAGTGTAAGAGGGTTCCCCTTTCTCCACATTCTCTCCAACACATGTTGATCCTGTGTTGCTAATTTGGGCCATTATAATTGGTGTAAGGTGGTATCTCAATGTGGTTTTCCTTTGAATCCCCCTGAGGGCTAGTGATGATGAACATTTTTTCATGTGTCCGATAGTCATTTGTAGGTCTCCTTTGGAGAAGTGTCTGTTCGTATATTCTGCCCATTTTTTTATATGATTGTCTGCTTTGTATATGTTGAGTTTGAGGAGTTCTTTATAGATCCTGGATATCAACCTTTTATCTGTATTCTCATTTGCAAATAGCTTCTCCCATTCCGTGGGTTGCCTCTTTGTTTGTTGACTGCTTCTTTTGCTGTGCAGAAGCTTTTGATTTTGATGAAGTCCCAAAAGTTCATGTTTACTTTTGTTTCCTTTACCTTTGGAGACATATCTTGAAAGAAGTTGCTGTGGCTGATATCGAAGAGATTACTGCCTATGTTTTCCTCTAGGATCTGATGGATTCCTGTCTCACCTTGAGGTCATTTATCCATTTTGAGCTTACCTCTGTGTAAGAGAATGGTCGAGTTTCATTCTTCTACAAATGGATGTCTAGTTTTCCCACCACCATTTATTTATTGAAGAGACTGTCTTTTTTCCACTGTATATTTTTTCCTGTTTTGACGAAGATTATTTGCCCATAGAGTTGAGGGTCTATATATGGGCTATCCTCTTTATTCCACTCGTCTATGTGTCCGTTTTTATGCCAGGACAATGCTGTTTTGGTGATCACAACTTTGTAGTAAATCTTGAGATAAGGTACGCAATGCCCCAGTTTTATGTTTGTTTTTCAACATTTCTTTGGAAATTCTGGGTCTCTTCTGTTTCTATACAAAATTTTAGGATTATTTGCTCCAGCTCCTTGAAAAATACCGGTGGAATTTTGATAGGAATGGCATTAAAACGATAGATTGCTCGAGGCAGTATAGACATTTTGACAATGTTTTTTCTTCCAATGCGAGATCATGGAATGATCTTCCTTTTTTGTGTGTGTCTTCTTCAATTTCTTTAATGGGTGTTCTGTAGTTCCTCAAGTACAGCTCCTTTACCTTTTCAGTTAGGTTTATTCCCAGATATCTTATAGTTCTTGGTGCTATAGTAAATGGAATCGATTCTCTAATTTTCCTTTATGCATTTTCATTGTTAGTGTATAGAAAGCCACTGATTTCCATATATGACTTTGTATCCTGCCATGTAGCTAAATTTTTGTATGAGTTCTAGACATTTGGGGATAGAGTCTTTGGGGTTTTCCATATAAAGAATCATGTCATCTGCGAAGCGAGAAAGTTTGACTTCTTCATTGCCAATTTAAATACCTTTTATTTCTCTTTGTCTGATATCGGAAGATATAAAGGGGGAAAGAGCCACCAGAGTCGACTGATTGGAAAGTAATGCCCCAATACAAGAGTGCCCTCTGTCTTGGGACCACCATTAACTTGGACTCATGTTGAAAGCACTCAAAAACAGCAAAGGATCACGGGGTTAAAGGATCACTGACAGTTGAGGCGGCTAAGGACAGGGGCTTATGTCCCGGAACAAGTTTAGAATTTTCTGGTGCTGAGCTAGAGAGAGTGTGGCAGATTAACCAGCTCCTTGTTCCTGAGCCACCAGTGCACCTGAGGTGTGTTGTGTCCAGTTTCTTTAAGGGGTGGGAGCCACACCATAAAGCAAATTGCCGAGCCTTGCCTGAGACACGTGCACCCCTCACCTTCCCCTGCCTGAAGGCCCAGCTTGGTGCTCTTAAACCCTTGACATACTATCAGAGCCTGAGAGGCGCCTGTGATCCACACCCTCCCCTATGAAAGGTGTCACATGCCCGGCGCTCTTAGACCCGGAAAGACAAGGTGCTCCAAGCCCAGGCCAGTGGGAAAATCTCAGTGTGCAATCACTTCTTGGAACCACTCTGGTGGTCTGGAGCTGCCCACACTGCTGCTGTGGTTTTCAGTACAAGCAAAAGATCCTGCATCCCCTGGGACCGTATCTCAATATAAGCTCTGCCATTGGTCAAAAGGGAATTTATATGTGCCCTTCAGAACCTACAGAGGAGCAGATAGAGGTTTCTCTCTGTCAGGGAGGTCAGGCTGCAGTTTAATTTCCTCTAAAACTCCAAGAACCATCAAAAGCTGTCAAGGTGAGAGAGAAAAAGTGAACAAATACAAAAACAAAAACAAAAGCCTGAAAAAACCGGTTTCCTCAGAGCCCACCCCCATGAGCGGGGAGGGAGGACTTAAATCAGGTAACATCATTGACTGAAAACCCACGTGGCAAGCCCCTCCCTCAGAAATAAAACCAGCAAAGTAAAAAATTAAAAGACTACAAGAGAACAACCACCACTATTTCATAGATACAACTTTAATTTTAATTCATTCCCAATATTCTGGTTTTTTATATAGATTTTTTAAGTAAATTTTTTATTTTCAGCTTAACAGTATTCATTATTTTTACACAACACCCAGTGCCCCATGCAATCCATTCCCTCTATAATAGCCACCACTTGGTAGCCAGACCGCCCACACCCCCGCCCCTGCAAAATCCTCAGATTGATTTTCAGAGTCCATAGTCTCTCATGGTTCACCTCCCCTTCCAATATCCTCCATCTCCCTTCTCCTCTCCATCTCCCCATGTCCTCCATGATATATGTGATGCTCCACAAAGAAGTCAAACCATAGGATGATTGACTCTCTCTGCTTGACTTGATTCATTCAGCATAATCTCTTCCAGTCCCGTCTCTATAGCTACAAAAGTTGAGTATTCGTACTTTCTGATGGAGGCATAATAGTCCATAGAGTATATGGACCACATCTTCCTTATCCATTCGTCCATGGAAGGGCATCTTGGTTCTTTCCACAATTGGGCGACCGTGGCCAATGCTGCTATAAACATTGGGGTAGAAATGGCCCTTATTTTCACTACATCTGTATCTTTGGGGTAAATACCCAGTATCGCAATTGCAGGGTAATAGGGAAGCTCTATTTTTAATTTCGTGAGGAATCTCCATACTGTTCTCCAAAGAGGCTGCATCAACTTGCATTCCCACCAACAGTGGAAGAGGGTTTCCCTTTCTCCACATCCTTTCCAACACATGTTGTTTCCTGTCTTGCTAATTTTTGCCATTCTAACTGGTGTAAGGTGATATCTCAATGTGGTTTTCATTTGAATCTCCCTGAACGTGTGCAACCACGCTTCTCTCTCAGATCTCAAATACCCAACATAACCCTACACCTAAAGGAGATGGAGAAAGAACAACAAAGAAAGCCTAAACCCAGCAGAAGAGGAATAATAAAGATCAGAGCAGAAATCAATGAAATAGAAACAAATAAACAAACAAATAAAAACCACAAAAAACCAACAACAACAACAAAAAACAATAGAACAAATCAATGAAACTAGGAGCTGGTTCTTTGAAAGAATTAATAAGATTGATAAAACCCTTTCCACACTTATCAAAAAGAAAAGAGAAAGAACCCAAATAAATAAATTAATGAATGAAAGAGGAGAGATCACAACCAACACCAAAGAAATACAAACAATTATAAGAACATACTATGAGCAACTCTACGCCAACAAATTCAACAATCTTGAAGAAATGGATACATTCCTAGAGACATATAAACTACCACAACTGAACCAGGAAGAAATAGGAAACCTGAACAGACCCATAACTAGTACGGAGATTGAAACCGTCATCAAAAATCTCCAAACAAACAAAAGCCCCGGGCCAGATGGCTTCCGAGGGAAATTCTACCAAACATTTAAAGAAGTATTAATTCCTATTCTCATGATACTGTTCCAAAAAAATAGAAATGGAAGGAAAACTTCCAAACTCATTTTATGAGGCCAGCATCACCTTGATCCCAAAACCAGACAAGGATCCCATCAAAAAAGAGAACAGCAAACCAATATCCTTGATAAACACAGATGCGAAAATTCTCACCAAAATACTAGCCAATAGGATTCAACAGTACATTAAAAGGATTATTCAACACGACCAAGTGGGATTTATTCCAGGGCTACAAGGTTGGTTCAACATATGCAAATCAATCAATGTGATACAACGCATTAATAAAAGAAAGAACAAGAACCACATGATACTCTCCATAGATGCTGAAAAAGCATTTGGCAAAGTGCAGTGTCCCTTCCTGATTAAAACTCTTCTAAGTGTAGGGATAGAGGGCACATATTATCAATATTATCAAAGCCATCTATGAAAAACCCACTGCAAATATCATTCTCAATGGAGAAAAATGGAATACTTTTCCGCTGAGGTCAGGAACACGGCAGGGATGTCCGTTATCACCACTGCTATTCAACATCGTACTAGAAGTCCTAGCCTCAGCAATCAGACAACAAAAAGAAATTAAGGGCATCCAAATTTTGCCAAATTGGCAAAAGAGAAGTCAAACTATCCCTGCTTGCAGAGGATATGAGACTGTATGTGGAAAACTTAAAGGACTCCAATCCAAATCTGCTATAACTTGTATAGGAATTCTGTAAAGTGTCAGAATATAAAATCAATGCACAGAAATTGGTTGCATTTTTTTAAACCAACAAGACTGAAGAAATAGAAATTAAGGAGTGAATCCCATTTACAATTGCACTCAAAACCCTAAGATACCTAGGAATAAACCTAACCAAAGAGACAAAGAATCTATACTCAGAAAACTCCAAAGTGAGTACTCATGAAAGAAATTGAAGAAGACACACAAAGAAATGGAAAAATGTTCCATGCTCCCCTATTGGAAGAACAAATATTGTGAAAATGTCTATGCTACCTAAAGCAATCTACACATTTAATGCAATCCCTATCAAAATCTCGTCCATTTTTTTCAAAGAAATGGGACAAATCACCCTAAAATATATATGGAACCAGAAAATACCTCGAATAGCCAGAGGAATATTGAAAGAGAAAGCCAAAGTTGTTGGCATCACAATTCCAGACTTCATGCTCTATTACAAAGTTGTCATCATCAAGATGGTAGGGAACTGTCCCCAAAACAGACATAGATCAATGGAACAGAATAGAGAGCCCAGAAATACACCCTCCACTCTATGGTCAACTAATCGTCAACAAAGCAGGAAGGAATGTCCTATGGAAAAGAGACAGCCTCTTCAACAAATGGTGTTGGGAAAATTGAACAGCCACATGCAGAAAAATGAAGTTGGACCATTTCCTTACACCATACATGAAAATAGACTGGAAATGGATGAAGAAGCATAATGTGAGTAAGGAATCCATCAAAATCCTTGAGGAGAGAACAGGAAGCAAACTCTTTGACCTCACCAGCAGCAACTTCTTCATAGGAACATCACCAAAAGCAAGGGAAGCAAGGGCAAGAATGAACTCTTGGGATTTCATCAGATCAAAAAGCTTTTGCCCAGCAAAGGAAACAGTTAACAAAGCCAAAAGATGACTGTCAGAAGTTATCTGGGAGAAGATATTTGCAAATGACATACCAGATAAAGGGCCAGTATCTATCCAAAATCTATAAAGATCTTATCAAACTCAACACCCTAAGAACAAATAATCGAATGAAGAAATGGGCAGAGGACATGAACAGACATTTCTGCAAAGAATACATCCAAATGGCCAACAGACACATGAAAAAATGCTCCACATCACTCGGCATCAGGGAAATACAAATCAAAACCAGAATGAGATACCACCTCACACCTTTCAGAATGGCTAAAATGAACAAGTCAGTCAATGACAGATGCTGGCGAGGATGTGGAGAAAGGGCAACCCTCCTACACTGTACGTGGGAATGCAAGCTGGTGCAACCACTCTGGAAAACAGCGTGGAGGTGCCTCAAAAAGCTGAAAATAGAACTAGTTTATGACCCAGTGATTGCAGTACTGGGTATATACCCTAAAGATACAAACGTGGCATTCTGAAGGGGCACATGCACCCAAATGTTTATAGCAGCAATGTCCACAATAGTTAAACTATGGAAAGAACCTAAATGTCCTTCAATAGATGAATCAATAAATAAGATGTGGTATATATGTACAAAGGGATACTATGCAGCCATCAAAAGAAATGAAATCCTGCTATTTGTGATGACATGGATGGAACTAGAGGGTATTATGCTTGGCGAAATAAATCAATCTGAGAAAGACAACTATCCTATGATCTCCCTGATATGATGAAGTGGAGATGCAACATAGGCAGTTTCGGGCGTACGAAAAGAAAAATAAAAGAAGATGGGATTGGGAGGGAGACAAACCATAAAAGACTGAATCTCACAAAACAGACTGAGGGTTGCTGGGGGGAGGTGTGTTGGGAGAGGATGGTGGGGGTATGGACATTGGGGAGGGCAGGTGCTATGGTGAGTGATGGTGAGTGCTGTGAAATGTGTAAACCTGGTGATTCACAGACCTGTACCCCTAGGGATAAAAACACATTATATGTTTATAAAAAATTTTAAAAAAAATAATTTAAAAAATCCATTAAAGAAAAAACACATATTGCAAGCCCAGAGCTAATCTCATATTCAACCATAAAAGTTTGAAAGTTTTCCCCTTAAAGATCAGAAAAAAGACAAGTGTGTCCACTTTCACTACTCTCATTTGACATAGTACTGGATGTCCTAGCCAGAGAAACAAGGAACACAAAGAAATAAGAGACTCCAAATAAAAAAAAAAAAGGAAGAATTAAAATTTTCTTTTTTTGGATAACATGAACTTACATGTAAAAAAATCCTAAAATCTTCATAAAAATTTGTGAATAAACAAATTTAGTAAAGCTGCCAAATACAAGATCAATATATAGAAGACAAGAATTTTGTTTTGTTTCGTTTTTTTAATAGTTTTTCATGTCAACCTTGCTCAGTGATCACGCTAATCTTCTCTGCATCATTCCAATTTTAGTATATGTGCTGCCAAAGTAAGCACAAGACAGGAGCATTTTAACACTCTAATGATGAACTATCTGAAAAAATAAAGAAAACAATCTAATTCACACTAGCATCAAAACTAATATAATACTTAGGATAAGATTTAACTAAGACTATGAAAGATCTGTACCCCATAATCTATGACATTGATAAAGAAATTGAAGGAGACACAAATGGAAAGATAGCTCATATTTATGAATGGTAAGAATTAACATTGTTAAAATGTCCATACTACTGAAAACCATCTGTAAATTCAATTCCTATCAAAAATCCAATGTTAGGGGCACCTGGGTGGCTCAGTGGGTTAAGCTGCTGCCTACGGCTCAGGTCATGATCCCAGGGTCCTGGGATCGAGCCCCGCATCAGCCTCTCTGCTCAGCAGGAAGCTGCTGCCTCTTCTCTCTCTGCCTGCCTCTCTGCCTGCTTGTCATCTCTCTCTCTCAAATAAATAAATAAATAATCTTTAAAAAAATCCAATATTGTGTTTTTACAGAAGTAAGTAAAGAATCCTAAAATTTATATGAGACCATAAAAGACAACAAATAATCAAAGCAGTTCTGAGAAAGAAAGAAGAAGCGAAATTACACTCTTGATTTGAAACTATACTACAAAGCCCTCATGCTCAAAACAATAAAGTATACTGGCATAAAAACAGACCAATAAACAAGTAGAACAGAATTGAGAGTCCAGAAATAAATCCTTTCATACACTCACCTAATATTTGACAGGGGCCAACATATGTAATGGGTAAAGATAGTCTGTTCAGTAAATGATATTTAAAACTGAATAGTCACATAAACAGTATGAAACTGGAACCTTATATCACTCATAAATCTTAACTTGAAATAGATTAAAGACTTAAATGTGATGCATGAAACTAAATCTCCTAAAGGAAAACATAGGAAAAATTCTCCTTGACATTGGTCTTGCCAATAGTTTTTTGGATACCAGACAAAAAACACAAGCAAAAATAAATAAATGGTATTACATCAAACTAAATTTTCTGCAGGAAATGAAACCACAAGGGAATGAAAACATAATCCACAGAATGAAAGAAAATACTTACAAAACTTATATCTGAAAAGAGGTTAATAACTAACAGATACAAAAAGAAAAAAATATATAATTAAAAAAATAGCAAAAGGATCTCAATAGACTTTTTTTTTCAAAAAAGTTATATAAATGACCAACAGGAGCATTAAAAAGTGCTCAACGTAAAAAACTCAGGGCAAAGTCATTATGTTGTTGTTTTTGTTTACCTCTGAAAAACACAGCAAGATATTACTACCTATTAGAATATATACTACCAAAAAATTAAAACTAACAAATTTTGGTAAATATTGGGGAAAATGGGGAACTTATGCACTGTGATAGGGATATAAATTTGTATGGAAAACAGTATGGAGACTATTCATATTATTAAAAGTAAAATTACCATATGATTCAGTAATCCCACTTCTAGGGATATAGCTAAAGGAAACGAAGTCACTATTCGAAGACATCTCTGCACTCTTATGTTCATTATAAAATTATTAACTCTAAGCAAGAGATGGAAATAACTTCAGTATCCATTAATGGATGAATGAATAAAATAAGTATGGTAAATATATACTATGGAATACTACTTAACCATGAAAAATTAAGAAATACTGCCATTTACAATACCATGGATGGATCTTGAAGGTATTATACTAAGTGAAATATTTCAAAGATTTTATATATTTTTTAATTTATGTATTACGATATCCCTTACATACAGAATCTGAAGAAAAAGCAAACTAATGGAAACTTAGAGTTGAGTTGACAAGGGGTGAACCTGGGGTGGAATAAGGTGGTCAAAGGGTACAAACTTGCAACTATAATAGGAAAAAGTTCTGGGGATCTAATGTACAGCATGATGATCATAGTTAATAAAATATACATACATTTTTTATTGTGCTTCCCTTTATTAAATTTTGCATATATCACATTCTTACAAGTTGAAAGTTTATAGCAATCTTGTATAAAATAGGTCTGCTGCCACCATTTTTCTAACACCATTTGTTCATTTTGTGTCTCTCTGTCACATGTTGGTAATTCTTGCAATATTTCAAGTTTTTTCATTATTATTGTATTTGTTATGGTGATCTGTGATCAGTATTTATGACCCACTGAAAACTCAGAACTAGTTTACTTAAGGTATATACATTGTTTTTCTTTAAAGACATAATGCTTTTGAACAGTACAGTATAGTGTTTATTTTTTATATGCACTGGGAAACATAATTATTTATTTGCACTGAGAAACCAAAAAATAATAATAATGATTTGACTTAGTTTATTGAAATAATCACTTTATTGAGGTGGTCTGGAACAAAACCCACAAGACCTCTGAAGTTTATCTCTATGTATGTATATATATATGTATATATGTATATAAATGTATATAGTACATATACATAAAAGTTGCTAAGAGAGTAGATCTTAAAATTCCTTACAATACATGCATAAAAAACAGAGGCAACTATATGAGATAGTAGATGTATTAACATTTTTATGTAGATTATATTGCAATGCAGATGTATACCAATTTATCAAATGGTACAAAATTTACACAATGTTAAAAGTTTGCAGTGTTATAAGAAATCATTTCTTAAATTTACAAATTATAATATGTCAATTATTTTTCAATAAAGCTGGAAATAACCTTTTGTAGAATTAATCTATTTTTCAAAAGAGGAAGTAAGGAAGTAGAAACTGCAACTAACTCTGAAATAATAGAATACAAAATCCATTTTAGTTATATACACTGTGACAAACACTATTAGTTAGTTTACAATGAAGGAATACTTATGAAGCATGAAGGATGGTCTATAAATAAGGCTGAAAGAGCTCAGTTTTAAGGTTTAAATTTAAAATCTTCTTTTGAAATACTAAACTGACCACCCAGTTTTCCAAACATAAATGTCTTAACTACATGAATTTATTTCATACAACTCTATAATCTAGTTTCATAAGAAAGCACCATGCAAATTTTGAATAAGACAGACTTGCTTAAGTTTCTTTATGTTCAACAGTAAAGGATACTTCCCTAAAAATAAATAGAAGAAAAATCAGCATAATTATCATGATAATTATTATTCATAATAAGATTCATATTGAATTAAGGAATATATAGCCTCAGAGGGGGTAAAGTAAAATGAAATTTATTTTGGTAAATGTGTCTATGAATAGTCAATACAATGCCTCAATATAAATAAATATTATCATTTTGAACAATTTAATTACTATTATTAGAATTATTATAAGTATAAAAATAGCTATCATTTTAGCATGGAATATGAGACTCTCATGCTCCATGCTTCATTACATCCACACAACAATTCTGCATAATAGTATTATCATCACCATTTCATGGGTGAAAAAACTGTGGCTAACACATTTCGATAACTGGTTTATGATTACATGGCTAGTAAAGATGCATCACACTAATTTAGGCTTTATGATTTCAGAATTGTACTCTTTCCACTGCACATTCTATTACTCTGTAAATACTTGGCCTGTTTTCATTTAGTTCTTTAATTTTATTCATGTGGTGATGGCTTAAAGCTTCATTTAAAGGAAGCTTAAAAAAATTCATTTAACCAAAAGCTCCCAAGAATTAAAAATGTCATGGAGCTAATGTAGACATGGATATCATTAGTTAATGGGTAACCATATATTTTCCACTCTAGTGAGATAAAAATCAGAGTGTTTTTCTAAGTTTTAGTCTCTGAGTATTAAAAAGGACTTTGTTAAAATAGAAATATTTAGACAAAGGTCATCAAAAGTCTGCATCAGGTCACCTTAAGATAAATATTAGAAAACTGAGGAAACAAATGGAGATTCGAACACTGAGCTATGATATAATGAATGGTTTAAAGTATTTAGTAGAATATAGAAAAGCCCTTTAAAGCCTGGTCTTAGCCTAGCATTGCAGCTTCTGGGATATCTGTCTATCTATCATCTATCTATCTATCTATTTAGATATAAATTTGAAAATTTTTTAACTTAAAGATTCTGAAAAATAGAACATAATCAGCACCATAGAAGATCTGTTTATGATAACAACCTAGCCCCTTCTCCCAGTTTGTTAATATTCTCTCTTATTTAATGTAACATTGTGCAAATAGACCACTGCTGATCTGCCGTTATGAATGAAATAACTATAATCATCTGTTTTCATATCCTGGTGAAAATATTCATTTAATTCAATGTTGTATTTCCAGGAATGGACCAATTTTTTTTATAATTTTTAAGTCTTCTAAATATTGTCCAACCTACCTCAAATGTTTTTATTATGGGCACTGTCATTCTTTCACATTCTTGCAAGACATTTTTACTGTTTCCCAATATGGTAAGTGTGTAATCGTATGCCATTCTAGGTTTTAATTTATTTTTAATTTAATTTAATTTAATTCCAGATTTATAATAAAGATAAACAGTTTTTACCTAGGAGTGGCCATTTGGATTACCTTTTCTGTAAAGTACATGCTCCAATCTTTTGATATCTTAACATTGTGTCATACTGACTTCTTTAATAATAGATTTCCTGAATGAACTTTTAGCTGTGTAGGTCTTCTCTATTTTATTTTGAACTTGCTTTCATTTCAAAAACTTTATATTTATTTTCATAATCTGCTTTTATTTTGCTTTGTCTATTATCTATCTATCTATTTATTTATTTATTTGCAAGCAAGAGAGAGCGAGCGAGTGAGAGTGCAGGGAGGGATAGAAAAAGAAGGGAAAAGAATATTAAGCAGGCTCCAGGCTCAGCACAGAGCCCAACTCTGGGCTCTATTTCACAACCCTGACATCATGACCTGAGCCAAAATGAAAGAAATAAAATAAAATTAAGGTGTTAAAAAAAAAGGAAAAAGAATTGGAGGTTTAATTAAGTGAGCCACCCAGGCACCCCTGTGGTATCTTAAATTGGCTGTCATATCTTTAAAGTTCTAGAGTATCCATTTGGTTAATTTATAAAATCTTTCTCAATATCATTTTTTAGTTTCAGTTTTTTGTTCAATTTGCTTCCCCTCTCATTTCTTTGAGCAGAGTACTCAAGCCATTTTACAATATTTATTGATCATTTTAATATCATACTTAATCCCATTTTGTCTATCAAATCTTGTTAATGGTTTTTCTTTGTGTGCTTTGTTACATTTTGGTATGTTCAAGACATTATATTTGAAACTCTTATTGAGTAGGGATAATTAAGAGCTATAATAATGGTATGGTCCTCCTTGTCAGGATTTTCTCTTATATCTGAGACTCTACAAGACAATCATACTCCAAATTCAGTGGTTGACTTTCTCAGTTTACACAGAAGGCAAGGTAGGCTCTAGTCTTATTTCTGCTTCTCCTTGTGCTTTGGGGATCTCAACTTAAATTTGGGTTGTACCAAAGTCCTCAAATTTGATTGCTGCTGGATTATGAATTTTGTTTCTCTAGTATCAAGAGTCTATTAACAACACAGCTCAGTGTGTTTTAGCAGTTTCAAATGCTCTCATAGCTAAAATGGCTTCAGGGCATATATCTCTAGGCTCTCATTGTATTTCGTATTTTGGCCCAGTAATCCCACACTTAATTTTTATAATCATTCTGATATTTTTAACTTTAAAAGCTATTTTGTCTGGATTTTTAAGTTGTCTTAAGTAGGAGTTTTTAGATCACCATTACTAGAAGCAACAACAAATATACATGAAAATATCTGCAGTAGTTTGTCACATCTTTATGGCTTTGAACTTCCATAAGCCGAGGCATCCTTCTCTAATCACTTAGGCAAACTCCAAGTTACCCTTTAAAACAACACAAGAATTGCTTCATTTAAGAACATGTTCAGGGATGACTCTTCCCCACTGTCCTTACCAACATTCCCACACACTCTTTGCTACTCACACCTTGTTTATGAACTTTCATTAGGTATATCAGAGGGACCAGAATTTTGCTCTATTGTATTTTTGTCCTTTAGAGCTTTAATTAAATATGAATTCCATAGAAAGTCTGTCCCTTTTCTTTCAAACCTGGGTTAGTTATTTCTTCTCATTCTTTGTCAGAAGTTACTTTATTAGAGAAACTTACAGCTGTATTGTGACTTTGGAGCCTTTACAGTTTTTTGACTGGAAAAATCACCCATCCCTGAGATTTTTACGCAGCTTCCTGGCTGATATTATTCAGAAATCTGTTCAAAACAGACTTTTTCAGAGAGGCCCTTTCGGACCACTCAGTTACAAAACCTCTTCTCAATCACTGCTCTTATTAAAATGTGCTTATTTAGTTCAAATATGCATCACTATTAAAGAAAAACCAGTACGATTTTTTTCTTTTTAAAGTTGGCTTACCTATTATCTATCTCTCCCATTAAAATGATTCCTCAGGGGGGCACCTGGGTGGCTCAGTGGGTTAAGCCGCTGCCTTCGGCTCAGGTCATGATCTCAGAGTCCTGGGATCGAGTCTCACATCGGGCTCTCTGCTCAGCAGGGAGCCTGCTTCCTCCTCTCTCTCTCTGCCTGCCTCTCTGCCTACTATCTCTGTCAAATAAATAATTAAAATCTTGAAAAAAAAAGGTAGAACTCTTAAAAAAAAATGATTCCTCTGGGATGGGGTTTTGTTGTGCTCATCTTAGGCCAGGCCCTCAATAAATTGTCTCTGAATGATTGAATTGTTTGACTCCCTTGCTAGATTCTCAACTTCATGAGGCCAAGGATTGTTCTATTCAGTCCTTTATCCTCAATGTCTGTTATATTGCAGTCACTTATATGACTAATGGGAAAAATCACAGAAAGAAAGAGTTAAAACTACAGAAATACCTCGTAGGTTCAATAACACAAAGCTTTCTAAAATTATTTAGCCCAGGAATTGAATACTGGCTGCACTTTTTATTTTTTTAATGGTTTTGAATTTAATTTAAATGGAAATACTTGAATGGTAGAATAATAAAAAAAATTATAAAAGCAACTTGCTCCTTAAAGTAAGAATTATATAGGGCATCTCTTCTAGAAGCAAAATTTTCAAATGTCAAACATCTGAAAGCATAGAAGGAGAAGTAAGAGTGTGAATTGTACTTCAATGCTCTTTTCTTTATATTCAGCAAACAGCTTCATTCACACCTTTCCAATTTTTTTCAACTCTTTTGACAAAGCCTTCAGAGGAGTTACTGCTGATGACAACCATCACAGCCTAACAGGAGAAATTTTATGAAGAAAAATAATAGCGTGTTTTTCCCAAATTGTTAAGGATATGGTGAAGCTCTGTCGGATTCAAAGGAGGAATGTGCAATTCCATGCTATATATAATAATAACTTATTTTAATAATGGCTTTGCAATTTTTCAGATATATCCATTTACTGAAAGCACTATCAAATAAACAAAAGCAAACAAATTAACAGGGGTTCGAGACAGGAATTATCTAATCTAAAAATAGCACATGTTCACAGAATACACAACACATATCCCAAGTACTACTATAGGTTTCAAGTAATAGTCAAAACAATAGTAAACATGATTCAGACCCTACCAGACGAATCATAAATGGGATCTTAACTGTAAATCCTTATCTTTAGATCAAAGCGGGTAATTGGGTGCTGAAGATACATTATAGAACTAATATGTTATAGAACTCCTCTGAAATGAGTCATTTATTCTATCACTTTTCCTGCACAGCTGCTGACCCATGTTTTGGTTCCTGGAAATAGCTGCTACCCTGTCATACTTCTTTAAAGCACATATATCGATAACTCTACTCACTCCTCCATTCCTCTGTGACTGTCACTGTGTTAAAATGTGGAGTCAGCTGACTCACTTGTGGTGGTAATAAAGTAGATGAGTTTGCAAAGTATTTTGTTATTTCTAAAAATGCAAAAACCAAATTACATTGAAATCATAAGCGGTGTTTCAGGGAGAGCTGTAGGATGTGGTTTCTTGTGTAATCCACAGAGATTAGCTCCAACACATATTTAAACTCTCCTCTAGGAGCAACCTTAGTGGTAAAGCAAGAAGATAAACAGATGTATACACACCCTGGCACAAAAGTATCACTTATGTTTGGCTTCCTAGTCTCCTCGTGCTACTTATTTATCTTAACGTCTCTCTGAAATCAGGGAACACAGAATCTCAATCAGTTGATATTTTTCTACTGAATTACCCAATAATCTGATCATACCCCTAAGACTTTTTAAAATTATTTCACTCATAATCCCAAATCTGCTTTGCCTCCTCAGCTCAGTACACTGTAATTTGATTTCAAAATGAGGACGGTTGTCAGTAATGCCACATTCATTAATCTATTTTACAATTCCATGTACTTAGAACTATGAAAATATGTTAATAACATCCATTCCAATAAGCCACCCTACATTTATTATCATGAAACAAGACCTCAAGAAAGAGAATTCAAAATCATCCATGTATTTGCAACTTATTGCAATAAAGCCTTTATCAATAGACTTCCCTGTGCACATGGTGGTCAAATTACTGGTGAAAACCAGCCAGATCTATTACAAGCTTTCTCATGGCTTCTAGGTAATCCAAGTGAGCCTTTATTGATACTGGGAAGGGATAAAGCAGGGAAGGGATAAACAGTGATGTAAGAATTTGCTGGACAAAAGTAATGACTCTCATTACAGAGTGAGTATTTTAAAGCAAAAGAGCCTGTTGGGAATATTCTTTTACAAAATAGTGTTTCTTTTATTAACTTTTTAAAATTCAATTAGTTAACATATAGTGTACCATTAGTTTCAAATGTAGATTTCAGTTATTCATCCATAGCATATAATAGCTAATGCTCAGTACTTACTGTTATAGCTTCTTGAAAGCAGAATTTTAACCCACTGAGCCACCCAGGCGCCCTTGAAAGCAGACTTTTAGATCATATTTTCTGATTACTTCCATGAAGTACAACACTTTCCTGCTAGCAACCTTCAAAACATACTGTTTGTTAGAGGAATTTCTTTAATAATAAATAAATAGGAATTTATTTAAATTTATAAATATATAAAATAAATAGAAATTTATTTAAATTTTTTAAAATATTGCACACTGTTTTATTGTTCATAAATAAGGTGATGATATTATAGCCATTAGTTGGTAGCACTGATATATCACTTTCTTTTTACTTCTCAGTGCATTCTCTTTACACAAAATAGATATATATTTTAAAAGAATCTGAATCTGTGGCAAACTTTTAAAAACCCTATACAGTAAAGTTTATCATTTTAAGTAATCTCAATTATCTTCCTCAATTGTGATAGTATATCCTTCTATCTAGGCCAGATATTGTATGAGGGATTTGAAGAGACATACTTTTCTAAATTTCACTTTTCTCATCTGCAAAATGCTGATCATGATCCTACAATAAAATACACTTACTATTTTTTGATGAAAATTTATTTATTTATTTTAAGATTTTATTTATTTATCAGAGAAATTGGGCGAGAGAGCAAGCACAGGCAGACAGAATGGCAGGCAGAGGCAGAGGGAGAAGCAGGCTCCCGGCCGAGCAAGGAGCCCAATGTGGGACTCGATCCCAGGATGCTGGGATCATGACCTGAGCCAAAGGCAGCTGCTTAACCAACTGAGCCGCCCAGGCATCCCTTTTGATGAAAATTTAATCTGTATAAACAATATATTTGCTGTAATGCGTGGTTCATGGAAAACATCTTATTTAATTATAAGCAACAACAGTATTAGAAATTAAGTAAATGTGTCTATAATATTTAAAGTTTTAACACATAATTCCAGTGCTTTGCCTTATTTTCTCAAATCCCTTTACCACTTTCACTGACAGTGTCAAATGTACTTTTTCTACTAGTAGCCAGCTCTTTGTCTTTTGTCAGAAAGATGCCCTTGTGAATTATTTATAATAGAGATATTAGCAATAATAATAATAATAAATAGCAATAAAAATGTTAAAAAAAGTTTTCTTAACTAATTAGGGTTCTTAGACATCAATTAGAGGAACCACCTCTGGCAAGCAAATTAATCTGCAAGACATTCCCAGAATTAACAAGTCAGTCAGATACAGGGTTGTCCGTAGACTGAAAGGTGAAGCAAAAGGACTAGGTTTGGAAAATAGGTAAGGACAGTGAAAAAAATGATCAAATTTTTGGGCAAAATAAATTCTTAGGTGTCCTTTCAATGGAGTCCTGGGCATTATGTAGCAGAAACTCTGGAGATTATCTCAATCCATTGGAGTCACCCTGTTTACTAGCTTGCTATTGACAAAGTTATTTACAAACTGTAGAGCCAGAGGTTATAATGTAGAAAACTGATGGTAATGCACAAGATTCTTGTTAACAATAATGCAAGTTAGTGATATTTCATTAGAAAACATAAATTCTATAACCCAAATTATGGGCCCAGAGCACTTCTGCTGCACAACTCTGCTTATATCCCAAATAACCATGTGAACTAGTTTTAATATCTGCTTCTTATTAATTTTTGAATAAAAATTCTTGACACAAGTATTTTATAATTGTGTGATAATCATGCATTTAATTTCTTGGAGAACAAAACACACTTTAGCGTAACTATGTTCGTTCACAGAACCAGCCTTGATAACACACTTCTATATGTTAGAAATGATATAATAAATGTAGAATATTGGGCACTAGTTTGGTATTCTTTGCCATATTTTGCACTATCTAAAAAGAGATCAGTGAACTTGGACTGGAGTTAGTAGACATGGAAGAAAATAAAATATTACAGAGAGGAAAACTCTGTGGTCCACAACCTAAACAGGCTGGGAATCCCATCATTTGGATCACTTGTAGCTTTACAAAAGTCAATTAAATTTTTGTATCTCCTATTAAAGTGGATTCCCCAGTACTTTTTCAAACATCTCTTGTAAAGTATTGTTTCCCAGAAAAAAAGGGATTTTGCACATGTATCTGCCTTTGTCTCTGGTCATGATCTCAGTCAGGATCCTGGGATCGAGCTCCCTATCGGGCTTTTTGCTCATTAGGGAGCCCCACTCATGCTCTCTCTTTCTCTCAAATAAATAAATACAATCTTTAATTTTTTAATTAAAAATAAGATAAATAAAATAAAATAAAAAGTCTGGTCTTACTGCCCCATTTAGCTCCTCTTTTTTTTTTCAGTTGTATTTAAAGCAGCATGAGAGAACATGAGGCTCTCAAACTTAAAAAAAAAAGGAAAAAATTGAGTTTTGTTAGGATTTAAGATCTTGTCTGCTAGAAAAAACGTTGGCTTTATTAACATGTGAAAATTAACAAAAGAGAATAAGATAGAATTCTACTAATTTTTGTAGAAATTAAAAATTTTCTCCAACACAATTACATACAGACCCATTAAGTAAATTCATTCCAATGTCCGAAACCAACCTTTTCTAATACTAATGCATCTGTGTAAACAGAGTCAACCCAAGGAATAAATAAATATTATTATTTTTTTCCTGTCTCTTCCACAGTCACATCTGGGTATATTGGTAGCAAGCCAATTATCTATCTTATAAGACATGATATCATAAGGAAGGGTATTCTGTCCATTTGGAACAACTGAAAATCATTGTAATTTTATCTTGGTGCAGTAACTTGCATAGTGTGGGTTATGAATATATTTTATTTTTTTTTTTACTGGGAAGAAGAGATTATAGAGATATTGGTTATCCAAGAGAGACTGACAGGTGTTGATAGTTGCCAGGTCAATATCCATTTACTTTTTCCTTGAATCTCAGAAAGCACTGAGGGATTGACAAGAAGGAAACTTAAAACAACATCAAATATTTTATTGTCTTTTTTCGATTTATATTGTAACCACATGACAAAGTATCAGTCGTACAATATATCATTCTCTTTACCTCTATCTTTCTGCCAGAAATGTGGGCTTAATAGTGAGAACTCCAACAGCAATTTTTGCAACTGTGAATAAAAAGCCATGAAAATCTCTAAGATAGTTCACTTCACTTTCTTAAGATGCTGAACCAACACCAGAAAACACTCTCTGTAGTCTTCTTGTTAAATGAAAAAATATGTTTAAACCACTTTTGAAAGTCTACTACATACAGCAAAATGTAAATCTTAATTGAAATATGTCCTCTCAGCTGTGCTTAAGCAACTGAGTCCTGAGCTTTTCAGGTTTTTAGTCTGAAAGAGTACACCTCTGGTGCTCAGAAAGGGAAGAGAAAGGACACCCTGTTCTCCATATAAATTAAAGAAGAGAAATCTGTGCATTTAAGTGGGCCATATAATATTTATCAAGCAATTATCTCCTAACTCCTTCCTATCCAAATTACCTGATATGCTCTCCCTACTCCTTTATTCCACGTTACTGCCTTGTCCGGGATTCTGTATCACATCACAACATGTCTTCTGTTATTTCCTTCTTTCAAGCTAGTTTTGTTTTCTCCATCTAAAAAAATCAACAATCATTGTGTATTTCAATTCCCATTTTCCTCAAATGCATTGATTCTTCTTATCTATTACTCTTTTCTCATACTCAGTGTCTTTGTCTTTATGGGGTTTGTACTTTGCTTTTCCCCATCCTTTACTGCCATTATATAATCAAATCTAATAACTTCTTAGAGAAAGTTAAAAATTCCCGCATAGCCACACGTGAACACAAAGTCACTGATTTTTAGCAAACCTAGAAGATAGTCAGACATCCATTCAATTTCTTTTTTTAAAAGATTTTATTTATTTATTTGACAGAGAGAGATGACAAGCATGCAGAGAGGCAGGCAGAGAGAGATGAGGAAGCAGGCTTCCTGCTTAGTAGAGAGCCCGAATTGGCGCTTGGTCCCAGGACCCTGGGATCATGACCTGAGCCGAAGACAGTGGCTTAACCCACTGAGCCACCCAGGCGTCCCTCCATTCAATTTTTTAACTGAGTCTCAAATGCATCCTGAGTTCTAACCTAAACCTAAGTTCTACTTCTTACACGTTGTTCTATGACCAAATCCTTTCAGTTCAGTATTTTGTAACATTTAAATATTAATCAATTGATGCTTTGTCTGTGTATTTCTATGATAATAATTTGAATACTGTAGATTTATTGTTATATTTATAGATTTATAATCAAAGTTTCATCAGTTGAAGTTTTTGGAAATTTCAGATATAATGATTAACCTAAAATGATACTGCCTCAAATCCCTCTGATATCAAGGCCTAACACTTGATTATAGCCAAACCTGTGGTGGATAGTTCCATGGGAAATTGCAGTTACTTAACACTGATAGCATCTCATGTTCTCTCTCTCATTTTAGAATGTCTCCAACACAACCCAAAAGTGTAGGAGAGTTAATGTCCTCTGAGGACAGCTCTCAGTGAAGTGGAAATAAGAGCCATAGATAAAATTGTCAGTTTTCAGGTCTTCATGAGGACAACTTAAAGAAGTTTCTCAGGACCTTTCAGTAAAAGCAAGCCTTCATTTTCTATCCACAACAATTATATCAACAATGTACCTCTTTGACAAAGTTGTTTCTTCACTGTATCACTTTCCCATTCTTTTCTACCTTGGATAATCTCTCAGATAAACTAACAGTACTCAAATCCTTTGTCCTACTCTTTGCTCTCAGGATAAATGGAGCCAAAAGACTTAGATTAATATCAAGTTCTGAATGGGATCTTAGAGCTATTTCTGTCCAGATTTTCATAAACATAGGGACCTTTGAATTATCAGGCTATAAATAAGTTCTAAATGGACGGGGCAAAAGCAAAAAGTATAAATTTTTATGTTTGATTTTTAATCATGATTAAAAAGAATGTCAGTACATTATAAAAGTGTGGATCTTTGTAAAACAATGTCATAATGTAAGAAATAGGTTGCATAGTCCTTTTGAGAATATTAAACCAAGTGTTCAGGTGCCATCTAATTTCTTGTTTAATCCAGAACTTTGGTGTGCATTATCTTGAGGAATAGAATTTTGAAGTCCAGACAGACTAACAGAAAACTGACCCAAATGTGTGTGTTTATATTTCTGCTTTTGTTGTAAAAATCAAAGTGTGATTGCTGGTTTAAAATGGTAAAACTAATAATGTTCATGGACTCTATTATAAATTTTCTAATTGTATAGGAAGAATCCAAGAAACATATAAGTAATTGATTTGCAAATCCTCAAAGAGCTACAGGATCAGGTAGTGGTATGTTCTGATTCAACAGCATCATAATGCAGCATTTTATGTGTGTGGCTAATGGATATTTTCATGAATGTTTGCTAGCTAGTCAGCCAATACAGAGAAATATTAGGTAGGGTAATTACTCACAGTTGTGTTTAATAAAATGAGAGAAAATTATCAAATGACACTAATAATAATAATCCTATAGCAGGCTAAATAATTCAATGATAATTACAAGTATTAATCTAGCTTTCTTCCCTGATTATGACTCTTCTCTCCTTTATCATAATGGGAGTAGCAGATTGTCTGCAATGAATTGTGAAAACCCAGCAGTGACTTTGGCAGTGAAGGCCTCCCATCAATTTTGATAGGTTAAAATGATTCTGGATGGTCTTGAGCAAATGTGTCAATTTTTTTTTTCTGTGTGTGTAATAAAAGAAAGAAGCAATAGTAAATTCTTGCTGTTATTCCATGGAGCCAATAAAATCATACTGCCAACAAGAGGCTGTTGACACCGTAAGTGTGGTTAACTGTCTTGAAATACTAGGCCTCGAAATAAAATTCCAATATTTCACATAACCTCTTTTTTTTTTAAAGAACAAAAACAAAACAAAACAAAGAAACTATACTGCTTACATTTAGGGCCCTGCTGTTGTGTAACTATTTTTGAACATGTCTACTGTAAGTGTATATATATATATATATTTTTTTTTTTTTTCTGTGCAATGAATTCATTTAGAGATAAATTTGGATTGCAAATTATTTGGGGGGAGGCATGGTATTTGTGGCTAGTCTTACAAGTAAAAAGGACTAAAAGAAAGAAGAAAAACATTTTTTATTACAGCATATTTACATCTGTCCAAAGTACTTATTTACTATCATACTGACTAATGTATAATACTGTACACAAAGAAAGAAGTTAAATGAGTTATAATTCAGTCGAAGTATAGCTGGCCATTTTAAAACTTACCACTGAATCTTTCTGGTATGAAATGTGATATCTGGCAATCTGATCCAGTTCATTACATCAGGTCATTTGTATGTTCTTATTACCATTTTGATAGCATAGCACATTTTATAACCCAGACATTTTACAATGGAACTATGATGCATGTATTTTCAAAAGTATAGACATACATGAAGCTATGAGGTCAAAAAAGATGAATGTCCGTAGTACCATATAGACTCAACAAATAAAAATGTCCAAGGCTCTGAGTGAGATTTATGAATATTGTATAAGTTTAGGCCAACATGTGGTTTTGATATAAATCATCTGTTCTTAAATTAGAATTACAATCGTTGAGTACAGTGTTGAAAATGGCAGATAGATTTTAGCTATCTTTGCTCAGTAGGGAAAATGGAAAAATGTTTAGTTTGGTCAGATTTTCACTTAACTTCTGAAAAATCTTACGTTTGAGAGAACCCTTCTGAAATAAGAATCCTTAAAGACATAACCCCTTTGGCACAAGTTTTCAAGAAACTTGTTGGATGTTGTAGACAATTATATGGCACACGTACTGTTCTAGATGTTTCATGCCAATAATATGTAAGCCATACCAAGGCTACATATACATATAGAGATGTTCCTCAGCTTACAAGGGGGCTATGTACAGAGAAACACATAAAAAACTGAAAATGCATTTAATACCCCTAAACTATCAAATATCATAGCTTACCTTAAGCTTATTTCAACATACTCAGAACACTTACATTTGCCTGCATTTGGGCAAAATCATCTTAAGCAAAGCCTATTTTATTACAAAGTATCAAATATCACATGCAATTTATTAAACATTACACTAAAAAAAAGAAGAATGGTTATATATAGAATGGTTGTAAGAATATCAGGTGTTCACCCCTGTAATCTTCTAGCTGACTGGGAGCTGTGGCTCACTGCCCCTGCCCAGCATCACAAGACGGCACCATACCACATGTCACTGGCCCTTTTTATAAAGACCCAAATTCAAAATTCAAAGTACAGTTTCTACTGAATCACTTTCACTTTCACATCTTTGCCAAATATATTGTAAGTTGAATCATTGTAAATCAGGAGCCATCTTATTTGAAAGTTAAATCACAGTCACCCATATACACACAAAAAAAGGCCTTCATGTAGGGCCATCTATGTATCTCTAAACAACATAGCATGACCTATCAACAGCAAAAAATGGATGTGAAGGGGACAATTGATTTGTGTCAGTACTATGAGCAGTAACATACATGGCCTTACTCACCTAGCAGAACTCCAGAGCTAGCTGATGGCAAGGAATTTTACAAATGTTTGCTGAACAGCTTAAGCACTATTATTTTTAAATTAGTGTGCATATCTGTTTTCTAAAGATATGTTAATTTATTTTATTGACTTATTACAAAACCAAATAATTTCCTCTTATTTAAGTGGCAGGTAAATAGAATTCTTTTTAATTTAAATCAAATGGCTTTTTAGGGAAAATATACTAAAAATTCTGAAACTTGTATTGCTTATGAATCTTTTATTGGAATCCTTATCAAGTTGTATTTTTCAAGTTTTTCCTAAATAATCTTCAATGAATTGAAAATATTTTTTGGATTTTATTCAAGGCTATTAACTCACAATTTCACTTTGTTAAATATAGTGCTAAACGTTCAACCAAAACGTTGTGTCTTTTTTTTTCCACTACCACATCCTCCATCTACTGACTGGATTCTCTCCCCAACTAGCACATATATACCATTGTCTATCTTTAGGATAAGTAAGGGTCATCTTTTGTCTTTATTCTATTCCTCGCATGCTTCTGAACTTGTTGAATTTTAATATAGTCACACCATAAGCATCACATATTTGATTCCCCTTTCAATAGTAAACAGTGCACAACCAGAGCATACCTTCAAAGCTATCAATAGACTTACTCTGATATATTATTTTTGTATTTTTGTAAATTAAAATAATTAAATTATAGAACAAGACTTTCAGGTGGTAGGTGTTGTAAGTTTTACCCAAACTGACTTTTGTCAAACTCGTTTTTGTCATCATATATGACAAGTAGTTTTCTCACGTTTGTTTTTAGAATATCCTTGTATAATGAATATTTACACTGATAGCTAGTATAAAAATCTTGCAATTTATTTTAGAAACATTAAGATATTGAAAATCAATTTATTTCTTTGATTCATTAAAGACAATTTTGGCTTGTTTCCAGTACTTTCTTACTGGTTAAAAAATGAATTTGAAGTAGTCTGAATTTCATTATTATATGGCACTTTCCCTTTGATGAATACAAAGACGATATTCTATATTAGCTATCTGAGAAGAATTTGTTTTTTTAATTTTATTTATTTGTGAGTGAGAGAGAGCACAAGCAGGGGGAGCAGCAGGGTGAGGGAGAAGCAAACTCCCGGCTAAGCAGGGATTCTGTTGCAGAACTGAGTCCCAGGACCCTAAGATCATGACCTGAGCTAAAGGCTCAGGCGTTTAACTGACTGAGCCACCCAGGTGTCCCAATCTGAGAAGAGTTCTGTATGTTATTCCTATTAATATGCAGTTTAAAGTCTAGGTGATTAACTTAATATTTTAGTGGCTATTACATAGATAGCACTATGTTCCAGGCAGAGAGTAAGAAAGAAATAGTAAATCAACCATATTCTATGCATTCTAAATGAAAATAATTAATCAATCATAATAAATCCTTCTATTTATGGAATATCAACTTATAAGCTTTCCTCCATATGAACAATGCCAAATACCAGAATAAAGGGTCATCTAATACAAATAAAGGATAGAATTAAAGAATTCTGGTAAGCCATTTAATTTTGAAAAATGGTGCTATATTGTTGCTGAGTTGTGGTTTTCAGTTACATAATATCTGATAAGTGTAGAAGTAACATGAGTGTTACGTGAGATGAGAAATGGTTTATAATTAAGATAATTTTAAAAGTACAGATAAATACAAATTTGTAAACATAGCATTATGGAGGAATAAAAATAAATGATAGCTACACACTCTAAAGTGAATAAATCTTGGAAAGTTAATAGAGAAGTAAAACAAGGGCAGTGCAAAAAGTATGGTACATTTTTATGAAGTTCAAACAAATTCTGTGAAACCATAGATGGACTTAAAGATACTATTATGTATCAAATATTGTAAAAATTAAGCAAGGAAATAGCAAACATAAAATAACCAAAGCATACAAACTTGGGTAGATACAATAGGTGTGATCATGTTCTACTTCAAAAAGAGATGAGTTAATAGATAAATAGAAGTAACTAGACTTTTTAGAAGTTAATAAAACTTTGCCTGTCATTTCTTAGTAATATAAAATATATGGTTTTCTAACAAAAACGTTTATCTTAAAAATATTTAAAAATAAATTTCAGGCTACTCATAAGGTTATATTTACTTTTCCACTGAAGGAAAAGCTGGTTGTTGTAGTTGTAGTTGTTTGTTTGTTTTAGTCTCCTCCTGGTTTTTATTATTATAATGTGGAATAAGGAATGTTAGATTGAAAAGTGAATTATTTTATAGACAAAATCATTACTTGATTCACCTCCTGGTACAGCAGATGGAACTCCTGAAAATATGCCCTTTTGCCTTACAGAAGAGTAACAGTTATGCTTACTTCTGAAACATACTTGGTGGTGGCCCTAAATAGTGACACCATAGTAAACATTTTGAATATTTGCAATTAATTTTTATAGTCATAGGGCTCCAAAAGGCACTGCTGGTATCTTAGCAGGTATTTCAATAAAGCTAAAAGTTGCCTGACTGTTTAAAAATATTAACAAGGCACAAAACGGCAGAAGTATTGTCCTCAGATATTATTTTTTTCCATATGCTCCTGATTCCAGACATGACAAGTTATTTTTTTAAATTTTTTTTATAAAAGATTTTATTTATTTATGTGACAGAGATCACAAGTAGGCAGAGTCAGGCAGAGAGAGAGGAAGAAGCAGGAACCCTGATGAGCTGAGAGCTCAATGTGAGACTCGATCCAAGGATCCTGGGATCATGACCTGAGCCGAAGGCAGAGGCTTTAACCCACTGGGCCACCCAGGCGCCCCCATGACAAGTTATTTTTGATAGATATATATACAATGTATTTTCCAGTTATAAGAAAAATGGTTCTGCTATTTTTAAACTTTTTTAAAAATTACATAATTTTTTAAATTAAAATATTATGTTTTAATGTTTTAATTTTATTTTCTTTTTTTTAAAGATTTTATTTATTTATTTGAAAGACGGAGATCACAAGTAGGCAGAGAGAGAGAGAGAGGGAAGCAAGCTTCCTGCGGTGCAGGGAGCCCGATGCGGGGCTCCATCCCAGGACCCTGAGATCATGACCCGAGCCAAAGGCAGCAGCCCAAACCACTGAGCCACCCAGGCGCCCCAATGTTTTACTGTTCAATATACTACTTAGAATATAAAACCTATTCCATTTGGTAAGATATTTACCATTTAAAAAATGGTAATTTTCTCATAGTGTGTTCCCCTCACATTGCTTTATTTTGAATAAAAAAATTTCACAATAAACATAACTGATGCTTTCCTTTTGATTGTCCCTCTGTTGGTCATACTGTATATGAGCCATGACAATTAGTTTTACAAAATTTATTCATGTTTGTTGATATGTTTTATCATAACTAATTTTCCCTCCCTTATCTAGATTCCCCAGCTTTCAGACAGGTGGACACTTCAATAAACCATACCCAAGGGATGTATCAAGTACTTCTTAGACATCTCTCAGATCCTTGAGGTCTCATTTTACCTAGGGATTTGCAAAAGGTTCTGCCAGAGGCACCACTGTGACAACTGATGACCATGGTCTATCTCCTGCTAAGCTCAAGAGGTCACTGGTTTCCAAGTTTATCTATACAATTAATGCATTCCAGCAAGTTCTTTGTTTTTTAATATTAACAAACTTACTTTAAAGTTTATATGAAGAGGCAAAGACTCACAATAGTCAACATAGTGTTGAAGAAGAACAAAGACTGAGGACTGACTTCAAAGTTTACCATAACAATGGGGCACCTGGGTGGCTCAGTGGCTTAAGCCTCTACCTTCCGCTCAGGTCATGATCCCAGGGGCCTGGGATCCAGTCCTGAATTGGGCTCTCTGCTCAGCAGGGAGCCTGCTTCTACTCATCTCTCTCTCTGTCTGTCTCTCTGCCTATTTGTGATCCCCCTCTCTGTGAAATAAATAAATAAAATCTTTTTTAAAAAGTTGACCATAACGATAATTGTAAGCAAGATATTGTAATACCACAGAAAGACTAGATTAAAGGAACAGAATATATATTATCAATTATATTTTATATTTAATATAAAATCAAAAGCAATACAAGAGAGCAAAATACAATCTTTTAAACAAATGGTTCTGGAGTAATGGTGAAGCTAAATGTAAAAATATAAAATAAAAATAAAATAAAATAATAAAATAAAATAAATCCAGGCAGATATCATACACTCTTCACAAAAATTAACTCAGATTGGATTATAACCCTAAACATGAAACATGTAGAAGGTAATATAGAAGAAAATTTAAATGACCTTGGTTTTGGCAATAACTTTAGCTACAAAAGCCCAAGCACTGAATTTTAAAATGTCTACTCTGTGAAATACAATGCCAAGAGAATGAAAAGGCAAAGCACAGACTATGAGAAAAAATTTGCAAAATACACATCTGGCAAAGGACTGTTAATCAAAAATACACAAAGACCCCTTAAAACTCAACAATGGGGGAAAAACCTGATTAAAAATGAGCCAAAGACCTTAGCAGATACCTCATAAAAGAAAATATTACAGATGGCAAATAAGCATATAAAAAGATGCTTCACATCATATGTCATCAGGAAAATGCAAATTAAAACAAAAAAGAGACCCCCGTACATACCCAGAATTCAGAACACTGAAAACAGAACACGAAATGTTGGTGAGGATGTGGAGCAACAGGAATGTTCTTCCATGCCTATTGAGAATAAAGAATGGAAAAAACTTGGCAGTTTCTTACAAAACTAAACATATTCTTGCCAGATGATTCAGCAGTAGCAGTTCTTGGTATTTATCCAAAGAAGATGAAATCTATACCCACAAAGAGGTCTATAGTACTTTTATTCATAACTGACAAAAGCTTGGAAGCAACCAAGATATCCTTCCATAGGTGAAAGGTCAAATAAAGTGTAGTACATGCAAACAATGGAATATTATTTAATGCTAGAGAAATGAATTACCAAGCCATGAAAAGATATGGATATAAATATTTAATAAATATTTGATTTTAGGCTTCTACCAGTCTATCAATAGTATTAGTATATTTTAACAGTGAATGCTCAGCATTCATGAATTTACCTAATAAAATATTTTGGGTTCAATATTTAAAATACTTCAACCTCTATGATTATATTCCTAATAATTTTGAATTGGGGTAAATAAACCTTAACTTTTTGTAACTTGTTTCAATATGCAAAAGAGCTCAATGAAATTTTAGAAAATAAAAATTTACAAAAAAAGTTTAGTTTACTATTGCCAAATAATTTAAAACTTTATCTTATATTCAAATACATATATTTTTCTAAATTGATTTATAGGCTACTAAAACCAAAAACTTTTAGTTATACTAGATTTCATATCATGCCATCAATGCCAGAAAGCCATCTGTTGATGACTTGTCTTAAATAGAGTTAAGATGGGCGTTATTACAATGCAAGATGGAAACAAAGATAGTATAACAATTGAGTGTTACATAACTTTTCTGTTTTGATCAAGTTACTAATCTACAAAAGGCTTTTATCGGTGACAGATTTGGGAATTTAACAAAACTTTTAAACTAGCATGTGCGACTCATTCCTAGAAAACAACACAATCAATAACACTTTATTTAGATTAAATCATGACTATTTCTCCATTTGAATAAAAAAGGTAACAACCCCAATAAGTTTATTGAACGTGAAAAGTTGAAATGCTGTAATGCTCCTAAGGAATCAAATGATCCAGTCATGAATTACAAAAAATGATATAAATACCAAAGTGTTTGTATAATTGTAATGTACAACTGCCCATTATCGTTCAATAGTGTAGGCTTGTACAAGAACTCTATAAAAGAACTCCACTTCTAAACTGTGGAAAATATGTTCCCTTTCTCCCTATATACAACTATTAAGCCATTCATTTAGCTTTTAAAATATCCACTTAATACAGGCTTTTTACTCATTTGAACCCGGCAGCAGGGTTCTATTCTTATTGCTTACATCTGAAGGATAGACTTCTAGCGTAAGAGGTAAAGCCCATAAAGGAGCCCAATAATAACAACAAAATACAGTTTAGTGATCCCTTACAATCTGCCAGCTACCTTTCTGAAAATACTTCAATTAATAAAACATATAAAATAGCTGACCACAAAGAGCTTACATTCTTTTAAAATATAATAGTGAAATAAACTAATAATAGAGGGGCGCTTCGGTGGCTCAGTCCATTGAGTGACTGCCTCTGGCTTGGGTCATGATCTCAGGGTCCTGGGATGTAACTCCCCAGCAGGCTTTCTAGGCAGTGGGGTGTTTTCTTCTTCCTCTGCGCACCCTCCCAATTCTCTCTCTCTCTGTCTCAAATAAGGAAATAAACCAGTAATAGAATAATGATTGATGGTTGATGGCGATAAGTGTTACAAAGAAATACAAGAAAGGTAAAAGCCATTGGAGGATGCTGGGATGAAAGTTAATTTTATTTTGTGTTGGGTGGTTATATCTCATTTAGGAGATGTTATTTGCACAAAGACCCAGGAAGTGAAGGAGGGTGTTATACAAATATTAAAGGAAAAGATTGCTCTAGGCAGAGCAAGTAAGTATATAGACTTTGTGTGAACAGCTTGTCTGTTACTTTTGAGGAAAAGCAAGGAGGCCAATGAGGAGTTTATAGTGGTGGAGAGAGGAAGAACGTATTGTACCTTCTAGTACATTGAAACGCCTTCAGTTTTTATTTAATATGAAAGGGGAAGATACCAAAAGACTTTCAACAGCAGAATAAAATCATCTGACTTGATTTTTAGGTTAAGTTGCTGTACCAAAATAAATTTGCAGGGAGAAAGGAGTGCAGTATGTGTGGAAGTGGGGCTATCAATCAAGTCAATAATTCAGGAACATATGATGGTGTTTTTAGCATGCTGGGTGGTAATAGAAGTGGTGAGGTATGGTTTTTATTTTGTATATATTTTGATGGTGAATATTCCGGTGAACAGGATGGGGTATGTGCAGGACAGACAATATCAACATTTATTTTACCTGCACAAACAGAAGGGTGGAGTCTTCATTCCCTGATATGGAGAGAACTCTGAGTTCAATTGTTCTTTGTCATTAAATGGCATAGTGATGATGAGGATTTAGTCAGACAGTGAAAGAGAACAGTAAGCATAGTGTTAAGCGGTAAGACATTATAATACATTTGAACAACAAAAAACGTTGTGTTGGATCATGTGTTTGTGTGAGTAAATAAATAAATAAGCTTCCTGGGCTTCTGATAGAGGTAAAGAAGACTAGTATATGATCCAAAGGGGCACGTGCACCAAATGTTTATAGCAGCAATATCCACAATAGCCAAACTATGGAAAGAACCTAGATGTCCATCAACAAATGAATGGTATATATATATATATATATATATATATATATATATATATATGATGGAATACTATGCAGCCATCAAAAGAAATGAAATCTTGCCATTTGCGATGACATGGATGGAACTAGAGGGTATTATGCTTAGCAAAATAAGTCAACCAGAGAAAGACACAATCATATGATCTCTCTGATATGAGGAACTGGAGGTGCAATGTGGGTGCTTGGGGGACAGGAAAAGAGTAAATGAAACAAGATGGGATCAGGAGGGAGACAAACCATAAGAGACTCTTAATCTCACAAAACAAACTGAGAGTTGCCGGGGGGTGGGGAGGGTAGGGAGAGGGTGGTGGGGTTATGAACATTGGGGAGGGTATGTGCTGTGGTGAGTGCTGTGAAGTGTGTAAACCTGGCGATTCACAGACCTGTACCCCTGGGGCTAATAATACATTATATGTTAATTTAAAAAAAAGAGGTTTTCAGCAAAGAGTGTGTAATCAGGCATATTTTATTAAAGTAACCATGTAAAATGATGGTTGAACATTGGAATAACAGAAAACATAAAAATTAGAGATTTTAAAAAGAGATCTGGGACAGTGTAGAGAATATAATCAATGATATTATAATAGTGTTATATGGTGACAGATGGTGGCTATATTTATAGTGATCATAGAATAATGTATGGAGATATTGAAAACCTGAAACCAATGTAACACTGAATATCACTATACTCAAATAAAAAAAATAGTAAAAATAAAACATTTTATTTTAAAAAGATAAAAAGAGGGACAAGAATCTGTAAAGTGAATTTCAAAAAGCTTAAAGATGAGGCTAAGACATACTCTGAACCTTGAGGAAAACACCATTTTGAAAATTCTTCCCATTTTGAGAAAACTCAAATGAATCAATACCATAAAAGAACCCATTTTAACTGAGAGATGTAATGAATGCTCAAGAAATAATTTTATGACAGGATAATTCTTCCCTATGAAACAGCATACAGAAACCAGGGGAAACACCTGGAAGCAAAATAAACTATACTGAAATAAGAATTAGGAAAAAGATAAATGATGAAAGATAAGAAAATTAGAACTGCGAGAGAGACCTAGTGAATAGAATTTTTAGCTTGTGGTTTAATGTTTTTGAGGATAATCTAGAGTTCATAACTGCCTTGAGACAGGCTGGTTGTAGGCAGTTTAGGCAGACCCCTAAGACAGGCCTACTTTGGGCAGATGGTGTTGGAGGAGGCCATTGGGCTGGACAAAGACAAATCCAACCATTTGACTAAAGTGTCTGTGAAGATGTTGAAGTCAGATGCTACAGAGAAAGACCTGTTAAACCTAATCTCAGAAATGGAGATGATAAAGATGATTGGTCAGCACAAGGACACCATCAACCTGCTGGGTTCTGCACACAGGATGGTCCTTCGTACACTCTCATGGAATATATCTTCAAAGACAACATACAGGAGTACCTGCAGGCCCAGAGGCCTCCTGACCTGGAGTACTGTTACAATATCAGCCACAATGCAGCAGAGCAACTCTCCTCCAAGGACTGGTATCCTGTGCCTATCAGGTAGCCTGAGGCATGGAGTACCTTGCCTCCAAGAAGTGCATACACCAAGACCTGGCCACCAGGGAAGTGCTGGTGACAAAGGACAACATGATGAAGATCTCAGACTTCAGCCTTGCCAGAGATATCACCACATCAGTTACTATAAAAAGACAACCAACAGTGGACTGCCTGTGAAGTGGATGGTCCCTAAGGCCATGTTTGACCAGAGCTACATCCACCAGAGTGACTTCTGGTCTTTTGGGGTGATCCTGTGCAAAATCTTCAATCTGGAAGCCTCCCATATCCTGGAGTGCCTGTGGAGGTGGCTTTCAAGCTGCTGAAGGAGTCATTTGATGGATAAGCCAATAAGTGCACCAGAGAGTTATACACAATAATGAGGGGTGGCTGGCATGTTGTTCCTTCAAGCTGCTGGTAGAAGACCTGGATCATACTGTGGCCTTGACCTCCAACCAGGAGTACCTGGACCTGTCCTTGGCCCTGGAACAATACTGTCTATGCTTTCCCAACACCTGAAGCTCCACCTGCTCCTCAGAGAAGAATTCCACCTTCTCTCATGTGCCGTTGCCCAGGGAGGCCTATCTGCCCTGACACCCAGCCCAGCTTGCCAATGGTGGACTCAAATGACTAGTATCCCTATTACTCCTGTCCAGATTCCGTCATAAGCTGTAACCCTTACCCCCCACCCTCCCTGCAAGACTCACTGCCTTCTCCTTTGTCCCTTTCCTACTGGCAGGAGCCAGCTGCCTACCTGAGGCCTTCACCCCTTGAAGTTCACCTCTCTTCCCCTTCCTCTTCCTCCTCCTTACAACCTGCTCATGAAAGAAAGGCACAGAGAGGCAGGTACTTGCTCGTGGCTACTTCCTTCCCGCCCATATGTTGGACCAAGACCCCTCCCTGGCATCTGGTACTGCCTGGACGTCGAGGGAGTGGGAGATGAGGCATGCCAGTGAAAGCTGTTGGAGCTTTCCTGTTTTGGTTTTGTCTGCTTAGCATAACATGTAAGACTGAGTTCTGGTGGCAGGGACCTAGTCCTTGGGGCTATAGCACTAGTGAGGGGAGGTCAACTGCTGTGGGCCTTGGCTAAGAGCAACCCCTGCTCCAGAGATATGGTGCCAAGGGCTTATTAATTTTGATACTAATTTGCTTTGCTGACCAAATACCTGGTATCAAAAGATGGGAAGGCAAAGACTGAAAGCAGTGTTGTGACCATGGGGTCCAGCCCCAAACTATGAAGAAAACACAAAGTGTATAAATCTGAGTAAGTATATATTTACACACCTTTTTAAATAGGTTGTTATCAAAGATTTAATCAATGGGTAATATGCTCCTCGTGGCTGGGAAGCATCAGTTGCCATATATTAAAAACAAAGAAAAGAGGTGTCTGGGTGGCTTCCTCCATAAGTGTCCCTTCTTTTCAGGTCATGATCCCAGGGTCCTGGGATGGAGCCCCACATCAGGCTCTCTGCTCAGTGGGAAACCTGCTTCTCCTTTTCCCTCTGCCCTGCTTATAGTTCCTCTTCCTATCTCTCTGTCTCTCAAATAAATAAAATATTTTAAAAAAAGAAAGAAACAAAATGTTTTTAAAAGGTCTTTTTTAAAAAAAAATTTCTAGGGGTGCCTGGATGACTCAGCTGTTTAAGCAGATGTTTGCCTTTGGCTGAGGTCATGATTCCAGTGTACAGGGCTCCAGCCCTGCATGGGACTACTTGCACCCCAAGGAGCTTGCTTCTTCCTCTCCCTTTGCACGTGATTCCCCCCGCTTGTGCGCTTCCTCTCTCTCTCTCTCTCTCTTTCTCTCTCTTGCTGTCAATAAACAAAATAAAATATTTTCTTAAATAAATAAATAAATAAATAAATAAATAAATAAATTTCTAAACGTACTTTCATTTTAGGTCTCTTAACAATAATTGCTACTGCTTCATTTAAAAAAAAAAGATAATTTAGAAATGTGCTTCCAGAGCTAAAAAGCTGTTTTGTTTTGTTTTTTTTTTTGGTCAGGATTAAATATAGAAGTGCTTTAAAAAGAAAAAGAAAAAATATGCTATATTAACACTAATCACACTATAACTTTGGTGGTTATATCAAGATAATGAAAAGTGATTTTAAAGCAAATTTCATTATCAGACATAAAGATCAAGTCAAAATTACAGAATAGTAAAAGGATGAATTCCTCAGGGAGTATAATAATTCTTGACTTTTAATACTTAATAACAGATTTGGGGATATATAGGGAAAAACTAAGAACAAAAATCATAACTTCTACCTTAGAAGAGAAATGGAAAAAATTTCAACACCTTTATTTTACGATTATATAGACAAATGGTCATCAAATTGGTAAGATATGTAAGACTTGAACAAAATTATCAACTAACTAGATATGCTTGATATTACAGAACACTCCCAACAACCGCAGACTACATATATCTTAAGCCATGATTTTCTTTGCAAAGGTCAACATTGATAATGTTCTAGTCATTCCTCCGTGTACCAGGAAAGAAGTAGCACTTTCTTGAAAGACACAGCTATCAAAGCACCATTGAGAAACCGTAAAGATGGAGAAGGGATTTGCAAATTATATATCTGATAATGGACATCTATTCTGATTATTAAAAAAATGAATAAAAATAAAAAACCTTACTAATAACCAAACAGAGTATCCAATTTTACATGTGAAGAAAATTATTGCAGAGACATGTCACCAAAAGGATATGGATGGCTTATAAGTACATGACAAATTTCTCAACATTTAGACATTAAAGAAATACAAATTAAAATCATAATGAGACATGCTTACATATCTATTAGAATGGCTAAAATTATAAAGGCTAATTGTACTTCGTCGGAGCTAGATTGAGAAGCAACAAAAAATCTAAACTGTTGTTGGCATATATCATGATACCACCACTTTGGAAAATATCTGCCATATAATAGGTTCAGTAGACAATTTGTAAATTTCAGAAAAAAATAATGTTGAGAGTATACTGAATTTCATAAGTCATTTCAATATTTTTTTCCAAAATAGAAACTAGGTAAAACATGCCTTAAATTTACTTTCAAAATATTTTATAGCATATAATGGACAATATACATAAGCCTTAAAGAAACAATCATATAAATAACCATTTCATACCTACTTAAAAATTGCATAATACCACACTCCTAGATCCTCTCTGAATGCTCTAAAATAGCCCTTCAAAGGAAATACATTTTTAAAAATAGATTTTTTTTGGCAAATAATTTAATGAATAAAAGTTTCATTCATCTACGTAGATCATAATAAATGTTTTTAATAAGCATGAAATTATAACTCTGAAGTGTGCTAAAATGAAACCACCTGCTAAGAGTGAGAGAACAAAAATAAACATCATTTTTCCAAATAAGAGGAATTTATTACCTTTGAATCAAAGCATGTGGATTTGTTCAAACTGGCAATAAAGGAATATGGAAACACAAACCATAGAAAGTCATATTTTAGATTTCTAAAAGACTTCAAAGTGAAGAGTATACATTTTTTAAATGTTACATAATGCTACATAATGACAAGATGACAGGTTGTGACAAATAGCATTTAAAAGCTCTACTCATAATGGAATGGAAGGTGTCATTTCCCTATAATTTTATATATGTCATTAATTTACTATATCTGGATACAACATATTACCAAACAGATGTTCATCAAAGAATAAATCATTTTTAATGGAACATAATAATTTGAACCTACATCTATTAATCATTTTCTTCGATCACACATTTATCGTCTCGCTAAACTTTTTATCAGTTGTCGACAAAATTAAAAAACAATAGGATAAAAAGTCGTGTTTGGAAAAGTAGATTTTCTTTGAAATTTGCATTTAAATGAAAATATTTGCTGATATTTTTAAAACTTTAAATGTAATTTTATATATATCGGACCTATCAAATAATATAAAATTTTTGGAGACTTAATATAGTTTGGGGCACATGGTAAGCAATAATCAATTTTTTTGTTGATCCAAGTGTTCTTGTATTATTTTTCTTAATTATTCTAGTACCACAATTTATAGTTCTAAGATTTTTCCACCCCCCCATTTTAATATCTCTTAAGGTGGCACTCACCTTGCACTTGATGACATATCCTACTTTAACTGACAGCATTTCTCTTTCTTAGTCGAACATAAACTATAGTGCATCTTACCCTTGATGAAAGCTAGGATGCAATTAAATACTCTATTACGGTTACGATTCTGATATTTGAAATCCTCCGGTAGCTCCCTGTGCCCCCACAGTGTAGTACCTCACCACCTCGCCATAGTATACAAACCATCTCACCCCCAGTGTTAACCCCGGGGCTCAGCCTCCATCCCCAGGTGATGCTGCCAGATCAGCTGTCGGTTGTCATGAACTTGCTGTAGTTTCCTGAATGCACTGTGCTGCCTCCTGACACTTTGAAACTTGACACACTCATCCTCATTCTTCGCTTTGCCCTTGTCTATCACCTCCCCTGAAAATCTGTTCCTAAGTGGTTTTTCCTAGCTCCAACCTACCCTTGGCAGTCTTTTATCTCCCTGTGGCAAAGCCTGTCACACTGCACCATGGACATGCCCGTTGTCCCCCTGAGAAGAGAAAAGGGACAATGAGGGACCCAGCAATTGCAGCTCTAGTGCAGAGCCCCATGCCTGGCTTGCAGGAAATGCCAGATCATGAAGACAAATGGAGATCATCCTCTGGCTAAAACCAGCTCTTCTTTGCCTACCGCAGGATCTGGATCAATAAAGGGCAACCAGTTATTATTGCTGTTTTTCTAGGGATTTTTACCCCATATATTTCCAGGTCTTTACACTTTTTATAGCACTTTAATTCAGGCTTCAACCACTTCCTAGTCAGATCAGGTGAAATCATTTTTTTTCCCATACCCTCGATGTATTTCACATCTAGTAATTATTTTTTTAAAGATCTTATTTACCCATTTGACAGACAGATCACAAGTAGGTAGAGAGGGAGGCAGAGAGAGAGGGGGGAAGCAGGCTCCCCGCTGAGCAGAGAGGCCGATGTGGGGCTCCATCCCAGGACCCTGAATTTATGACCTGAGCCGAAGGCAGAGGCCTAAACGACTGAGCCACGCAGGGGACCCCATATCTGGTAATTTTTAATCAACGTGGATTTGCTGCATCAAATAGTTCCTTCTTCTTCAAATATAAATATATAAATATATTGATCAAGTCACTCGCATGTCTTAGGAGAATGTCATACCTTTAGTAGCAATCTTGAAATCGTGGTCATTGGTTTTGACTTTTGTTTTGGTTAGATTTGGTTCGTTTTTTGTCATTTTAAAAATCCCTCCAGCCCTTGGCTCTGTCTGACCTGATTGCTTTCAGCTGTTTCTGCAACAAAATTGTCCCGGCAGCGAAAACTCTCATTGTTTACAGTGGCGCCCCCTTCTGAACACTTTGTTAATAAAAAGCTTTTTTTTTTTTTTTTCGGCTATGGTAAATGTTGAACAACAATGAGGTATTTCAAAGAGGTGAACCACAGATAATTTTCTCTAAGGGTGGGGTGAGGGTTACTCAAAAAGGAACTTGACAAGGCTTTTAAAGATATCGACAATCATTATAACATAATGTGACTGATTGTTACCGTGCTCTTAACTGGGCAAACACTTGTTGGCTTCCAAGAAAGACTAACATAGTTGAGATGGTTCTAGCGGCCTTCTAGCACAGGGTCTCATGAGGCAAGATTCTAGCCACTGCCTGTGCAAGGCATGAGGCCTGTTAGTGATTCTATTTTTTCCTCTGCAGAATGGGTCTTTTACATTCCAGGTCCTTTCTACCCCAATAAATAATGCGGCAATTCTCTCAGTGAGTTGTACTTTTGGTTTAAACAGCCAACTGTCTCTTAAAAAGGACTTTTGTTTAAATTCCTTAAAAAAAAAAGGTCTTTTTAAAAATAAATCTTTTTCTAATTTTTTATTTTTTAATCCCATACGTTTACTCTGATCCTGAACTTTGTCATTATGACCTTCTCGGCTGATTAAAATATTCACCATCAGCACCTACTGCTCTCCTCTCCTGGTGGTCTCTCCAGAAGGGGACTTCTCTAGCTCTTCTAGCAGGAGATGGGCACTTCCCCTCTACCCCTGTTGCCGGACCAGCCTTACCTATCCTGCAGCGTCAGGTCGTTCTGGCCTTTTATCTGTTGTTCTCTTCTGAGTGGTTAGTTTTTCATAGATACCGTGCTTTCCTTTTGTCAGGATTTACCCTAATTATCAAAACCCTTTTCTTGTGCCAGTGAGGCCTAAGAAACAGTCCTGATGAGAGAACCAGGAACTCGAACAGATCACATTTATCCTTAATGTTCTGTCCAAAATGAAAAATACATTTCTGAGGAGCCTCAAGATCTCTGAGAAGGGAAGTTTCACCAACTCTGTCATGTAGGGGCATCAATTCCGATTCTTTGTCAATTTTCCTACTTTCCCAGCTAATAATTCTCTACCTCATAAAGCCCAATCTCAACCGTTTCCTCTCTCAAAGGCAGTTACTCTTAGAGTCTTCACATGGCACTTGGGGCCTGCTGGTCATTGGCTAATGCGCTCTGTACTTTGGGTCTAACAGCTGCGGGGCATCAAGATGAGCACGTCTCTTGTTCTAGAACTTAATAAGTTTGGGGCACATGGTAAGCAATAATCACTTTTTTAGTTGATCCAAGTGTTCCAACTTTTCTTAATTATTCTAGTACCACAATTTATAGTTCTAAGATTTTTCCACCCCCCCATTTTAATATCTCTTAAGATGGCACTCACCTTGCACTTGATGACATATCCTAGTTTAACTGACAGCATTTCTCTTTCTTAGTCGAACATAAACTATAGTGCATCTTACCATTGATGAAAGCTAGGATGCAATTAAATACTCTATTATGGTTACGATTCTGATATTTGAAATCCTCCCGTAGCTCCCTGTGCCCCCACAGTGTAGTACCTCACCTCCTCGCCATAGTATACAAACCTTCTCACCCCCAGTGTTAACCCCGGGGCTCAGCCTCCATCCCCAGGTGATGCTGCCAGATCAGCTGTCGGTTGTCATGAACTTGCTGTAGTTTCCCGAATGCACTGTGCTGCCTCCTGGCACTTTGAAACTTGACACACTCATCCTCATTCTTCGCTTTGCCCTTGTCTATCACCTCCCCTGAAAATCTGTTCCTAAGTGGTTTTTCCTAGTTCCAACCTACCCTTGGCAGTCTTTTATCTCCCTGTGGTAAAGCCTGTCACACTGCATCATGGACATGCCCGTTGTCCCCCTGAGAAGAGAAAATGGACAGTGAGGGCCCCCCAGCATTTGCAGCTCTAGTGCAGAGCCCCATGCCTGGCTTGCAGGAAATGCCAGATCATGAAGACAAACGGAGATCATCCTCTGGCTAAAACCAGCTCTTCTTTGCCTACCACAGAATCTGGATCTATAAAGAGCAGCCAGTTATTATAGCTGTTTTTCTAGGGATATTTCCCCCATATATTTCAGGGGTTTCTGGTTAGCCCCAGAGGGCAATGTTTTTTCTTCTGGAGGGCAGGCAGAGGGCTGCATTGTAGTTCTGGAATTGCCAAACTGGAGGGCTTGTGGGCCAGGAGTTGAGAACAGAAGTCTGAGAACCCAAGCAACCTTAGGGTCTGGGCAAGGGCATGGCAGGTACGCTCTGCAAATGAAACAAGATCTCGTGCATCTGAAATCAGGTGAGGATCTGACAAACGCTCAGGTTGGATTTTTTGTCCCTTATGGCCCTCTTCATGAAGAGGTGGTGGATCACGAGGCCATGGAATCTTTCCCACGATGGGAGTTGTGAGATGCTCCAAACCGTAAAGATTCTTCTGCAGGGCGATTGAGACCTGTTGGTTGGCTCCAGGACTTCCCATACGGATCGATTCCGAGTAGGGTTCTAAGGATGGATGGCTGGGAAACCCGACTCTCATTCCTCTTGTGTCCTAGTGACAAGACAGGTTAGATCTGCTGGATCTGGGGGAGAAACTGAGAGGGTTGAGTTGAAATGGACTCTCTTGTGGATGGGTCCTAATGTGGGTTTGTGTCCATGGAGAACTTGGAATGAGGCAGTGGCACAGGGTCCCTGAAGGGTTCTCCTAACCAGAGGCTTTGACTCAGCTCCAACGTGCAAGATTCCCACGTGGAGACGAGATTTCTTCTGATGGGTGCCTCAAGAAACAGCCATATGCTGCTATTGGAATCCAGGCCTCTGAGGAGAGATGCCTGGACAACAAAGCAATGGATCCGATTAGGATCTAGGGGCCTGCTCACTGCAATTTACCTCTGGGGACATCTGTCCACGGGTCTAAGTGCAGGTAGATGCTCAGCTGATGTCAGACCGCCCTTGTTTTTCCTGGGCCGTCAACACTATTGGGATGGCCCCGGGCACTTTGGAGGTTTATCATCCTATTTCTAGGTTTGTGGCCAATGGAATGGGCAGAATTCCCAGGTACAGTCCTCAGGTTTGGCTCCAAGAACCTGTGCCTGTAGGTTTTGTGGGCCAGGGCTGTGGGGACAGTTGTCTGAAAACACAAACTCGGCTTAGGTTTCGGGTCGTAGGTATTGCAGGACTGATCTACAGACAGTGAGGAGAACTCTTCAGGATATGAACAAGGGGGCAAGTGTGAGACGCTTGCTCAAGATTTTGTCTCTGGATATTGTGTCACTGATGGCCGTGGAATGTCCGGGTGGCCTCATGGGCCATGGACGAGTCTTCCTCTCTGGGCATTTGGCCCGATCCGAAGAGTTTGGGGTTATTCTTTGAGATGGGAGGAGTTGGTTTTGTTTTGTTTTTACCTCAGGTGTCCCACCAAAACAGTTTCCAGAGCAGAGCCCTGGGGAGGGGCGAGGGGATAACCAGAAAGCTGGTTAAAACTTGGGGCCTAGGGGCATGGCAAGCCCATTATGACGTCTAATGGTCCAGCCACTGAGAGGACTTACTAGAGGACAGGACTCACGCTGAGGGTCACAATGCGTGTTTGTGCCCTCTTCGTACTTAAGCAATTGCGGGGCATAATGTGTCAGGGTCAGGGTCAGTGTCAGCGTTTGGGTTAGGGTTTGGGGCAGGCTCACAGTCAGTGTCAGGGTAAGGGTTAGTGGTTACTGTTAGGGTTAGCCCCGCTCCTGGGTCATGGACCCATCCGTTCAGGGTCTCAGGATAAACCCTGTGCAGAAGGGTGTAGACCCTCCACCCGATCCCACTTAACCAGCCTTAAACTGGTGTGTGAACATAACTTGCCCACAAGACATCTAAACCCTCATCAGCCTGATCCTGCTTGGGGCATCTCCTCCCACGATGGCATGGCAAGGTCCTCTTTACACACAGACACACAGACACCCAGAGGCACACACACACACACAGAAACGGGGAAGAGACCTAGGGCTACACCCGTGGATCAGAAGGTGTGGGACTCTCTGACTCTGAGCCCCCTGGTGTCACCTTTTGATTTTATTAGCCAAAGGGTCTGAGGCATTGGGGAAACATGATATGACCTGAAGGGAGGCGACGTGTCTGGCGGGCGAGCTCTCTTCTCCCTGCATCCTCTCGGCTTCAGTACAGCAGAAGAACATGTCGCTTCCTTTAGGATGTGCCTAGAAATGAGCTGGGCAGGGGGTTTTTCTCTGTAATGGGTTGCCTGGATACATGGGTTGCAATTCCGTTGGGCTCTGTCGTCAGGGAAGTGAGGTCACCACTGCCTGGGGGCTCCTTACCGAACTTCCTGCTGTACCAGAGCTCCCTGAGCCACCGGTGCGCAAGCTGCTCAGGCTCACACTCCACTCAATGCAGTGCCTATCCAGTGACCCCCATTCAGACTCCACCCAGCCCTTGGGAGGCCTGGGTGCAGCTGTTGTCCTCGCTGGAGGCAACAAAGCTGGGTTTAGACTAGGTTAGTGTTAGGGTTAGGGTTTAGAAAGACTTAGGGTCAGGGTTAGGTTTAGACGTCGTTGGGGTCAGGGTTAGCGTAAGGCTTAGGGTAGGGGTCAGGGTTAGGGTTAGGTTCATGGTTAGGTTTAGGGTCAGGCTCACAGTAGGGTCACGGTTAAGGTTATGGTCAGAGTCAGGGTCAGGGTCAGTGTTAGTGATGGTTAGGTTTAGGTTCAGGTTCAGGGTCATGGTCAGATTTAGGGTCAGGTTCAAGTTTAGGTTTGGGGGCAAGGTTCATGTCAGGGTCAGGGTTAGATTTGGGATAGGTTTAGTGTCAGGGTTAGGTTCAGGTTCAGGGTTAGGTTCATGGTTATGGTAAGGTCAGCTTTATGTTTAGGTTCTGTTTTATGTGTAGGTTCAGGATCAGGGTTAGCTTTAGTGTTATGATTCTGTCAGGATCATGGATTGGGTGAGAGTTAGGTTTACAGTCAGGGTTAGGGTTTAGTGTTAAGGTCAAAGCCAGGGTCAGGTTTAAGGTTAAGGGCTGACATAGGCAAAGTTCAGAGTTAGGGTTATGATCAGGTTCAGGGAGAGGGTCAGGATTATTGTTAAAGTGGGGTTAGGGTTAGGGTTAGAGGTAGGTTGAGGGTTAGGGTTAGACCGGGTTAGGGTCAGGGTCAGAGATAATGTTAGGGGTTAGTTTTAGGGTTAGGTTCAGCATTAGGTTTTGGGTTAGGGCACGTGTTAGTGTCAGGGTCAGGGTTACGTTTAGGGTTAGAGTTAGGGTCAGGCTCACAGTCAGGGTCAGGTTCAGTGTTCATGTCAGGGTCAGGTCACTGTTAGGGTCAGTGTAAGATTTATGGTCATGGTCTGGGTCAGGGTCAGGGTGAAGTCTTGGGCCAGTGTCAGGGTTACGGTCAGGATCTGGTATTTGTTTAAAGTCCACATTCGGGTCAGCGACAGGGTTATGTAGTGGTCAGTGTTAGGGTCATGGTTAGGTTTAGGCTCAGGGCCAGGGTCACGTATAGGGTCAGGGTCTGGTATAGGCAAAGTTCAGGGTTAGGGTTATGATCATAGTCAGGTATAGGGTCAGGGTTATTGTTAAAGTTAGGGTTAGTGTTAGGGTTAGTGTTTGGTTGACGTTTAGGGTTAGAGCTTGTTAGGATCAGGGTCCGTGGTAGGTTTAGTGGTTAGTGTTAGGGTTGGGTTCAGCGAAAGGATTCGGGGGAGGGCCCGTGTTAGTGTCAGGGTCAGGATTACATTTAGGGTTAGTGTTAGGGTCAGGCTCACAGTCAGGGTCAGTTTGTTGTTCAGGTCAGGGTCGGGGTCACTGTAAGGGTCAGGGTTAGGTTTATGGTCATGGTCTGGGTCAGGGTCAGGGTGAAGTTTAGCGCCAGTGTCAGGTTTAGGGTCAGGTATAAGTATTGGTTTAAAGTCCACATTCCGGTCAGGGACAGGATTATGTAGTGGTCAGTGTTAGTGTCATGGTTAGGATTAGGGTCAGGGTCTGGGTCAGGTGAAGGTCAGGGACAGGGTCAGGTTTAGCGTCAGGCTTTGGTTTAGGGTCAATGTTCGGTTCAGTGTCACAGTTAGGTTTTGGCGGTAGGGTTTGGGATTGGGATTAGGGTTAGAGTTAGAAGTAGGGTTATGGTTAGTGTTAGGGTTAGACAGCATAAGGTCAGGGTTAGTGTTTGGTTTAGGGTAGGGTTTAGTGTTCGGTTCAGGGTCACAATGAGGTGAAGGTTCAGGGTCCGTATTAGGGTCATGGTTAGAGTTACCACTAGGTTTAAGGTTACGGTGAGGCTCACAGTCACCGTCAGGGTGATGGTTAGGGTCAGGGTTCGGTCAGCGTCAGGGTTAGGATTAGGGTCAGGGTCAGGGTCATGGTTAGGTATGAGTCATGTTTACGGTAATGTCAGAGTTAGGTTTAGGTTCAGGGTCCACATCAGGGTCAGTGTCATGCTTAGGTTTAGGCTTAGGGTTCAGGTCAGGATCACGGTCAGTGTCAGGGTTAGGATCAGGCTCAGGGCTTGGTTTAGGGTTTGGTGCAGGATCACAGTCAGTGTCATGGTCAGGGTTAGTGGTTACTGTTCGGTATAGCCCCGCTCCACGGTCATGACCCATTCCTTCAAGGTCTCCGGATAAACCCTGGGCAGAAGGGTGTAGACCCTCCGCCCGATCCCACTTAACCAGCCTTAAACTGGGGTGTGAACATGACTTGCCCACCAGACATCTAACCCCTCATCAGCCTGATCCTGCTTGGGGCATCTCCACCCATGATGGCATGGCCAGGTCCTCTATACACACAAAGACACAGACACTCAGAGGCGTGCACACACACACACACACACACACACACACAAACACACACACACACACAGTGAGAGAGAGACTGCGAAGAGACCTAGGGCTACACCAGTGGATCAGAAGGTGTGGGACTCTCTGACTCTGAGCCCCCTGGTGTCACCTTTTGATATTATTAGCCAAAGGGCCTGAGGCGTTGGTGAAACCTGATATGACCTGCCAGGGAGGGGACGTGTCAAGCGGCGAGCTCTCTTCTTTCTGCATCCTCTCGGCTTCAGTACAGCAGAAGAACATGTCGCTTCCTTTAGGATGTGCCTAGAAATGAGCTGGGCAGGAGGGTTTTCTCTTTATGGGGTGCCTGGATACATGGGTTCCAATTCTGTTGGGCTCTGTCGTAAGGGAAGTGAGGTCACCACTGCCTGGGGGCTCCTTACCAAACTTTCTGCTCCACCAGAGCTCCCTGAGCCACTGGTCCCCAAGCTGCTCAAGGCTCACACTCCACTCAATGCAGTGCCCATCCAGTGACCTCCATACAGCCTTCCCCCAGCCCTTGGGAGGCCTGGGTGCAGCTGTTATCCCCACTGGAGGGAACAGAGCTGGGTTTAGACCAGGTTAGTGTTAGGGTTAGGGAGAAGAAAGACTTAGGGTCAGGTTTAGGTTTAGACCTCGTTGGAGTCAGGGTTAGCGAGGCTTAGGGTAGGGGTCAGGATTAGGGTTAGGTTCATGGTTAGGTTTAGGGTCATGCTCACAGTAGGGTCATGGTTAGGGTTATGGTCAGAGTCAGGGCAGGGTCAGTGTTAGGGTGACTGTTAGGTTTAGTGTCAGGTTCAGGATGATGGTCAGATTTAGGGTCAGGTTCAAGTGTTTGTTAGGGGGCAAGGTCATGTCAGTTCAGGGTTAGGTTTAGGACAGGTTTAGTGTCTCGGTAGGGTCAGGGTCAGGGTTAGGTTCATAGTTATGGTAAGGTCAGCTTTATGTTTAGGTCCTGTTTTATGAGTAGGTTCAGGATCAGGGTGAGCTTTAGGGTTACGATTCTGTTCAGGATAACGGTTTGCATCAGAGTTAGGTTTACAGTCTGGGTTAGGGTCAGTGTTAAGGTCAAGGCCAGGGTCAGGTTTAAGTTTAAGATCTGACAAAGGCAAATTTCAGAGTTAGGGTTATGATCATGGTCATGGAGAGGTTCTGGATTATTGTTAAAGTGTGGTTAGGGTTAGGGAAGAGGTAGGTTGAGGGTTAGGGTTAGACCGGGTTAGGGTCAGTGTCAGGGATAATGTTAGGGGATAGTTTTAGGGTTAAGTTCATCGTTAGGTTTCAGGTCAGGGCCCGTGTTAGTGTCAAGGAGGGTTAGGTTTAGGGTTAGAGTTAGGGTCAGGCTCACATCAGTTTCAGGGTTAGTGTTAGGGTCAGAGTCAGGGTCACTTTTAGGTTCAGGGTTAGGTTTCTGGTGTTGCCTGAGTCAGGGTCAGGTGAAGTCTAGAGCCAGTGTCAGGTTTACGGTCAGGATCAGGTATTGGATTAAAGTCCACATTAGTGTCAACAACAGGGTTATGTAGTAGTCAGTGTTAGAGTAAAGGATTGGATTAGGATCGTAACCATAATAGAGTATTTAATTGCATCCTAGCTTTCATCAAAGGTAAGATGCACTATAGTTTATGTTCAACTAAGAAAGAGAAATGCTGTCAGTTAAAGTAGGATATATCATCAAGTGCAAGGTGAGTGCCACCTTAAGAGATATTAAAATGGAGAAGGACAAATCTTAAAAAAAGTAAATTGTGGTAGTAGAATAAATAAGAAAGATCCAACACTTGGATCAACTAAAGAAGTGATTATTGCTTACCATGTGCCCCAAACTATATTAAGTCCTAGAACAAGAGACGTGCTCATCTTGATGCCCCGCAGCTGTTAGACCCAAGGTACAGAGGGCAGTAGCCAACGACCAGCAGGCCCCAAGTGCCATGTGCAGACTCTAAGAGCAACTGCCTTTGAGAGAGGAAACGGTTGAGAGTGGGCTTTGAGAGGTAGAGAATTACTAGGTGGGAAAGTAGGACAATTGACACAGAATCAGAATTGATGCCCCTACATGACAGAGTTGGTGAAACTTCCCTTCTCAGAGATCTTGAGGCTCCTCAGAAATAAATTTTTCATTTTGGACAGAACATTCAGGATAAATATGATCTGTTCGAGTTCCTGGTTCTCTCATCAGGACTGTTTCTTAAGCTACACTGGCACAAGAAAAGGGTTTTGATAGTCCAGGGTAAATCCTGACAAAGCAAAGCAAGGTATCTATGAAAACTAACCACTCAGAAGAGAACAACAGATAACAGGCCAGGCCGACCTGACCTGCAGGATAGGTAAAGCTGGTCTGGAAACAGGGGTAGAGGAGAAGTGCCCATCTCCTGCGAGAAGAGGTAGAGAAGACCCCTTACAGAGAGACCACCAGGAGAGGAGAGCAGTAGGTGCTGAAGATGAAGAATATTTTAATCAGCAGAGAAGGTCAAAATGACAAAGTTCCATGATCAGAGTAAACGTATAGGATTAAAAAATAAAAAATAAAAAAAAAGATTTTTTTGAAAGGACTTTTTTTTAAAGGAATTTAAACAAAAGTCCTTTTAAAGAGACAGTTGGCAGTTTAAACCAATAGTAAAATTCACTGAGAGAATCGCGGCATTATTTATTGGGGTAGAAAGGACCTGGAATGTAGAAAGACCTATTCTGCAGAGGAAAAAATAGAATCACTAACAGGCCTCATGCCTTGCACAGCCAGTGGCTAGAATCCCTGCCTCATGAGACCCTGTGCTAGAAGGCCGCTAGAACCATCGCAACTATGTTAGTCTTTCTTGGAAGCCAACAAGTGTTTGCCCAGTTAATTGCACGGTAAGAATCAGTCACGTTATGTTATAATGATTGTCGATATCATTAAGCGTTGTCAAGTTCCTTTCTGGGTAACCCTCACCCCACCCTTAGAGAAATTTATCTGTGGTTCACCTCTTTGAAATACCTCATGGTTGTTCCACATTTTCCGTAGCCAAAAAACAAAAAAACAAAAAAACAACAACAACCAAAAAAAGCTTTTTATTAACAAAGTGTTCAGAAGGAGTGCCATTGTAAACAATGAGAGTTTTCGCTGCCGGGACAATTTTGTTGCAGAAACAGCTGAAAGCAATCAGGTCAGACAGAGCCAAGGGCTGGAGGGATTTTTAAAATGGCAAAAACCGAACCAAATCTAACCAAAACAAAAATTAAAACCAATGGCCACGATTTCAAGATTGCTACTAAAGGTATGACATTCTCCTAAGACATGCGAGTGACTTGATCACTTTATTTATATATTTATATTTGAAGAAGAAGGAACTATTTGATGCAGCAAATCCACGTTGGTTAAAAATTACCAGATATGGGGGCTCCTGGGTGGCTCAGTGGTTTAGGCGTCTGCCTTCGGCTCAGGTCATTAATTCAGGGTCCTGGGATGGAGCCCCACATAGGGATCTCTGCTCAGCGGGGAGCCTGCTTCCCCCCTCTCTCTCTGCCTCCCTCTCTACCTACTTGTGATCTGTCTGTCAAATGGGTAAATAAGACCTTAAAAAAAGGAATTACTAGATGTGAAATACATCGAGGGTATGGGAAGGAAAATGATTTCACCTGATCTGACTAGGAAGTGGTTGAAGCCTGAATTAAAGTGCTACAAAAGAGTAAAGACCTGGGAAATATATGGGGTAAAAATCCCTAGAAAAACAGCAATAATAACTGGCTGCTCTTTATAGACCAGATGCTGCGATAGGCAAAGAAGAGCTGGTTTTAGGCAGAATATGATCTCCGTTTGTCTTCATGATCTGGCATTTCCTACAAGCCAGGCATGGGACTCTGCACTAGAGCTGCAAATGCTGGTTCCCTTATTGTCCCTTTTCTCTTCTCAGGGGGACAACGGGCATGTCCATGATGGAGTGTGACAGGCTTTACCACAGGGAGATAAAAGACTGCCAAGGGTAGGTGGGAGCTGGAAAAAGCCACTTAGGAACAGATTTTCAGGGGAGGTGATAGACAAGGGCAAAGCGAAGAATGAGGATGAGTGTGTCAATTTTCAAAGTGCCAGGAGACAGCACAGTGCATTCGGGAAACTACAGCAAGTTCATGACAACCGACAGCTGATCTGGCAGCATCAACTGGGGATGGAGGCTGAGCCCCGGGGTTAACACTGGGGGTGAGAAGGTTTGTATACTATGGCGAGGAGGTGAGGTACTACACTGTGGGGGCACAGGGAGCTACCGGAGGATTTCAAATATCAGAATCGTAACCGTAATAGAGTATTTAATTGCATCCTAGCTTTCATCAAGGGTAAGATGCACTATAGTTTATGTTCGACTAAGAAAGAGAAATGCTGTCAGTTAAAGTAGGATATGTCATCAAGAGCAAGGTGAGTGCCACCTTAAGAGATAAATAAATAATGTGGTAAATGTGGAACAACCATGAGGTATTTCAAAGAGGTGAACCACAGATAAATTTCTCTAAGGGTGGGGTGAGGGTTACTCAAAAAGTAACTTGACAAGGCTTTTAAAGATATCGACAATCATTATAACATAACGTGAATGATTGTTACCGTGCTCTTAACTGGGCAAACACTTGTTGGCTTCCAAGAAAGACTAACATAGTTGAGATGGTTCTAGCGGCCTTCTAGCACAGGGTCTCATGAGGCAGGGATTTTAGCCACTGGCTGTGCAAGGCATGAGGCCTGCTAGTGATTCTATTTTTTCCTCTGCAGAATAGGTCTTTCTACATTCCAGGTCCTTTCTACCCCAATAAATAATGTCGCGATTCTCTCAGTGAGTGGTACTATTGTTTTAAACAGCCAACTGTCTCTTTAAAAAAACTTTTGTTTAAATTCCTTTAAAAAAAAAGTCCTTTCAAAAAAATCATTTTTCTTTATTTTTTATTTTTTATCCCATATGTTTACTCTGATCGTGGAACTTTGTCATTTTGACCTTCTCTGCTGGTTAAAATATTCTTCATCATCAGCACCTACTGCTCTCCTCTCCTGGTGGTCTCTCCGGAAGGGGTCTTCTCTAGCTCTTCTAGCAGGTGATGGGCACTTCCCCTCTACCCCTGTTGCCAGACCAGCCTTACCTATCCTGCAGGGTCAGGTCGGCCTGGCCCTTTATCTGTTGTTCTCCTCTGAGTGGTTAGATTTTCATAGATCCCGTGCTTTGCTTTTGTCAGGATTTACCTGGATTATCAAAACCCATTTCTTGTGCCAGTGAATTCTAGGAAACAGTCCTAATGAGAGAACCAGGAACTCAAACAGATCATATTTATCCTGAATGTTCTGTCCAAAATGAAAAATTCATTTCAGAGGAGCCTCAAGATCTCTGAGAAGGGAAGTTTCACCAACTCTGTCATGTAGGGGCATCAATTCCGATTCTGTGTCAATTTTCCTACTTTCCCAGCTAGTAATCCTCTCCATCAGAAAGCCCACTCTCAACCGTTTCCTCTTTCAAAGGCAGTTGCTCCTAGAGTCTGCACATGGCACTTGGGGCCTGCTGGTCATTGGCTACTGCCCTCTGTACCTTGGGTCTAACAGCTGCGGGGCATCAAGATGAGCACGTCTCTTGTTCTAGGACTTAATATAGTTTGGGGCACATGGTAAGCAATAATCACTTCTTTTGTTGATCCAAGTGTTGGATATTTCTTAATTATTCTACTACCACAATTTACTTGTTCTAAGATTTGTCCCCTCACCCCATTTTAATATCTCTTAAGGTGGCACTCACCTTGCACTTGATGACATATCCTACTTTAACTGACAGCATTTCTCTTTCTTAGTCGAACATAAACTATAGTGCATCTTACCCTTGATGAAAGCTAGGATGCAATTAAATACTCTATTACGGTTACGATTCTGATATTTGAAATCCTCCGGTAGCTCCCTGTGCCCCCACAGTGTAGTACCTCACCTCCTCGCCATAGTATACAAACCTTCTCATCCCCAGTGTTAACCCCGGGGCTCAGCCTCCATCCCCAGTTGATGCTGCCAGATCAGCTGTCGGTTGTCATGAACTTGCTGTAGTTTCCCGAATGCACTGTGCTGTCTCCTGGCACTTTGAAAATTGACACACTCATCCTCATTCTTCGCTTTGCCCTTGTCTATCACCTCCCCTGAAAATCTGTTCCTAAGTGGCTTTTCCCAGCTCCCACCTACCCTTGGCAGTCTTTTATCTCCCTTTGGTAAAGCCTGTCACACTGCATCATGGACATTCCCGTTGTCCCCCTGAGAAGAGAAAAGGGACAATGAGGGACCCAGCATTTGCAGCTCTAGTGCAGAGCCCCATGCCTGGCTTGCAGGAAATGCCAGATCATGAAGACAAATGAGATCATCTTCTGGCTAAAACCAGCTCTTCTTTGCCTATCGCAGGATCTGGTCAATAAAGAGCAGCCAGTTATTATTGCTGTTTTTCTAGGGATTTTTACCCCATATATTTCCCAGGTCTTTACTCTTTTTGTAGCACTTTAATGCAGGCTTCAACCACTTCCTAGTCAGATCAGGTGAAATCATTTTCATTCCCATACCCTCGATGTGTTTCACATCTAGTAATTCATTTTTTTAAGATCTTGTTTACCCATTTCACAGACAGATCACAAGTATGTAGAGAGTGATGCAGAGAGAGAGGGGGCAAGCAGGCTCCCCTCTGAGCAGAGATCCCAATGTGGGGCTCCATCCCAGGACCCTGAAATCATGACCTGAGCCGAAGGCAGAGGCCTAAACCACTCTGCCACACAGGAGCCCCCATATCTGGTAATTTTTAACCAACGTGGATTTGCTGCATCAAATAGTTCCTTCTTCTTCAAATATAAATATATAAATAAAGTGATCAAGTCACTCCATGTCTTAGGAGAATGTCATACCTTTAGTAGCAATCTTGAAATCGTGGCCATTGGTTTTGATTTTTGTTTTGGTTAGATTTGGTTCGGTTTTTGTCATTTTAAAAATCCCTTCAGCCCTTGGCTCTGTCTGACCTGATTTCTTTCAGCTGTTTCTGCAACAAAATTGTCCCGGCAGCGAAAACTCTCATTGTTTACAGTGGCGCTCCCTTAGGAACACTTTGTTAATAAAAAGCTTTTTTTTTTTTTTTCGGGCTATGGTAAATGTGGAACAACCATGAGGTATTTCAAAGAGGCGAACCACAGATAAATTTCCCTAAGGGTGGGGTGAGGGTTACTCAAAAAGGAACTTGACAAGGCTTTTAAAGATATCGACAATCATTATAACATAACGTGACTGATTGTTTCCGTGCTCTTAACTGGGCAAACACTTGTTGGCTTCCAAGAAAGACTAACATAGTTGATATGGTTCTAGCAGCCTTCTAGCACAGGGTCTCATGAGGCAGGGATTCTAGCCACTGGCTGTGCAAGGCATGAGGCCTGTTAGTGATTCTATTTTTTCCTCTGCAGAAAAGGTCTTTCTACATTCCAAGTCCTTTCTACCCCAATAAATAATGTGGCGATTCTCTCAGTGAGTTGTACTATTGGTTTAAACAGCCAACTGTCTCTTTAAAAGGACTTTTGTTTAAATTCCTTTAAAAAAAAGTCCTTTCAAAAAAATCTTTTTTCTTTATTTTTTATTTTTTATCCCATATGTTTACTCTGATCGTGGAACTTTGCCATTTTGACCTTCTCTGCTGGTTAAAATATTCTTCATCATCAGCACCTACTGCTCTCCTCTCCTGGTGGTCTCTCCGGAAGGGGTCTTCTCTAGCTCTTCTAGCAGGTGATGGGCACTTCCCCTCTACCCCTGTTGCCAGACCAGCCTTACCTATCCTGCAGGGTCAGGGCAGCCTGGCCCTTTATCTGTTGTTCTCCTCTGAGTGGTTAGATTTTCATAGATCCCGTGCTTTGTTTTTGTCGGGATATACCTGGATTATCAAAACCCTTTTCTTGTGCCAGTGAAGCCTAAGAAACAGTCCTAATGAGAGAACCAGGAACTCAAACAGATCATATTTATCCTGAATGTTCTGTCCAAAATGAAAATTCATTTCAGAGGAGCCTCAAGATCTCTGAGAAGGGAAGTTTCACCAACTCTGTCATGTAGGGGCATCAATTCCGATTCTGTGTCAATTTTCCTACTTTCCCAGCTAGTAATCCTCTCCATCAGAAAGCCCACTCTCAACCGTTTCCTCTTTCAAAGGCAGTTGCTCCTAGAGTCTGCACATGGCACTTGGGGCCTGCTGGTCGTTGGCTACTGCCCTCTGTACCTTGGTTCTAACAGCTGCGGGGCATCAAGATGAGCACGTCTCTTGTTCTAGGACTTAATATAGTTTGGGGCACATGGTAAGCAATAATCACTTCTTTAGTTGATCCAAGTGTTGGATCTTTCTTAATTATTCTACTACCACAATTTACTTGTTCTATGATTTGTCCCCTCCCCCCATTTTAATATCTCTTAAGGTGGCACTCACCTTGCACTTGATAACATATCCTACTTTAACTGACAGCATTTCTCTTTCTTAGTCGATCATAAACTATAGTGCATCTTACCCTTGATGAAAGCTAGGATGCAATTAAATACTCTATTACGGTTACGATTCTGATATTTGAAATCCTCCGGTAGCTCCCTGTGCCCACACAGTGTAGTACCTCACCTCCTCGCCATAGTATACAAACCTTCTCACCCCCAGTGTTAAACCCGGGGCTCAGCCTCCATCCCCAGGTGATGCTGCCAGATCAGCTGTCGGTTGTCATGAACTTGCTGTAGTTTCCCGAATGCACTGTGCTGTCTCCTGGCACTTTGAAAATTGACACACTCATCCTCATTCTTCGCTTTGCCCTTGTCTATCACCTCCCCTGAAAATGTGTTCCTAAATGGCTTTTCCCAGCTCCCACCTACCCTAGGCAGTCTTTTATCTCCCTGTGGTAAAGCCTGTCACACTGCATCATGGACATGCCCGTTGTCCCCCTGAGAAGAGAAAAGGGACTATGAGGGACCCAGCATTTGCAGCTCTAGTGCAGAGCCCCATGCCTGGCTTGCAGGAAATGCCAGATCATGAAGACAAACGGAGATCATCTTCTGCCTAAAACCAGCTCTCCTTTGCCTATCGCAGGATCTGGTCAATAAAGAGCAGCCAGTTATTATTGCTGTTTTTCTAGGGAATTTTACCCATATATTTCCCAGATCTTTACTCTTTTTGTAGCACTTTAATGCAGGCTTCAACCACTTCCTAGTCAGATCAGGTGAAATCATTTTCATTCCCATACCCTCGATGTGTTTCACATCTAGTAATTCATTTTTTTAAGATCTTATTTACCCATTTCACAGACAGATCACAAGTATGTAGAGAGGGAAGCAGAGAGAGAGGGGGCAAGCAGGCTCCCCGCTGAGCAGAGATCCCAATGTGGGGCTCCATCCCAGGACCCTGAAATCTTGACCTGAGCCGAAGGCAGAGGCCTAAACCACTGAGCCACCCAGGAGCCCCCATATCTGGTAATTTTTAACCAACGTGGATTTGCTGCATCCAATAGTTCCTTCTTCTTCAAATATAAATATATAAATAAAGTGATCAAGTCACTCGCATGTCTTAGGAGAATGTCATACCTTTAGTAGCAATCTTGAAATCGTGGCCATTGGTTTTGATTTTTGTTTTGGTTAGATTTGGTTCGGTTTTTGTCATTTTAAAAATCCCTTCAGCCCTTGGCTCTGTCTGACCTGATTGCTTTCAGCTGTTTCTGCAACAAAATTGTCCCGGCAGCGAAAACTCTCATTGTTTACAGTGGCGCTCCCTTAGGAACACTTTGTTAATAAAAAGCTTTTTTTTTTTTTTTTCGGGCTATGGTAAATGTGGAACAACCATGAGGTATTTCAAAGAGGCGAACCACAGATAAATTTCTCTAAGGGTGGGGTGAGGGTTACTCAAAAAGGAACTTGACAAGGCTTTTAAAGATATCGACAATCATTATAACATAACGTGACTGATTGTTTCCGTGCTCTTAACTGGGCAAACACTTGTTGGCTTCCAAGAAAGACTAACATAGTTGATATGGTTCTAGCAGCCTTCTAGCACAGGGTCTCATGAGGCAGGGATTCTAGCCACTGGCTGTGCAAGGCATGAGGCCTGTTAGTGATTCTATTTTTTCCTCTGCAGAAAAGGTCTTTCTACATTCCAAGTCCTTTCTACCCCAATAAATAATGTGGCGATTCTCTCAGTGAGTTGTACTATTGGTTTAAACAGCCAACTGTCTCTTTAAAAGGAATTTTGTTTAAATTCCTTTAAAAAAAAGTCCTTTCAAAAAAATCATTTTTCTTTATTTTTTATTTTTTATCCCATATGTTTACTCTGATCGTGGAACTTTGTCATTTTGACCTTCTCTGCTGGTTAAAATATTCTTCATCATCAGCACCTACTGCTCTCCTCTCCTGGTGGTCTCTCCGGAAGGGGTCTTCTCTAGCTCTTCTAGCAGGTGATGGGCACTTCCCCTCTACCCCTGTTGCCAGACCAGCCTTACCTATCCTGCAGGGTCAGGTCGGCCTGGCCCTTTATCTGTTGTTCTCCTCTGAGTGGTTAGATTTTCATAGATCCCGTGCTTTGCTTTTGTCAGGATTTACCTGGATTATCAAAACCCTTTTCTTGTGCCAGTGAAGCCTAAGAAACAGTCCTAATGAGAGAACCAGGAACTCAAACAGATCATATTTATCCTGAATGTTCTGTCCAAAATGAAAAATTCATTTCAGAGGAGCCTCAAGATCTCTGAGAAGGGAAGTTTCACCAACTCTGTCATGTAGGGGCATCAATTCCGATTCTGTGTCAATTTTCCTACTTTCCCAGCTAGTAATCCTCTCCATCAGAAAGCCCACTCTCAACCGTTTCCTCTTTCAAAGGCAGTTGCTCCTAGAGTCTGCACATGGCACTTGGGGCCTGCTGGTCGTTGGATACTGCCCTCTGTACCTTGGGTCTAACAGCTGCGGGGCATCAAGATGAACACGTCTCTTGTTCTAGGACTTAATATAGTTTGGGGCACATGGTAAGCAATAATCACTACTTTAGTTGATCCAAGTGTTGGATCTTTCTTAATTATTCTACTACCACAATTTACTTGTTCTAAGATTTGTCCCCTCACCCCATTTTAATATCTCTTAAGGTGGCACTCACCTTGCACTTGATGACATATCCTACTTTAACTGACAGCATTTCTCTTTCTTAGTCGAACATAAACTATAGTGCATCTTACCCTTGATGGAAGCTAGGATGCAATTAAATACTCTATTACGGTTACAATTCTGATATTTGAAATCCTCTGGTAGCTCCCTGTGCCCCCACAGTGTAGTACCTCACCTCCTCGCCATAGTATACAAACCTTCTCACCCCCAGTGTTAACCCTGGGGCTCAGCCTCCATCCCCAGGTGATGCTGCCAGATCAGCTGTCGGTTGTCATGAACTTGCTGTAGTTTCCCGAATGCACTGTGCTGTCTCCTGGCACTTTGAAACTTGACACACTCATCCTCATTCTTCGCTTTGCCCTTGTCTATCACCTCCCCTGAAAATGTGTTCCTAAATGGCTTTTCCCAGCTCCCACCTACCCTTGGCATTCTTTTATCTCCCTGTGGTAAAGCCTGTCACACTGCATCATGGACATGCCCGTTGTCCCCCTGAGATGAGAAAAGGGACAATGAGGGACGAAGCATTTGCAGCTCTAGTGCAGAGCCCCATGCCTGGCTTGCAGGAAATGCCAGATCATGAAGACAAACGGAGATCATCTTCTGCCTAAAACCAGCTCTCCTTTGCCTATCGCAGGATCTGGTCAATAAAGAGCAGCCAGTTATTATTGCTGTTTTTCTAGGGAATTTTACCCATATATTTCCCAGATCTTTACTCTTTTTGTAGCACTTTAATGCAGGCTTCAACCACTTCCTAGTCAGATCAGGTGAAATCATTTTTTTTCCCATACCCTCGATGTATTTCACATCTAGTAATTCATTTTTTTAAGATCTTATTTGCCCATTTCACAGACAGATCACTAGTATGTAGAGAGGGAGGCAGAGAGAGAGGGGGCAAGCAGGCTCCACGCTGAGCAGAGATCCCAATGTGGGGCTCCATCCCAGTACCCTGAATTCATGACCTGAGCCGAAGGCAGAGGCCTAAACCACTGAGCCACCCAGGAGCCCCCATATCTGGTAATTTTTAACCAACGTGGATTTGCTGCATCAAATAGTTCCTTCTTCTTCAAATATAAATATATAAATAAAGTGATCAAGTCACTCGCATGTCTTAGGAGAATGTCATACCTTTAGTAGCAATCTTGAAATCGTGGCCATTGGTTTTGATTTTTGTTTTGGTTAGATTTGGTTCGGTTTTTGTCATTTTAAAAATCCCTCTAGCCCTTGGCTCTGTCTGACCTGATTGCTTTCAGCTGTTTCTGCAACAAAATTGTCCCTGCAGCGAAAACTCTCATTGTTTACAGTGGCGTCCCCTTCTGAACACTTTGTTAATAAAAAGCTTTTTTTTGTTTTTTTCGGGCTATGGTAAATGTGGAACAACCATGAGGTATTTCAAAGAGGCGAACCACAGATAAATTTCCCTAAGGGTGGGGTGAGGGTTACTCAAAAAGGAACTTGACAAGGCTTTTAAAGATATCGACAATCATTATAACATAACGTGACTGATTGTTTCCGTGCTCTTAACTGGGCAAACACTTGTTGGCTTCCAAGAAAGACTAACATAGTTGATATGGTTCTAGCAGCCTTCTAGCACAGGGTCTCATGAGGCAGGGATTCTAGCCACTGGCTGTGCAAGGCATGAGGCCTGTTAGTGATTCTATTTTTTCCTCTGCAGAAAAGGTCTTTCTACATTCCAAGTCCTTTCTACCCCAATAAATAATGTGGCGATTCTCTCAGTGAGTTGTACTATTGGTTTAAACAGCCAACTGTCTCTTTAAAAGGACTTTTGTTTAAATTCCTTTAAAAAAAAGTCCTTTCAAAAAAATCATTTTTCTTTATTTTTTATTTTTTATCCCATATGTTTACTCTGATCGTGGAACTTTGTCATTTTGACCTTCTCTGCTGGTTAAAATATTCTTCATCATCAGCACCTACTGCTCTCCTCTCCTGGTGGTCTCTCCGGAAGGGGTCTTCTCTAGCTCTTCTAGCAGGTGATGGGCACTTCCCCTCTACCCCTGTTGCCAGACCAGCCTTACCTATCCTGCAGGGTCAGGTCGGCCTGGCCCTTTATCTGTTGTTCTCCTCTGAGTGGTTAGATTTTCATAGATCCCGTGCTTTGCTTTTGTCAGGATTTACCTGGATTATCAAAACCCTTTTCTTGTGCCAGTGAAGCCTAAGAAACAGTCCTAATGAGAGAACCAGGAACTCAAACAGATCATATTTATCCTGAATGTTCTGTCCAAAATGAAAAATTCATTTCAGAGGAGCCTCAAGATCTCTGAGATGGGAAGTTTCACCAACTCTGTCATGTAGGGGCATCAATTCCGATTCTGTGTCAATTTTCCTACTTTCCCAGCTAGTAATCCTCTCCATCAGAAAGCCCACTCTCAACCGTTTCCTCTTTCAAAGGCAGTTGCTCCTAGAGTCTGCACATGGCACTTGGGGCCTGCTGGTCATTGGCTACTGCCCGCTGTACCTTGGGTCTAACAGCTGCAGGGCATCAAGATGAGCACGTCTCTTGTTCTAGGACTTAATATAGTTTGGGGCACATGGTAAGCAATAATCACTACTTTAGTTGATCCAAGTGTTGGATCTTTCTTAATTATTCTACTACCACAATTTACTTGTTCTAAGATTTGTCCCCTCCCCCCATTTTAATATCTCTTAAGGTGGCACTCACCTTGCACTTGATGACATATCCTACTTTAACTGACAGCATTTCTCTTTCTTAGTCGAACATAAACTATAGTGCATCTTACCCTTGATGAAAGCTAGGATGCAATTAAATACTCTATTACGGTTACAATTCTGATATTTGAAATCCTCTGGTAGCTCCCTGTGCCCCCACAGTGTAGTACCTCACCTCCTCGCCATAGTATACAAACCTTCTCACCCCCAGTGTTAACCCTGGGGCTCAGCCTCCATCCCCAGGTGATGCTGCCAGATCAGCTGTCGGTTGTCATGAACTTGCTGTAGTTTCCCGAATGCACTGTGCTGTCTCCTGGCACTTTGAAACTTGACACACTCATCCTCATTCTTCGCTTTGCCCTTGTCTATCACCTCCCCTGAAAATGTGTTCCTAAATGGCTTTTCCCAGCTCCCACCTACCCTTGGCATTCTTTTATCTCCCTGTGGTAAAGCCTGTCACACTGCATCATGGACATGCCCGTTGTCCCCCTGAGATGAGAAAAGGGACAATGAGGGACGAAGCATTTGCAGCTCTAGTGCAGAGCCCCATGCCTGGCTTGCAGGAAATGCCAGATCATGAAGACAAACGGAGATCATCTTCTGCCTAAAACCAGCTCTCCTTTGCCTATCGCAGGATCTGGTCAATAAAGAGCAGCCAGTTATTATTGCTGTTTTTCTAGGGAATTTTACCCATATATTTCCCAGATCTTTACTCTTTTTGTAGCACTTTAATGCAGGCTTCAACCACTTCCTAGTCAGATCAGGTGAAATCATTTTTTTTCCCATACCCTCGATGTATTTCACATCTAGTAATTCATTTTTTTAAGATCTTATTTACCCATTTCACAGACAGATCACTAGTATGTAGAGAGGGAGGCAGAGAGAGAGGGGGCAAGCAGGCTCCCCGCTGAGCAGAGATCCCAATGTGGGGCTCCATCCCAGTACCCTGAATTCATGACCTGAGCCGAAGGCAGAGGCCTAAACCACTGAGCCACCCAGGAGCCCCCATATCTGGTAATTTTTAACCAACGTGGATTTGCTGCATCAAATAGTTCCTTCTTCTTCAAATATAAATATATAAATAAAGTGATCAAGTCACTCGCATGTCTTAGGAGAATGTCATACCTTTAGTAGCAATCTTGAAATCGTGGCCATTGGTTTTGATTTTTGTTTTGGTTAGATTTGGTTCGGTTTTTGTCATTTTAAAAATCCCTCTAGCCCTTGGCTCTGTCTGACCTGATTGCTTTCAGCTGTTTCTGCAACAAAATTGTCCCTGCAGCGAAAACTCTCATTGTTTACAGTGGCGTCCCCTTCTGAACACTTTGTTAATAAAAAGCTTTTTTTTGTTTTTTTCGGGCTATGGTAAATGTGGAACAACCATGAGGTATTTCAAAGAGGCGAACCACAGATAAATTTCCCTAAGGGTGGGGTGAGGGTTACTCAAAAAGGAACTTGACAAGGCTTTTAAAGATATCGACAATCATTATAACATAACGTGACTGATTGTTTCCGTGCTCTTAACTGGGCAAACACTTGTTGGCTTCCAAGAAAGACTAACATAGTTGATATGGTTCTAGCAGCCTTCTAGCACAGGGTCTCATGAGGCAGGGATTCTAGCCACTGGCTGTGCAAGGCATGAGGCCTGTTAGTGATTCTATTTTTTCCTCTGCAGAAAAGGTCTTTCTACATTCCAAGTCCTTTCTACCCCAATAAATAATGTGGCGATTCTCTCAGTGAGTTGTACTATTGGTTTAAACAGCCAACTGTCTCTTTAAAAGGAATTTTGTTTAAATTCCTTTAAAAAAAAGTCCTTTCAAAAAAATCATTTTTCTTTATTTTTTATTTTTTATCCCATATGTTTACTCTGATCGTGGAACTTTGTCATTTTGACCTTCTCTGCTGGTTAAAATATTCTTCATCATCAGCACCTACTGCTCTCCTCTCCTGGTGGTCTCTCCGGAAGGGGTCTTCTCTAGCTCTTCTAGCAGGTGATGGGCACTTCCCCTCTACCCCTGTTGCCAGACCAGCCTTACCTATCCTGCAGGGTCAGGTCGGCCTGGCCCTTTATCTGTTGTTCTCCTCTGAGTGGTTAGATTTTCATAGATCCCGTGCTTTGCTTTTGTCAGGATTTACCTGGATTATCAAAACCCTTTTCTTGTGCCAGTGAAGCCTAAGAAACAGTCCTAATGAGAGAACCAGGAACTCAAACAGATCATATTTATCCTGAATGTTCTGTCCAAAATGAAAAATTCATTTCAGAGGAGCCTCAAGATCTCTGAGAAGGGAAGTTTCACCAACTCTGTCATGTAGGGGCATCAATTCCGATTCTGTGTCAATTTTCCTACTTTCCCAGCTAGTAATCCTCTCCATCAGAAAGCCCACTCTCAACCGTTTCCTCTTTCAAAGGCAGTTGCTCCTAGAGTCTGCACATGGCACTTGGGGCCTGCTGGTCATTGGCTACTGCCCGCTGTACCTTGGGTCTAACAGCTGCGGGGCATCAAGATGAGCACGTCTCTTGTTCTAGGACTTAATATAGTTTGGGGCACATGGTAAGCAATAATCACTACTTTAGTTGATCCAAGTGTTGGATCTTTCTTAATTATTCTACTACCACAATTTATTTGTTCTAAGATTTGTCCCCTCCCCCCATTTTAATATCTCTTAAGGTGGCACTCACCTTGCACTTGATGACATATCCTACTTTAACTGACAGCATTTCTCTTTCTTAGTCGAACATAAACTATAGTGCATCTTACCCTTGATGAAAGCTAGGATGCAATTAAATACTCTATTACGGTTACAATTCTGATATTTGAAATCCTCTGGTAGCTCCCTGTGCCCCCACAGTGTAGTACCTCACCTCCTCGCCATAGTATACAAACCTTCTCACCCCCAGTGTTAACCCTGGGGCTCAGCCTCCATCCCCAGGTGATGCTGCCAGATCAGCTGTCGGTTGTCATGAACTTGCTGTAGTTTCCCGAATGCACTGTGCTGTCTCCTGGCACTTTGAAACTTGACACACTCATCCTCATTCTTCGCTTTGCCCTTGTCTATCACCTCCCCTGAAAATGTGTTCCTAAATGGCTTTTCCCAGCTCCCACCTACCCTTGGCATTCTTTTATCTCCCTGTGGTAAAGCCTGTCACACTGCATCATGGACATGCCCGTTGTCCCCCTGAGATGAGAAAAGGGACAATGAGGGACGAAGCATTTGCAGCTCTAGTGCAGAGCCCCATGCCTGGCTTGCAGGAAATGCCAGATCATGAAGACAAACGGAGATCATCTTCTGCCTAAAACCAGCTCTCCTTTGCCTATCGCAGGATCTGGTCAATAAAGAGCAGCCAGTTATTATTGCTGTTTTTCTAGGGAATTTTACCCATATATTTCCCAGATCTTTACTCTTTTTGTAGCACTTTAATGCAGGCTTCAACCACTTCCTAGTCAGATCAGGTGAAATCATTTTTTTTCCCATACCCTCGATGTATTTCACATCTAGTAATTCATTTTTTTAAGATCTTATTTACCCATTTCACAGACAGATCACTAGTATGTAGAGAGGGAGGCAGAGAGAGAGGGGGCAAGCAGGCTCCCCGCTGAGCAGAGATCCCAATGTGGGGCTCCATCCCATTACCCTGAATTCATGACCTGAGCCGAAGGCAGAGGCCTAAACCACTGAGCCACCCAGGAGCCCCCATATCTGGTAATTTTTAACCAACGTGGATTTGCTGCATCAAATAGTTCCTTCTTCTTCAAATATAAATATATAAATAAAGTGATCAAGTCACTCACATGTCTTAGGAGAATGTCATACCTTTAGTAGCAATCTTGAAATCGTGGCCATTGGTTTTGATTTTTGTTTTGGTTAGATTTGGTTCGGTTTTTGTCATTTTAAAAATCCCTCCAGCCCCTGGCTCTGTCTGACCTGATTGCTTTCAGCTGTTTCTGCAACAAAATTGTCCCTGCAGCGAAAACTCTCATTGTTTACAGTGGCGTCCCCTTCTGAACACTTTGTTAATAAAAAGCTTTTTTTTGTTTTTTTCGGGCTATGGTAAATGTGGAACAACCATGAGGTATTTCAAAGAGGCGAACCACAGATAAATTTCTCTAAGGGTGGGGTGAGGGTTACTCAAAAAGGAACTTGACAAGGCTTTTAAAGATATCGACAATCATTATAACATAACGTGACTGATTGTTTCCGTGCTCTTAACTGGGCAAACACTTGTTGGCTTCCAAGAAAGACTAATATAGTTGATATGGTTCTAGCAGCCTTCTAGCACAGGGTCTCATGAGGCAGGGATTCTAGCCACTGGCTGTGCAAGGCATGAGGCCTGTTAGTGATTCTATTTTTTCCTCTGCAGAATAGGTCTTTCTACATTCCAAGTCCTTTCTACCCCAATAAATAATGTGGCGATTCACTCAGTGAGTTGGACTATTGGTTTAAACAGCCAAATGTCTCTTTAAAAGGACTTTTGTTTAAATTCCTTTAAAAAAAAGTCCTTTCAAAAAAATCATTTTTCTTTATTTTTTATTTTTTATCCCATATGTTTACTCTGATCGTGGAACTTTGTCATTTTGACCTTCTCTGCTGGTTAAAATATTCTTCATCATCAGCACCTACTGCTCTCCTCTCCTGGTGGTCTCTCCGGAAGGGGTCTTCTCTAGCTCTTCTAGCAGGTGATGGGCACTTCCCCTCTACCCCTGTTGCCAGACCAGCCTTACCTATCCTGCAGGGTCAGGTCGGCCTGGCCCTTTATCTGTTGTTCTCCTCTGAGTGGTTAGATTTTCATAGATCCCGTGCTTTGCTTTTGTCAGGATTTACCTGGATTATCAAAACCCTTTTCTTGTGCCAGTGAAGCCAAGAAACAGTCCTAATGAGAGAACCAGGAACTCAAACAGATCATATTTATCCTGAATGTTCTGTCCAAAATGAAAAATTCATTTCAGAGGAGCCTCAAGATCTCTGAGAAGGGAAGTTTCACCAACTCTGTCATGTAGGGGCATCAATTCCGATTCTGTGTCAATTTTCCTACTTTCCCAGCTAGTAATCCTCTCCATCAGAAAGCCCACTCTCAACCGTTTCCTCTTTCAAAGGCAGTTGCTCCTAGAGTCTGCACATGGCACTTGGGGCCTGCTGGTCATTGGCTACTGCCCGCTGTACCTTGGGTCTAACAGCTGCGGGGCATCAAGATGAGCACGTCTCTTGTTCTAGGACTTAATATAGTTTGGGGCACATGGTAAGCAATAATCACTACTTTAGTTGATCCAAGTGTTGGATCTTTCTTAATTATTCTACTACCACAATTTACTTGTTCTAAGATTTGTCCCCTCCCCCCATTTTAATATCTCTTAAGGTGGCACTCACCTTGCACTTGATGACATATCCTACTTTAACTGACAGCATTTCTCTTTCTTAGTCGAACATAAACTATAGTGCATCTTACCCTTGATGAAAGCTAGGATGCAATTAAATACTCTATTACGGTTACAATTCTGATATTTGAAATCCTCTGGTAGCTCCCTGTGCCCCCACAGTGTAGTACCTCACCTCCTCGCCATAGTATACAAACCTTCTCACCCCCAGTGTTAACCCTGTGGCTCAGCCTCCATCCCCAGGTGATGCTGCCAGATCAGCTGTCGGTTGTCATGAACTTGCTGTAGTTTCCCGAATGCACTGTGCTGTCTCCTGGCACTTTGAAACTTGACACACTCATCCTCATTCTTCGCTTTGCCCTTGTCTATCACCTCCCCTGAAAATGTGTTCCTAAATGGCTTTTCCCAGCTCCCACCTACCCTTGGCATTCTTTTATCTCCCTGTGGTAAAGCCTGTCACACTGCATCATGGACATGCCCGTTGTCCCCCTGAGATGAGAAAAGGGACAATGAGGGACGAAGCATTTGCAGCTCTAGTGCAGAGCCCCATGCCTGGCTTGCAGGAAATGCCAGATCATGAAGACAAACGGAGATCATCTTCTGCCTAAAACCAGCTCTCCTTTGCCTATCGCAGGATCTGGTCAATAAAGAGCAGCCAGTTATTATTGCTGTTTTTCTAGGGAATTTTACCCATATATTTCCCAGATCTTTACTCTTTTTGTAGCACTTTAATGCAGGCTTCAACCACTTCCTAGTCAGATCAGGTGAAATCATTTTTTTTCCCATACCCTCGATGTATTTCACATCTAGTAATTCATTTTTTTAAGATCTTATTTACCCATTTCACAGACAGATCACTAGTATGTAGAGAGGGAGGCAGAGAGAGAGGGGGCAAGCAGGCTCCCCGCTGAGCAGAGATCCCAATGTGGGGCTCCATCCCATTACCCTGAATTCATGACCTGAGCCGAAGGCAGAGGCCTAAACCACTGAGCCACCCAGGAGCCCCCATATCTGGTAATTTTTAACCAACGTGGATTTGCTGCATCAAATAGTTCCTTCTTCTTCAAATATAAATATATAAATAAAGTGATCAAGTCACTCGCATGTCTTAGGAGAATGTCATACCTTTAGTAGCAATCTTGAAATCGTGGCCATTGGTTTTGATTTTTGTTTTGGTTAGATTTGGTTCGGTTTTTGTCATTTTAAAAATCCCTCCAGCCCCTGGCTCTGTCTGACCTGATTGCTTTCAGCTGTTTCTGCAACAAAATTGTCCCTGCAGCGAAAACTCTCATTGTTTACAGTGGCGTCCCCTTCTGAACACTTTGTTAATAAAAAGCTTTTTTTTGTTTTTTTCGGGCTATGGTAAATGTGGAACAACCATGAGGTATTTCAAAGAGGCGAACCACAGATAAATTTCTCTAAGGGTGGGGTGAGGGTTACTCAAAAAGGAACTTGACAAGGCTTTTAAAGATATCGACAATCATTATAACATAACGTGACTGATTGTTTCCGTGCTCTTAACTGGGCAAACACTTGTTGGCTTCCAAGAAAGACTAATATAGTTGATATGGTTCTAGCAGCCTTCTAGCACAGGGTCTCATGAGGCAGGGATTCTAGCCACTGGCTGTGCAAGGCATGAGGCCTGTTAGTGATTCTATTTTTTCCTCTGCAGAATAGGTCTTTCTACATTCCAAGTCCTTTCTACCCCAATAAATAATGTGGCGATTCACTCAGTGAGTTGGACTATTGGTTTAAACAGCCAAATGTCTCTTTAAAAGGACTTTTGTTTAAATTCCTTTAAAAAAAAGTCCTTTCAAAAAAATCATTTTTCTTTTTTTTTTATTTTTTATCCCATATGTTTACTCTGATCATGGAACTTTGTCATTTTGACCTTCTCTGCTGGTTAAAATATTCTTCATCATCAGCACCTACTGCTCTCCTCTCCTGGTGGTCTCTCCGGAAGGGGTCTTCTCTAGCTCTTCTAGCAGGTGATGGGCACTTCCCCTCTACCCCTGTTGCCAGACCAGCCTTACCTATCCTGCAGGGTCAGGTCGGCCTGGCCCTTTATCTGTTGTTCTCCTCTGAGTGGTTAGATTTTCATAGATCCCGTGCTTTGCTTTTGTCAGGATTTACCTGGATTATCAAAACCCTTTTCTTGTGCCAGTGAAGCCTAAGAAACAGTCCTAATGAGAGAACCAGGAACTCAAACAGATCATATTTATCCTGAATGTTCTGTCCAAAATGAAAAATTCATTTCAGAGGAGCCTCAAGATCTCTGAGAAGGGAAGTTTCACCAACTCTGTCATGTAGGGGCATCAATTCCGATTCTGTGTCAATTTTCCTACTTTCCCAGCTAGTAATCCTCTCCATCAGAAAGCCCACTCTCAACCGTTTCCTCTTTCAAAGGCAGTTGCTCCTAGAGTCTGCACATGGCACTTGGGGCCTGCTGGTCGTTGGCTACTGCCCTCTGTACCTTGGGTCTAACAGCTGCGGGGCATCAAGATGAGCACGTCTCTTGTTCTAGGACTTAATATAGTTTGGGGCACATGGTAAGCAATAATCACTACTTTAGTTGATCCAAGTGTTGGATCTTTCTTAATTATTCTACTACCACAATTTACTTGTTCTAAGATTTGTCCCCTCCCCCCATTTAAATATCTCTTAAGTTGCACTCACCTTGCAATTGATGACATATCCTACTTTAACTGACAGCATTTCTCTTTCTTAGTCGAACATAAACTATAGTGCATCTTACCCTTGATGAAAGCTAGGATGCAATTAAATACTCTATTACGGTTACAATTCTGATATTTGAAATCCTCCGGTAGCTCCCTGTGCCCCCACAGTGTAGTACCTCACCTCCTCGCCATAGTATACAAACCTTCTCACCCCCAGTGTTAACCCCGGGGCTCAGCCTCCATCCCCAGGTGATGCTGCCAGATCAGCTCTCGGTTGTCATGAACTTGCTGTAGTTTCCCGAATGCACTGTGCTGCCTCCTGGCACTTTGAATCTTGACACACTCATCCTCATTCTTCGCTTTGCCCTTGTCTATCACCTCCCCTGAAAATCTGTTCCTAAGTGGCTTTTCCCAGCTCCCACCTACCCTTGGCAGTCTTTTATCTCCCTGTGGTAAAGCCTGTCACACTGCATCATGGACATGCCCGTTGTCCCCCTGAGATGAGAAAAGGGACAATGAGGGACCCAGCATTTGCAGCTCTAGTGCAGAGCCCCATGCCTGGCTTGCAGGAAATGCCAGATCATGAAGACAAACGGAGATCATCTTCTGGCTCAAACCAGCTATTCTTTGCCTATCGCAGGATCTGGTCAATAAAGAGCAGCCAGTTATTATTGCTGTTTTTCTAGGCATTTTTACCCCATATATTTCCCAGGTCTTTACTCTTTTTGTAGCACTTTAATTCAGGCTTCAAGCACCACCTAGTCAGATCAGGTGAAATCATTTTCCTTCCCATACCCTCGATGTATTTCACATCGGGTAATTCTGTTTTTTAAGATCTTATTTACCCATTTGACAGACAGATCACAAGTAGGTAGAGAGGGAGGTAGAGAGAGAGGGGGGAAGCAGGCTCCCCGCTGAGCAGTGATCCCAAAGTGGGGCTCCATCCCAGGACCCTGAAATCATGACCTGAGCCGAAGGCAGAGGCCTAAACCACTGAGCCACCCAGGAGCCCCCATACCTGGTAATTTTTAACCAACGTGGATATGCTGCATCAAATAGTTCCTTCTTCTTCAAATATAAATATATAAAAAGTGATCAAGTCACTCGCATGTCTTAGGAGAATGTCATACCTTTAGTAGCAATCTTGAAATCGTGGTCATTGGTTTTTATTTTTGTTTTGGTTAGATTTGGTTCGTTTTTTGTCATTTCAAAAATCCATCCAGGCCTTGGCTCTGTCTGACCTGATTGCTTTCAGCTGTTTCTGCAACAAAATTGTCCCGGCAGCGAAAACTCTCATTGTTTACAGTGGCGCCCCCTTCTGAACACTTTGTTAATAAAAAGCTTTTTTTTTGTTTTTTTCGGGCTATGGTAAATGTGGAACAACCATGAGGTATTTCAAAGAGGTGAACCACAGATAAATTTCTCTAAGGGTGGGGTGAGGGTTACTAAAAAAGGAACTTGACAAGGCTTTTAAAGATATCGACAATCATTATAACATAACGTGAATGATTGTTACTCTGCTCTTAACTGGGCAAACACTTGTTGGCTTCCAGGAAAGACTAACATAGTTGAGATGGTTCTAGCGGCCTTCTATCACAGGGTCTCATGAGGCAGGGATTCTAGCCACTGGCTGTGCAAGGCATGAGGCCTGTTAGTGATTCTATTTTTTCCTCTGCAGAATAGGTCTTTCTACATTCCAGGTCCTTTCTACCCCAATAAATAATGTGGCGATTCTCTCAGTGAGTTGTACTATTGGTTTAAACAGCCAACTGTCTCTTTAAAAGCACTTTTGTTTAAATTCCTTTAAAAAAAAGTCCTTTCAAAAAAATCTTTTTTCTTTATTTTTTATTTTTTATCCCATATGTTTACTCTGATCGTGGAACTTTGTCAATTTGACCTTCGCTGCTGGTTAAAATATTCTTCATCATCAGCACCTACTGCTCTCCTCTCCTGGTGGTCTCTCCGGAAGGGGTCTTCTCTAGCTCTTCTAGCAGGTGATGGGCACTTCCCCTCTACCCCTGTTGCCAGACCAGCCTTACCTATCCTGCAGGGTCAGGTCGGCCTGGCCCTTTATCTGTTGTTCTCCTCTGAGTGGTTAGATTTTCATAGATCCCGTGCTTTGCTTTTGTCAGGATTTACCTGGATTATCAAAATCCTTTTCTTGTGCCAGTGAAGCCTAAGAAACAGTCCTAATGAGAGAACCAGGAACTCAAACAGATCATATTTATCCTGAAGGTTCTGTCCAAAATGAAAAATTTATTTCAGAGGAGCCTCAAGATCTCTGAGAAGGGAAGTTTCACCAACTCTGTCATGTAGGGGCATCAATTCCGATTCTGTGTCAATTTTCCTACTTTCCCAGCTAGTAATCCTCTCCATCAGAAAGCCCACTCTCAACCGTTTCCTCTTTCAAAGGCAGTTGCTCCTAGAGTCTGCACATGGCACTTGGGGCCTGCTGGTCGTTGGCTACTGCCCTCTGTACCTTGGGTCTAACAGCTGCGGGGCATCAAGATGAGCACGTCTCTTGTTCTAGGACTTAATATAGTTTGGGGCACATGGTAAGCAATAATCACTACTTTAGTTGATCCAAGTGTTGGATCTTTCTTATTTATTCTACTACCACAATTTACTTGTTCTAAGATTTGTCCCCTCCCCCCATTTAAATATCTCTTAAGTTGCACTCACCTTGCAATTGATGACATATCCTACTTTAACTGACAGCATTTCTCTTTCTTAGTCGAACATAAACTATAGTGCATCTTACCCTTGATGAAAGCTAGGATGCAATTAAATACTCTATTACGGTTACGATTCTGATATTTGAAATCCTCCGGTAGCTCCCTGTGCCCCCACAGTGTAGTACCTCACCTCCTCGCCATAGTATACAAACCTTCTCACCCCCAGTGTTAACCCCGGGGCTCAGCCTCCATCCCCAGGTGATGCTGCCAGATCAGCTCTCGGTTTTCATGAACTTGCTGTAGTTTCCCGAATGCACTGTGCTGTCTCCTGGCACTTTGAATCTTGACACACTCATCCTCATTCTTCGCTTTGCCCTTGTCTATCACCTCCCCTGAAAATCTGTTCCTAAGTGGCTTTTCCCAGCTCCCACCTACCCTTGGCAGTCTTTTATCTCCCTGTGGTAAAGCCTGTCACACTGCATCATGGACATGCCCGTTGTCCCCCTGAGATGAGAAAAGGGACAATGAGGGACCCAGCATTTGCAGCTCTAGTGCAGAGCCCCATGCCTGGCTTGCAGGAAATGCCAGATCATGAAGACAAACGGAGATCATCTTCTGGCTCAAACCAGCTCTTCTTTGCCTATCGCAGGATCTGGTCAATAAAGAGCAGCCAGTTATTATTGCTGTTTTTCTAGGCATTTTTACCCCATATATTTCCCAGGTCTTTACTCTTTTTGTAGCACTTTAATTCAGGCTTCAACCACTTCCTAGTCAGATCAGGTGAAATCATTTTCCTTCCCATACCCTCGATGTATTTCACATCGGGTAATTCTGTTTTTTAAGATCTTATTTACCCATTTGACAGACAGATCACAAGTAGGTAGAGAGGGAGGTAGAGAGAGAGGGGGGAAGCAGGCTCCCCGCTGAGCAGTGATCCCAATGTGGGGCTCCATCCCAGGACCCTGAATTCATGACCTGAGCCGAAGGCAGAGGCCTAAACCACTGAGCCACCAAGGAGCCCCCATACCTGGTAATTTTTAACCAACGTGGATATGCTGCATCAAATAGTTCCTTCTTCTTCAAATATAAATATATAAATAAAGTGATCAAGTCACTCGCATGTCTTAGGAGAATGTCATACCTTTAGTAGCAATCTTGAAATCGTGGTCATTGGTTTTTATTTTTGTTTTGGTTAGATTTGGTTCGTTTTTTGTCATTTTAAAAATCCATCCAGGCCTTGGCTCTCTCTGACCTGATTGCTTTCAGCTGTTTCTGCAACAAAATTGTCCCGGCAGCGAAAACTCTCATTGTTTACAGTGGCGCCCCCTTCTGAACACTTTGTTAATAAAAAGCTTTTTTTTTGTTTTTTTTCGGGCTATGGTAAATGTGGAACAACCATGAGGTATTTCAAAGAGGTGAACCACAGATAAATTTCTCTAAGGGTGGGGTGAGGGTTACTCAAAAAGGAACTTGACAAGGCTTTTAAAGATATCGACAATCATTATAACATAACGTGACTGATTGTTTCCGTGCTCTTAACTGGGCAAACACTTGTTGGCTTCCAAGAAAGACTAATATAGTTGATATGGTTCTAGCAGCCATCTAGCACAGGGTCTCATGAGGCAGGGATTCTAGCCACTGGCTGTGCAAGGCATGAGGCCTGTTAGTGATTCTATTTTTTCCTCTGCAGAATAGGTCTTTCTACATTCCAGGTCCTTTCTACCCCAATAAATAATGTGGCGATTCACTCAGTGAGTTGGACTATTGGTTTAAACAGCCAACTGTCTCTTTAAAAGGACTTTTGTTTAAATTCCTTTAAAAAAAAGTCCTTTCAAAAAAATCTTTTTTCTTTATTTTTTATTTTTTATCCCATATGTTTACTCTGATCGTGGAACTTTGTCAATTTGACCTTCGCTGCTGGTTAAAATATTCTTCATCATCAGCACCTACTGCTCTCCTCTCCTGGTGGTCTCTCCGGTAGGGGTCTTCTCTAGCTCTTCTAGCAGGTGATGGGCACTTCCCCTCTACCCCTGTTGCCAGACCAGCCTTACCTATCCTGCAGGGTCAGGTCGGCCTGGCCCTTTATCTGTTGTTCTCCTCTGAGTGGTTAGATTTTCATAGATCCCGTGCTTTGCTTTTGTCAGGATTTACCTGGATTATCAAAATCCTTTTCTTGTGCCAGTGAAGCCTAAGAAACAGTCCTAATGAGAGAACCAGGAACTCAAACAGATCATATTTATCCTGAAGGTTCTGTCCAAAATGAAAAATTTATTTCAGAGGAGCCTCAAGATCTCTGAGAAGGGAAGTTTCACCAACTCTGTCATGTAGGGGCATCAATTCCGATTCTGTGTCAATTTTCCTACTTTCCCAGCTAGTAATCCTCTCCATCAGAAAGCCCACTCTCAACCGTTTCCTCTTTCAAAGGCAGTTGCTCCTAGAGTCTGCACATGGCACTTGGGGCCTGCTGGTCGTTGGCTACTGCCCTCTGTACCTTGGGTCTAACAGCTGCGGGGCATCAAGATGAGCACGTCTCTTGTTCTAGGACTTAATATAGTTTGGGGCACATGGTAAGCAATAATCACTACTTTAGTTGATCCAAGTGTTGGATCTTTCTTATTTATTCTACTACCACAATTTACTTGTTCTAAGATTTGTCCCCTCCCCCCATTTAAATATCTCTTAAGTTGCACTCACCTTGCAATTGATGACATATCCTACTTTAACTGACAGCATTTCTCTTTCTTAGTCGAACATAAACTATAGTGCATCTTACCCTTGATGAAAGCTAGGATGCAATTAAATACTCTATTACGGTTACGATTCTGATATTTGAAATCCTCCGGTAGCTCCCTGTGCCCCCACAGTGTAGTACCTCACCTCCTCGCCATAGTATACAAACCTTCTCACCCCCAGTGTTAACCCCGGGGCTCAGCCTCCATCCCCAGGTGATGCTGCCAGATCAGCTCTCGGTTGTCATGAACTTGCTGTAGTTTCCCGAATGCACTGTGCTGTCTCCTGGCACTTTGAATCTTGACACACTCATCCTCATTCTTCGCTTTGCCCTTGTCTATCACCTCCCCTGAAAATCTGTTCCTAAGTGGCTTTTCCCAGCTCCCACCTACCCTTGGCAGTCTTTTATCTCCCTGTGGTAAAGCCTGTCACACTGCATCATGGACATGCCCGTTGTCCCCCTGAGATGAGAAAAGGGACAATGAGGGACCCAGCATTTGCAGCTCTAGTGCAGAGCCCCATGCCTGGCTTGCAGGAAATGCCAGATCATGAAGACAAACGGAGATCATCTTCTGGCTCAAACCAGCTCTTCTTTGCCTATCGCAGGATCTGGTCAATAAAGAGCAGCCAGTTATTATTGCTGTTTTTCTAGGCATTTTTACCCCATATATTTCCCAGGTCTTTACTCTTTTTGTAGCACTTTAATTCAGGCTTCAACCACTTCCTAGTCAGATCAGGTGAAATCATTTTCCTTCCCATACCCTCGATGTATTTCACATCGGGTAATTCTGTTTTTTAAGATCTTATTTACCCATTTGACAGACAGATCACAAGTAGGTAGAGAGGGAGGTAGAGAGAGAGGGGGGAAGCAGGCTCCCCGCTGAGCAGTGATCCCAATGTGGGGCTCCATCCCAGGACCCTGAATTCATGACCTGAGCCGAAGGCAGAGGCCTAAACCACTGAGCCACCCAGGAGCCCCCATACCTGGTAATTTTTAACCAACGTGGATATGCTGCATCAAATAGTTCCTTCTTCTTCAAATATAAATATATAAATAAAGTGATCAAGTCACTCGCATGTCTTAGGAGAATGTCATACCTTTAGTAGCAATCTTGAAATCGTGGTCATTGGTTTTTATTTTTGTTTTGGTTAGATTTGGTTCGTTTTTTGTCATTTTAAAAATCCATCCAGGCCTTGGCTCTGTCTGACCTGATTGCTTTCAGCTGTTTCTGCAACAAAATTGTCCCGGCAGCGAAAACTCTCATTGTTTACAGTGGCGCCCCCTTCTGAACACTTTGTTAATAAAAAGCTTTTTTTTGTTTTTTTTCGGGCTATGGTAAATGTGGAACAACCATGAGGTATTTCAAAGAGGTGAACCACAGATAAATTTCTCTAAGGGTGGGGTGAGGGTTACTCAAAAAGGAACTTGACAAGGCTTTTAAAGATATCGACAATCATTATAACATAACGTGACTGATTGTTTCCGTGCTCTTAACTGGGCAAACACTTGTTGGCTTCCAAGAAAGACTAATATAGTTGATATGGTTCTAGCAGCCTTCTAGCACAGGGTCTCATGAGGCAGGGATTCTAGCCACTGGCTGTGCAAGGCATGAGGCCTGTTAGTGATTCTATTTTTTCCTCTGCAGAATAGGTCTTTCTACATTCCAGGTCCTTTCTACCCCAATAAATAATGTGGCGATTCACTCAGTGAGTTGGACTATTGGTTTAAACAGCCAACTGTCTCTTTAAAAGGACTTTTGTTTAAATTCCTTTTAAAAAAAGTCCTTTCAAAAAAATCTTTTTTCTTTATTTTTTATTTTTTATCCCATATGTTTACTCTGATCGTGGAACTTTGTCAATTTGACCTTCGCTGCTGGTTAAAATATTCTTCATCATCAGCACCTACTGCTCTCCTCTCCTGGTGGTCTCTCCGGAAGGGGTCTTCTCTAGCTCTTCTAGCAGGTGATGGGCACTTCCCCTCTACCCCTGTTGCCAGACCAGCCTTACCTATCCTGCAGGGTCAGGTCGGCCTGGCCCTTTATCTGTTGTTCTCCTCTGAGTGGTTAGATTTTCATAGATCCCGTGCTTTGCTTTTGTCAGGATTTACCTGGATTATCAAAATCCTTTTCTTGTGCCAGTGAAGCCTAAGAAACAGTCCTAATGAGAGAACCAGGAACTCAAACAGATCATATTTATCCTGAAGGTTCTGTCCAAAATGAAAAATTCATTTCAGAGGAGCCTCAAGATCTCTGAGAAGGGAAGTTTCACCAACTCTGTCATGTAGGGGCATCAATTCCGATTCTGTGTCAATTTTCCTACTTTCCCAGCTAGTAATCCTCTCCATCAGAAAGCCCACTCTCAACCGTTTCCTCTTTCAAAGGCAGTTGCTCCTAGAGTCTGCACATGGCACTTGGGGCCTGCTGGTCGTTGGCTACTGCCCTCTGTACCTTGGGTCTAACAGCTGCGGGGCATCAAGATGAGCACGTCTCTTGTTCTAGGACTTAATATAGTTTGGGGCACATGGTAAGCAATAATCACTACTTTAGTTGATCCAAGTGTTGGATCTTTCTTATTTATTCTACTACCACAATTTACTTGTTCTAAGATTTGTCCCCTCCCCCCATTTTAATATCTCTTAAGTTGCACTCACCTTGCAATTGATGACATATCCTACTTTAACTGACAGCATTTCTCTTTCTTAGTCGAACATAAACTATAGTGCATCTTACCCTTGATGAAAGCTAGGATGCAATTAAATACTCTATTATGGTTACGATTCTGATATTTGAAATCCTCCGGTAGCTCCCTGTGCCCCCACAGTGTAGTACCTCACCTCCTCGCCATAGTATACAAACCTTCTCACCCCCAGTGTTAACCCCGGGGCTCAGCCTCCATCCCCAGGTGATGCAGCCAGATCAGCTCTCGGTTGTCATGAACTTGCTGTAGTTTCCCGAATGCACTGTGCTGTCTCCTGGCACTTTGAATCTTGACACACTCATCCTCATTCTTCGCTTTGCCCTTGTCTATCACCTCCCCTGAAAATGTGTTCCTAAGTGGCTTTTCCCAGCTCCCACCTACCCTTGGCAGTCTTTTATCTCCCTTTGGTAAAGCCTGTCACACTGCATCATGGACATGCCCGTTGTCCCCCTGAGAAGAGAAAAGGGACAATGAGGGACCCAGCATTTGCAGCTCTAGTGCAGAGCCCCATGCCTGGCTTGCAGGAAATGCCAGATC